>NC_062281.1:118373601-118707976 GCF_902655055.1 Lutra lutra | reverse complement strand
TTTAAGATTTTATTTATTTGAGAGAGCATGAGAAGGGGAGGGTTAGAGGGAGAAGCAGACTCCCTGCCGAGCAGGGAGCCCAATGCAGGACTTGATCCCAGGACTCAAGGATCATGACCTGAGCCAAAAGCAGTCGATTAACCAACTGAACCGCCCAGGCACCTACTTTTTTTTCTTTCTTAACATTTCTTTCAGCAGAGCTGCTCATCGCCTCCTTAGTCTTATGACAGCTACGTATTCTGTTCTTCAGCTGTTAAAACCAGCGTGTCCTTAAGTTATCCTTAACGTTGTTTCCAGTGATATCTTTTCTACTTGTTAAATTCAGCCCATCCTCATATCTGCTTTAAAATCAGTTACCAAACCAGACTTTCTGTCATCTTTGTATTCTTCAGATATAATTATTGGTACTTCCTTCAGCTAATTTAAAACAGTTCTTCCCTCTTTTTTCCTAAAATCTTATTCTGTGTTCAGAATGCCCACCTTTTCCCAGAATATGAAACTCTGTCACTTTATATTTGTGGTTCTTGAAATTCTACTTTATATCCCCTTCCCTACCTCACTAGAAAAGAAAGATGAAAATGGCCTTGGTTTCCTTAATCTAAACAAATCAACTTAGTTTCTATTCAGTGTGTGTAATACGTGCTTCGTATACGACAATCTACCCACACCTGTACGAGCGCACACACACTTATGAAACCAAATCTGTGAATTTATGAGACTGACGCGCTGCCTACTACACTAAGGAGGCACCTCAAATCTGTGAATTTAAATGGAAATGTTAATGGGATGGCATAACAAGTACACAGGTGAAAAAAATTGTATTTATTCTAATGGAGATAAGTACTGGGGAACCTTCAAATGCTTTTGAACAAATTTGATCTGACATTGATGTACAAGATGAATTGGGGGAGAAAAAAATCATAATTAAAGAGCTGAAAAGGGGGTGCCTGGGTGGTTCAGTGGGTTAAGGCTCTGCCTTCAGCTCAGGTCATGGTCTCAGGGTCCTGGGACCCAGCCTTTCTGCTCAGCAGGGAGCCTACTTCCCCCTCTCTCTCTGCCTGCCTCTCTGCCTATTTGTGATCTCTGTCAAATTAATAAAAATCTTCAAAAAAAAAAAAGAGCTGAAAGGTCCTTAGAGACAAATTAACCCAACATCTTTATCAAACGAGCTCAGAAAGATTAAATGTATTTATTTTTTAAGCTAATGATAGGGTCTGAACAATGCCAGGAATACATTGACTGGAAGTAACCAGTGAGTAATCTATAAATAGACAGTTGTCACAATGTACATAGTGTAACTGTAGCCCTTATTTATCTATGATACTTGTCAGTACATAGCCATATTAGTATCTTTTATATCTGCATGCATAATTTATAAGTTCTTATGGGCAAGCAGTATGTCAGTTTATTTCATGAATCCACTAGAGGTCACTGTGTCTTCGGAGAATGTTTGATATTTTTAAGTGTTCTAATGATAAGAATTCTAGAATTCAGTGTTCTTTTCAAAAGCCTTTCTAGCTGTTGCACATCTAAGCTCTATGGAAACGTGATTTTTAAAGAAAGTCTGTTCATAAACGGTATGGGGTATAATATTCAGATCCTCTCTTCTTTAAAGGGAAAAAATTGTTCCTTTTAAATGGCAGCATTTATTTTTATTTTTATTAGCTGAAAATGTCATCATAATAAATTACATCACCATCATAATTAAATCACAATGTAATTATTTTATTATTTTTTGTTAATAATAATTATCAAATAATAATAATAAATTTTAGATTTTTAAAAATTAAGAGCAAATTTTAAAATCCAAAGAATTGAATATTGCAATGACTTCCAAAATTTTTTACTATGAATATATTTTACAATATGATCCAATGCATACATATAACTGAAACAAAATTTTATGAAATGACATTTATCCTTACAACACAAAAAGCCTCTGATACTTTTTTAAAGTATCTGTTGCTCTTTTTTAAATGAGCTACTCTGTTGCTTTTTTAAAATGCTGGTGGTAACCCACTTAATTGGTTGATTTTGATCCACAGTGGGTTTTTTTGTTTTTGTTTTTTTAAAGATTTTATTTATTTATTTGACAGACAGAGATCACAAGCAGGCAGAGAGAGAGGAAGGGAAGCAGGCTCCCCACTTGAGCAGAAAGCCCGACGCGGGCCCTCTTTCCCAGGACCCTGGGATCATGACCCGAGCCGAAAGCAGAGGCTTTAACCCACTGAGCCACCCAGGCGCCCCCTGATCCACAGTTTTAAGAGTACTATTTTGTTATATCTAGTTTAGGTTTTTAGTTGTGTTACTGTTAGAAAGTCTGTCATCAACACTAAGCCTCAGTTTCCTCATTTGCAAAGTAGAAAGTAGCATTTAATCTCTTAGTTCCCTTTAGTTCTAACCTTTTCCAGTTCTGAGTCAGTCACTGCCACTGTAGTGAAACTTTGCTGGATAGGAAATATCTTACTTATAAAAGTGATGAAAATTAGAACTATCAGCATAAGACTAGGGAAAGTTATACTATCTTTAGGGAAGTCTGTTTCATTCAAGAATTTAGAATAAAAGGTACTGACTTAAATAATTTGAACTCCTCAGTCTGTTAAGATGAAGGTTGTTAAAGTATTGGATCAAAATTTTTCAATTATGAAGAAAAACAGAGGTATTTTATAGAGTGTCCAGAACAAATTTTGAAGTTGATATCTTCAGGGACACTGCGATCTTGCACACTATTTGGAAATAGAATTTTGAATTTAACTCAGTATAGTCTTTCTTATATTGCTGTGAAAGCTAATATAAATTTCCTTAGCAGATACTAAATACTGAAATCTGTAGTGTCTTTTAACATCTCTAAGATATTATTTTATATTATAGAAAGCTCACTACCTCATTGGTAGATATGTATAGAAAGATTTAAGAAAGATTTAGACAAATTCATGAATTTTAGCTTCATACTTCTCTTGAGGCTTTGGAGTCAGAAGGGGCCTTAGAGATTTTCTACTTTCTCACTTTTATTATTAAGGTATGAAAAAATATCTGGAGTATAGCTTTAATGTCATGGAGAATAGCAGTGCTTCTCACAAAATGTCTCCTGATGCCGTGTCAGAGACAGAACATTGACCTAGATGGGCTGGGTCATGACGCAGTATGATACTTCTCATGTTGTGAGTTAGAAATTTTTCACCCACTTGGTGGCCAGAAACAGACCACATACACTTGTGTTCCTCTGAGACAGCATGCTCATTTAGTCATATAGTTACACTTAGAAATCCTGTTTTGTTTGACTGTAGGCTCTGACAGGTTTTAGAAGTTTCTTTGTAACCTAAAAAATCAGAAGTTAAAACTAAGAAGAAAGGACAAACATTGAGAATCAAATTATGGTTTAAAAGATAAAGTGAGGGTGAATGGTTAATGCTGACAGAGCTAAAAGCGCCATCATGTGGCCCAGAGTAGGGGATTTTCACACATGCTTCTTGGCAATAAACAGTATAATCTCAGAGGTGCGGAAGCCAAAAACCTCTGCAGAACAACTTCTATAACCTCTTCCTGAACAGCCACTTCTGTTGCTTGGTATACAGAATAAAAACTTTCTGAAAGAGGTTTTAACATGTCTCAGATTATATTTGGAAAATTTCCACCACAGAGGGCAATTGTAGCCTGCTACTTCTGTTGGTTCATGTTTAATAAACATATTCTGACCGGCATGAACATATACATCTATATGCATACATTCACAGGTTTTTTGGCACAAGTAATTTCTAATTTTAGATTTCTTTTTGCTAGTTACAGTTAATCACCTAATTTATACTTCAGTGAAAATAATACAAAGTATGAAGAACCAGTTTGAACGTACTCTTTAACAAGATTATTTTTGTTTTTTAAGTTCAGCTTATGTGAGTTAGATTGAGAATTATCTCTGGGGCAACATAAACTTTGAAGGGAATGAAAGGTACATAGAGTAAAAAGAGACATGACACTTTTAAGAAAAAGCTTTTGAATTTCATTCATCTAGGGATAAAAAAGAAAGCAACATGGTGCCTCATTCTTTCTAAAGCTCTGTAGCAAAACAAATTGAAGTTTTACACTGAACCTTTCTTTTAATACCTCATTAAACTCAAGTCTAATTTACTTTAGGGTCATGTATCATTCTCCATTTTATAGACTGGGAATCAGGGAGATGATTAAGTCTACTCATCGAGTATCTAGAAACTATGTTCCATATAGTTCCCTTTACCTGAAGTCAGAAAAAATGAAACAAAGGAGAGGAAAATAGTAGCTTGTGAAGTATATTGAGTTCCTATGAGAGAGGTTAAGCAAAGGTGTACCCTCACAACTTTGAGTCTTTTTTCTGAGTTCAATTAGGGGTAGCATGTTGTAGAAAGAGCGTGGACTTTGAAAAACCCAAATTCGAATCCTAGGTTTACTAGTTAATTAGTTAACCTCTCAAAGCTTCAGATTCCTCATTTTTAAAATAAAGTCATAAGTTATGTGGGGATTAATGAAGTAATGTAAAAACCAGTTCGCAGAAAATATGGGAAGATGAAAAAGCCCTGGAGATGGAGGGTGGTGATAGTTGTACAATAGTATGTATGTACTTAATGCCACTGAACTGTAACTAACTGGTTTAAATGGCAAATTTTATGTAATGTGTATTATACCACAAAGAACCCTATCTACCTTATGGTAGGCACTTAGTATATTCTCATTTTCCCCTTGCCTTTAGAGATTTTCTCTTAATTCTTAGTGTTTTTCCTCAAAACATGTCGTTGTATAGCTGGATATTTCTCATAAAACTATCTTAAATTATATTCATGATTTAGAATGTTTACATTTTGATTACCCCTTCATTCAACCATTAGACCTATTCTTATATGGGCTGTTCTGCCTCCAAGATCTTGAAATAAGAGCTTCCCGTTTCTCACCACAGCCTCTATCTCATCTACAGCTATCACTCATGATTGTGCTTTGTGACCTCATTTTGACCTCCTGTCTCTACCTTAGCTCTGTTTCAGGTTGGCCAGACCCTCATTAAATTAGCTTTCTTGGGCACTGAGGTCAGCAGTTACAGTATTGTCCTTTCAAACAATCCCAGATTCTTTCTCCCTTAACCTTCTACCATGCCTACTTTCCCAAGCTTCACTCATTCTTTTTTTCTGTGCTTTATTGGATAAAGTTCTCACATGCTTAAATAAGCTGTCTCCTTTAGCACTTTAGTGCTTTAGATAAGCTGTCTCATTTAATTCAGTCTTTAGAAGATCCCTGGGAAATATTGTTACCCATTTCATGGGTGATGGAACTGAGGCTTACAGAGATTTAGTGACTCACTCAGGAACACTTGGCTCATATATACAGATTCGGAAGTTAAACCCAGATCTGTCCAGTACCAATGCCTGCTGTCTCTTCATTCCTCTGGCCCGGTTCCAGTTTATTCTATGTAGTCTCACTTGTGTGCTCCCATGGTTGTTTTGTTTGTTTCTTATTGGCTATCCGATACATTCAGAACTTCTCTTCTTAAACTTTGAACCCAATCCCCAACTCACAGTAGATAATTTTACCTACTGCTTAACTGAAAGGATTGAGTGCATTTGGCAGAATCTCCTTCAGCACTATTATCTTCTTATGCTCTCTCATTTCTCTGCCTCATTGCTAATACAGTACTTTTTCTCTTTTACTGATTCTTTTCTCACCGAGGCTTGCTTCATGATTTATTCCTGTTTTCTTCCTCTTTCAAACTCTCCTTTCATACTGATTATTTTTCTTCTACTTTAAAAAGGATGGTAGGAGGGATCCTGAAAAATATCCATTAGATTTAGCATTTCTATGGTAATTGGTGATCTTAGCAAGAGCCTTATCAGTAGAGTAATGCTTACAGATTCCAGGAGGCAGAGGGTTGATGACTGAATAGGAGATGTGGGATTGAAAACCAGTGCAGACCTTAAAGCTTAAAATGAAAAATGGAGGGGGGCTGCATGATCGAAGGAAGGGTTTGCGTTTTTTGTTTTTTTTTTTTTAGGGTTTGCGTTTTGTAAAGTTAGATTTAAGTATGAGAACACCCTAAAAAGAAAGAAGAAAAAAAGAGAGGTTTATGAAGTAAAACATCAGATCCACAGATTAGCTTTTATAATACAAACTGTATCAAATCTTTATAGACCCAACTGAATCCAAGGCTTTTTTCCTTTGCTCAACAAGAAATTATTTATTCTTTAATTTCTTGTAGCAGCTCATGTGTATTTCATCATACTTGTCACATAGTCTCTTGAATTACATGATGCAAAATGTAGTTAAGAGCCCTGCTCTCTTGGTTTGATTCATGGCTTTACTATTACCACTATGTGATTTTGTACTAATTTTGTACTAATTTTGCTGATTCTTTTAGTACTCAAGTCTTTTTATCTGTAATGTGAGGATAATAGTAGTAACTACTCATTCTTATGAGGATTAACTTTGTAAAGCTCTTAGAACAGCCATTTTCCTCCTACTAAATTGTAACATCCTTAAGAATAGGAATTTATTCTTTATATTACTTAGTATGCCCAGCATAATTCATACATATAATAGTTCAGAATTTTATATTTGAAGGAATGATGGAATATACTCTGCTTTTGCAGGTTAGCTATTGAGTATAAGAATTCCAGTTGAGAATCACTGGCTACACATACTTTCTTCCCTATAGTGATACTCAGATCCCAGTGTAGGACCAAATGCCAGACAGCTGCAAGGTACTGAACCTTGACAATTTTAGCCCAGAAGACTTGGGTGGGGATGTGGGATAGGAAAAATGAGAGAACTACAAGTGGAAGTGGGAGGATGTAGTCAACAGGCAATAAAACTCTCTCTTGTGAAAGTTGGCATATTATTTTGGCCAAAATGCTCTTAATGGGAGTTATAAATAATGCTTGGAGCAGTCAAGGCTAGTCACCATCCAAGTAGTGTCCTTTGCTTTGAGGAAGACCAAACTGAGATAGCTTCTATGACTAGACTTTTAGTGAGTGGGAAGAAGTAGGGTAAACAGGATAATTTGGATGATTGGGAAAGGTTAGCCTCAATTGGCTGAGGGACTAAGGAAGAAACAAAAATAGATTACATTTTTACTCTCAGGCAGCTCACTGCCCATTACCTTGTTTTGCCCTTCCTTCTAAACTTTTCATTGTTGGTCTTGGGGAATTCCTGAACTGCAGGGGAATTCTCTAGAGCAGGGATGGCAAATACTGATTTCATCCCTTATGCCTTCTGATGTGAGGTACTGAGAAGGAATTTAGTAGGAAAGAATGCCTTGATCTGGGACGCCTGGGTGGCTCAGTTGGTTGGACGACTGCCTTCGGCTCAGGTCATGATCCTGGAGTCCCGGGATCGAGTCCCGCATCGGGCTCCCGGCTCCGCGGGGAGTCTGCTTCTCTCTCTGACCTTCTCCTCGCTCATGCTCTCTCTCACTGTCTCTCTCTCAAATAAATAAATAAATAAAATCTTTAAAAAAAAAAAAGAATGCCTTGATCTAGTAGTGCCTCCCATAACATAAGGAGAAGATTGGTGAGAGAGCCCATTCCCTTCAGTGCCTCTGGTGCTTAAGGCTGACCAAAGAAGACTGGATTATCTAGATAATATTATATGGTTGATGTTGTTATATTTAATTATATAGAAAAATACTTGCAACTCTGACATTTTTTGACTGGCAGCCTTTCAAGGTTCAGATGACCTCTGGTTCCATCTGTCCATTTAATTTGACTTTTTAAAATTGCAACCCTATTTTGTCCTTTAAATGGGATTAATACTCAATGCCTTATCTTCTCTTTCATGTACACCTAGTTTTTTACATTTACTTTTTCTTCTATTAATAGACTTTATTCTTTAGAGCAATTGTAGCTTCATAGCAAAATGGAGAGGAAAGTACATATACCCCCCTACCCCATTTGTGTAACCTCCCCCATTACCAGCATCCCCCACCAAAATTGTACATTTGTTTCCAATAATGGGCCTATAGTGACACATCATTGTCACCCAAAGCCCATGGTTTACATTAGGGTTCACCCAAAGCTTTGTATATTCTGTGGCTGGGCAAATATATAATAACTTGTATCCAGCATTACAGTATCATACAGAGTAGTTTTATAGTCCTAGAAATCCTGTGTGCTCCACTTATTCATCTCCCACCCCCCTCATAACTCCTGATCTTTTTACTATCTCAAAGTTTTATCTTTCACAGAATGTGATATAGTTGGAATTATATAGTATGTAGCCTTTTCAGGCTGGCTTAGTTCACTTATTAATATGGATTTAAGTTCTTCCATGTCTTTTCCTAGCTTGATGATGGCTCATTTCTTATTAGTGCTTAATAGTATTCTCTTCTCTAAATTTACTACAGTTTATTTAACCATTTACCTACTGAAGGACATCTTGGTTGCTTCTGCGTTTTGGCAGATATGAATAGAGCTGCAGTAAACATCCATGTGCAGGCTTTTGTGTAGACATAAGTTTTTACCTCCTTCAGATAAATACTGAGGAGCAAGAGTCTAGATTGTATGGTTAGAGTATGTTTAGTTTTGAAAGAAATCACCAAATTGTATTTTACAGTGACTGTACCATTTTGCATTCCCACTGTCAATGAATGAGAATTCTCCTGCTCCAAGTGCTCACCACCATGTGATGTTGTCAGTGTTCTGGATTTTAGCTATTCTAATAAATGTGTAGTGGTATCTCATTATTGTTTTAATTTGTATTTTGGTGATGCTGTATGATGTACGGCATTTTTTCATATGCTTATTTGCCATCCTTGTATCTTCTTTGGTGAGCTGTTAAAATCTTTGACTCATTTTTATTGAGTTGTTTTCTTATTCTTGAGTTTTAACAGTTATTTCATATTTTGGATAATAGTCTTTTGCAAATATTTTCTCCTAATCTATGGTTTTCTTTTTATTCTCTCAACAATATCTTTCACAAAGCAGAAATTTTTGATTAAATGAAACCTAGCTTATCAATTTTTTCTTTCATGGATTGTGTTTTTGGTGTCCTATGTAAGAAGTCATCTACATTTTCTCAGGCTATCTTGTAGAAGTTTTATAGTTTGTGTTTTATATTTAGGTCTGTGATCCGTTTTGAGTTACTTTTTGTGTCAGAAGGGTGTCTGGTCTTTGTCTTGATTCACTTTTTTTGTATATGCCCACTTTTTCTAATACCATTTGTTGAAAAGATGGATGGTCTTCTCCTTTGTATTGCTTTCGCTTCTTTGTCAAGGATAATTGACTGTAATCATGTGGGTTTCTTTCTGGGTTGTCTGTTCTATTCCACTTATTCTATTGATCTATTAGTGATCTATTAGTCTTTTCTTTGTTAGTCCTCCACTACCACACTATCTTGATTACTGTAACTTTAAAGTATGTCTTGAAGTCAGGTAATGTGAGTCTTCCAACTTTGCTCTTCCCCTTCAATACTGTTAGCTATTTAAGGTCTTTTGCCTCCCCTAAATCTTTAGACTCAATTTGGTGAGACCCCCAAAATAACTTGCTGGGATTTTGATTGGGATTGCACTGTATCTGTAGATCAAGTTGAGAAGAACTGGCATCTTGACAATATTGAGTCTTTCTGTTGATGAACATGGAATATCACTCCTTTTTTTTTTCTTCTTTGTGTATTTACTTTTATTTAATCTGTTTTGTAATTTTTAGAAGGCACTTTTTCTGAGTCACTTCAGAAGTGTTTTACAGAGTTTTCTGTCTTCTTAGATTTACTATTATATTTGTTCCTTTTTATGTTGGCTTTCTAAGAACTTTTTCTTCCCCTTTTTATTTTTATTTTTATTTTTTTAGATTTTATTTATTTATTTGACAGAGAGAGATCACAAGTAGATGGAGAGGCAGGCAGAGAGAGAGAGAGAGGGAAGCAGGCTCCCTGCTGAGCAGGGAGACCGATGCGGGACTCGATCCCAGGACCCTGAGATCATGACCTGAGCCGAAGGCAGCGGCTTAACCCACTGAGCCACCCAGGCACCCCTTTCTTCCCCTTTTTAAATATCCATGATATCCAGCCAAATATGATTTCTGGTATTGCATAGCAAAATTGTTCCTAGAATTAAAGTAAATCACATTATATACATAGTTCATATCCGTACTGTAATACAACTGCTTTCTCAGAAATGAGAATAAAAATTGACTATAAAGAGGAAATAGAAGAGCATTACAGTACATAATCTCTGCCCTCAAGGAGCTTGTAGTTTAGTTAAGAAACCACACTAAAACATATGAAAATTAAGACATGTAGATAAGAGTTCTAGTGTTAAGTCATAGAGGAATACCTGATTAATAGGTATTAACTGAGTGGATAATACTCTGGAATTTACAGAAGGAAGTGAGTTACTTTAGTCAGGTTATTCAGGGAAAATTTTACTGGGCTCATGGAAATTGAACTTACTCCTAAGATATGAATAAATTTTGGAAAAGAAAGAGATTAATCCAGCTTTCTTACAGATGAGTTCCATAATACTTCGTCCTTCAAATTTTTCTTAAAAATACTTAAAATGAACCATTTCCTTTTAGATATATTTTCTATCCAATGTAGTTATAACACTCAAATGTTTGACGTATCAGTTGCTTTCAATTTTCTATTGCTGTGTTTTGTCACAGGCATCCTGATTTTCAGCTGCTACAGGAAGGACAAAGGTATGGTTGAATCAGTATTGCTTACCTTCTATATATTCATGTTAATAGAAACATTAAGAATAAACCAGGTGATATGAGCCCTTAGACTTCCTGTGTTGATACATTATGTAAGTGCCCATTTTAGCCTACACAAAGAAATATTTGCCTTGTACAGCTTTTTCTTTTGTGATAATAAGATCCTGTGTTTGATCTGTGTGATTTATTGTACAGCTGTTCCTACCAAGGCAGTCTAATTGAACCTGTTGAAATATGACACAAACAGAGCTTCCATCTGAGATACTGTGCTTCTTTGTCAAGTAGATTATACCAATTACATTTGTTGAAAGGTTTTTATAACCTTATTTTATAGGATTTTGAAACTTAATATATCATTTGTTATTTGGAAGAGTGTCTAAAGCACTAATAGAAATTCCAAGTTGTGATATTTTCTAAACTCTCTTTGAGGTGGTGTTTGCCCAACTATAACCATCTATTAAAAGACTTTTTTTTTTTTTTAACTTTTATCAGGATAAATTTTCCTGGTTATTAGTTGCTACCTTAGCACATGGAATTGAGCACATGTGAGAGATAGTTATTGATAAATATTTTTAATTATGGCTTTAAAGTAATATAGAAAAATATAATTACCTTAAATTTCTAAGAGAAAGTATGAAACCTGAAAGTCAAAGTGTTCTAATTTTTTTGAAATTATACTTCAGATGCAGGAGATAATCCCATGGCCATATATAGGCTAGCTTCTAACTAAAAAAGTGATATCTAATACTGAATAGACTTGTCATTTTTTCTTTATTCCCATCCACATCCTTACTTTCAACTCTGTTTTTCTTTTTCTTTTTTTTTTTATACTTTTACCTGACACACTACTTTTTTTTTCTTACTATTGCATTATTTTATTTCATCTTATTCTTTAATCATTTAAAAAAATTAATAGCACCTTTAGGGAGCAATTTTAGGTTTACAGAAAAATTGCCTGAAAAGTAGAAAGTTCCTATATACTCTTTTTTTCCCCATATACTCTTTTACCACCCAGTGCCCCCGCTTCACCCAGAATCCTAATCTTTTAAAGTTTTGATATGTGCATTTCCTTGAAAGTACCTGCTTATCTATCATTGCATATCTCAAGTTTGTATAGATACAGCTTCTCTTTTCCTTCATTCTTTCACAATTCTTAATCTTTTTTAAGCCTATTTGAAAATTGAAGGAACATAATCAAAGGGAAAACTATTTTTTATTGTTAGCCTTCTGTTGTAACTGAGTTTTCAAATATATCTTTCATCAGTAAATGTTAATTTGCTGACTTTATATTTTCTGCTATGACTTTCTAGTGTTTTTGTTCTATCTATGAAATTGTATAACTATCAACCAGAATTGGAAAATGTTTAAATATGTCTTTTTAGCCTGTTATCTTTCAAAATCTAAGCAGAGTTTCTGTAATACATTTTTCTGACAAAGCGAGAGTGAAGTTTTTAAAAGAAAACCTTTTTTTCAAAAGGATATATGAGGGGTGCCTGGGTGGCTCAGTGGGTTAAAGCCTCTGCCTTCAGCTCAGGTCATGATCCCAGGGTCCTGGGATTGAGCCCCACATTGGGCTCTCTGCTCAACAGGGAGCCTACTTCCCCCCACCCCCCACCTGCCTCTCTGCCTACTTGTGATCTCTGTCAAATAAATAAATAAAATCTTAGAAAAGGATATATTAAATATTCACAGAAATATAACAGGCAAAAATCAACATAATTCATTAGAATGGAATTATCAAAGCTTTTTTCTTTTTGCTGTACTTTTAACACTTTTTAAGTAATGGAGAAAAAGATGGAAAGAAGATGGTGGAATTATATCAAATAAGGTATAGAGAAATAATAGATTTATAGTAGTCTTTGGAAATGTGTATATATGTATGTGTATATATATATATGCCTATAAATACGGCTTTGCCTAGGGAGTACAAATATTTATCTTGAAAGTTACAAAATATAAATGCTGTGGCACATTTTGCTTTTCCATTATAGTTAATGTTTTTTTTCCCTTCTACAGTGGCCATTCTGGAAAGGAAGTACAGTTATGCACTAAGGCCATTAAAACATCAGATATTGACAATCCTGGCCATTTTGAGATGCATTATGAATCTAGTGCTTCTAGCTCTCATAGTGATAGTAGCAGTGATAATGAGCAAGACTTTGTTTCCACCATTCTACCAGGAAACAGACCAAATGCAACAGGTATAAGTTCACAGCTGCCCAAAAAAAGCATAATGAAAAAGAAAGCTGGTCAGAAAGCTAACTCCAAATGTGAAGACAAAGAAGAGACAGTAATAGCTGTCACTGAGCAGCTAGGCAATTGCAGATTAGATAGTCATGGGAAAGCTGCTGCTTGTGAACTTCCTTTACAGCAAGTAAGTACTCAGATTTCTTCAAATAGTCCTTTGCAAGAAAAATTAGAAGCTACAGAAAATTCTGAAAATAAATACAGTAGTTCAAAAATAACTCTAGTAGGCATAAGTAAGAAAAGTGCTGAGCATTTTAAGAGAAAATTTGCCAAATCAAACCAAGTTTCTAGGTCACCCTCTAGGCCGGTGCAGATGTGTCCCGAAGTTGCAAAGGCAAACTTACTTAAAGTCCTGAAAGAGACTTTGACTGAATGGAAGACAGAAGAAACTTTGAGGTTTTTGTATGGCCAAAATTATGCTTCTTTGTGTCTGAAACTCTCTTCATCCCTTCTGGCTAAAGAAGAAGAATTTGATGAAGATGACATATGCTCTGACTCAGATAAACATTCTCCTGCCTTGCAGGAATCTCAGAACAGCTTGGATGAGTCTTTACCTTTTAGGGCCTCAGATACAGCCATTAAACCACTGCCAAGTTATGAGAACTTGAAGAAAGAAACGGAAACATTAAATCTGAGGATAAGGGAGTTTTATAGAGGACGATATGTTTTGAGTGAAGAAACCACCAAATCACAAGACTCTGAAGAGGTATGTCTTAACGATGATTTAAGTTTTCTGTGCTGCTAGCATATGGGACACTCACCATAACAAATCTTGAAACAGTAACATTAAAGAAATAATTGTTAAATTTTCAGGTTTGTTTAGTTTATCAGTTGGTTTAAAGTGCCATCTCCAGAGGCACCTGGGTGGCTCAGTCCCTTAAGTGTATGCCCTTGGCTCAGGTTGTGATTTCAGGGTCTTGGGATCAAGTCCCACATCCAACTCCCTGCTTGGTGGAGAATCTGCTTGAGATTCTCTCTCTTCTTCTGCCTCCCCACCCCCACCATTTGTGTGCTCTTTCTCTCTCTCTCATAAATAAATATAATCTTTTTTTTTTTTTAAATGCCATCTCCAGTATTGGCATTACAATTTTCCAAATAAGTTGACATTTGCACCCAGGAAATTTCATAAATGTGTAGTATTTTTCTCTAATATAGGAGTAGCCTAGAATTGTGGGATAAAGCTTTCTTTAAAACCTAGTTCTTTGTATAATATGTAAACTCTCTAGAGAGGCCTTTTTCCCCCCTACCAACAGATATTCTTTGTATTCTTATATTCTTTCAAATCTCTACATGGAGCATGTATTTTTGTATTTCATTTCCAATGGGTCTGTACACAGTGGAGTAGACTTACTAGTTGAATGGTAAAATATTTATCTGTAGAGTATTTGACCAGCATGCCCATTCAAAATAATATCAATGAAAATAATATAGTAAAGGAGATGTATTGGGAAATAATAAACATAAGAGAAAATGGAAGGAACACATCAGACCTAGATTTTCATATCTGCTCTCTCATTTACTAGCTGTATGAAAAATTGGCCTCTTAAGTTTGAGTGTTCATCTGTAAATGGGACTATATATAAATAGCTTTCCTTTTTCAGTTGTTAAGAATTTAAAAATAATGTAGGTAAAGCATTTATCACAATGCCTGATATACAGTTAGTACTCAGTAAATAATAATTATCTGTAGAGATTAAATGTATGTTGCTGAGATTAAGGGGGAGGGATTCTCTGAGTATTTCTCTTACCCATTTTTATGTTCATGTATAGCTTAAGAAATGAAGTTATTTGGCATGAAGAGGAGTGGGCAGTAACCTTGTTTTTCTGACAACTTTTGTTATTAAAGATTTCTGAGTAAATGCTCTAAATTTAAGAACACATTTGGAGATTTAGAAAGAGAGTAGAAGTACAGTAAAAATTTAGAAATTTTTTACTTCTACAGAATGCTCCCTAACGCAGTACTATTATTTTAAATCACTTCAATTGTATCATTATACAATATTTTTAAGTTTTATAGTAAGCTTGGAGAAACCTTTATCTCTGTCACTCAGCTGCATAAAGCTACATTAATGTATCATTTGTTTTATCATTTTTGTGCTATAAGCCTTAAACAGAAAAAATTACTTAAGAAAATTGACTGTTCCTCTGTTGCATAATATTTTAAAACTTTTTCATTGAAGTATAATGCAAATAGTAAGTTTGCCATTTATTAATTATCACAAAGGAACACAGCCTTATAATCATTACTCAGGCCAAGAAATTTGAGTAAAACAAAAGCCCCACTATGTCTTCTCCTAATTATTACCTCTTTCCAAAATGAGTAAAACAGGGATTCACTTTGCCAGTTTTGAACTGTAGTAAATTCACATAGTATATGTTCTTTGGTTTCCTGTTTATTTCATGCAATGTTAGTTCATGAGTCATTTTTTGTGTTGTTCCATGTGGCTACAGTTCATTCTTTTATTGCTGCATAGTATCTCATAGAAATAGGCCACAATTTATTCATGTTAATGAGCATTTAGGCTTTTCCAGTTTAGGGCTGTAGTGTTATGAACTTTCTTATCTATGTCTCTCTTCTAAGGTATGTGTATTTCTGTTGGGTGTGTATTTAGGACTTGAACTTTTGGGTCACAGTGTATGTGTATATGCAGCTATACTGGATGATGCCAGTTTTCCAAAATAGTTTTGCCAGTTTTTAGTCTACTACAGCTGTATGAGAATTCCCATGATCCACATTCTTGATTGGTACTTGACATTGTTAATTCTCACCATTTCAGTGGTGCTGTTTTTGTATTATAATATATTTCTCTAATGATTAATGAGTTGAGCATGGTTTTATTTGCTTTTTGACCGTTTGGAATGTCACTTTTGTGTCTTTTCAAGTCTTTTTCCCATTTATCTGTTGGAATATCTAAGTATTTTTTCTTACCGATTTTGAAGAAATTCTTTATTCAGAATTCAAACCCATTTTTAGTTAATGTGTTTTGCAAATATCATCTTCTACTCTGAGACTTGCCTTTTCACTCTCATTAATGATATCTTGGGTCCAATTTATTAATTGTTCCCTTTAGTGACTTCTTTAGAAATCTTTGTTTAGCCCAGGTTACTTCATCTTCTAGATTGTTTTTCCTTTTATCCTAGAATTGATTTTTATGATGAGCAGTATGGGTCAGATTTCATTATTTTCCTTTGGGGAAATGTGTGGATATTAAAGTTTGAGAAATACTATTGACTGGGGGAAGGTGGGGAGAAGTGTTGCTCATTCTGTTAGTTACTAAAAGAAGTGGGAGAGGTAGGTCAAAAATCTTTCACCATTGGGACGCCTGGGTGGCTCAGTGGGTTAAAGCCTCTGCCTTCAGTTCAGGTCATGATCCCAGGGTCCTGGGATCAAGCCCCACATGGGCTCAAGCCCCTGCACCCCCATTGGCTCTCTGCTCAGCAGGGAGCCTGCTTCCCTTCCTCTCTCTGCCTCTGCCTACTTGTGATCTCTGTCTGTCAAATAAGTAAAATCTAAAAAAAAATAATCTTTCATCATAATTATGGATTATTTCTACTTTCGATTTAGTAAATTTTACTTTTAATATTTTGAGACCATGTTATATGGTATTAAAAAAAAGATTGTTATGTCTTCCTAGTAAATTGAACCTCTGTATTATGAGTGACCTTTCTATACATTGGTAAGTTTTTTTTTTTTTTCCTTACAGTCTGTTTTGCTAGCATTAGCATTCTTTTATTAGTATTTTCAGGACTGCCTTTTTTTACTTAGGCTGGTAATTGTTTTTATGTGGAGAATTTAGTCTGTTTACATTCAGTGTCATAATTGATATATTTGGGTTTGTGCCATCTCACTCATTGCTTTCTGCTTGTCTCATCTGTTCTATGTTCCTCTTTCTCTCCTTTCCTGCTTTTGTTGAATTAAATAGTACTATTTCGTTGTTTACCGTCTATTAGCTTGCTTTTTATACTTTACTAATCAGAAGTGGTTACTCTAAAGATTAAAATCTGAATTTATTGAATTATTATAAAAGTCCAATATAAGTTAATTTTTTTGCTTCCTAGATAGTTAGTACCTTAGAAACTGTAATTCTGTTTACCTTCTCTGTGCTTAGGTGTTCTTGTTGTCTGTCTTTATTCTGTCTATATTTTAAATCCTGTAAGATGACTTATAGTCTGTATTCAGTTGGAGTTTTTCACTGACCTGAACCGAAGGCAGATGCTTAATGACTGAGCCACCCAGGTGCCCCTCAACGTAGGTATTTTAAATAAAGTTGATAACATCATTTTCTGGATTCCCTGGGGGCTGTTTTCTATGGGATAATGTTTGAGATTTTGACCATATTGTCTTATTTTCTTATTATTTATGGCAAACATTGTATATTAAAAATTACAGATAACTTGAGACCAAACTGATGTTATCTTCCTCTAAAACAGATTTCTGTTTGCTTTAGGCTCATGATTTGTAGCAGTTCTAAATCACTTCATTCAATGAGGGATTAAGATGATTTGAAGCTGTACTTCAGTCCCTGAAAGAGCCAGTTTCCTATTCATTCTTAGTGCTAGAGTTTGGTCCTTCTAAGTTGAGCTTGGAGCGAAGGGTTGCTAGTACCTTTTCCTTCTTGGCATTTCCCCAGGCTTTAATGCTTATTAGAAAAACAATGCTCAGGTTCTTAGTATCTGAATTGCTTCTTCTGGAATTAGTCACTGCCCTCTCTGGAATTACCTTCTCTAGAATCTCTGGCGATAATTCTTTACTGCTTTGTTAGTCTCTGATGTTTTCAATCAAATGTGGGTATTTTCCCAGTGTTTTTTCAGTTCTCAGCAGGAGGAATGGTTAGAATTATTTTGTCTGCCATTTCTAGAAGTGGAATTCCCCATAATATATGTATGTGTATATGGTGTGTGTGTGTGTATATATATAGTATTTGCTAATTTTTTTTTTTAGATTTTATTTATTTATTAGAGATCACAAGTAGGCAGAGAGGCAGGCAGAGAGAGAGAGGGGAGAAGCAGGCTCCCCGCTGAGCGGAGAGCCCGACGCGGGGCTCGATCCCAGGATGCTGGGATCATGACCTGAGCCGAAGGCAGAGGCCTTAACCCACTGAGCCACCCAGGCGCCCCTAGTATTTGCTAATTTTATTTATTTTTTTGTATTTGCTAATTTTAAAAGCTTTGATCTCCAACATTTGTATAGCATTTAGTAGTTTACAGAGTTCTTTTGTATACATTTTCTCGTTTAATAAAGAAGGTATTAGTATCCCTTGATATAGGTAAGAAAAAATTCTCAAAAGCAGGCATATGACTCAAGTTCACATCAGCCCAATGACTGAGCCAATGCTCAAATTTAAATCTTCTAATAATTCTCAATTCTAGTTTTTATTTTGCCATACCTCAGGTATGAATTTTTGTGCTTTAATGTTTATAGTTCTTATCAAAGAAGAATGTAAATTTATGATTTTGCTTTGTTTTGTTTAAAAATGTGATTTTAGCATGATCCCACCTTTCCACTGATAGATTCAAGTTCTCAGAACCAGATTAGAAAACGCATCGTACTTGAAAAGTTGAGTAAAGTGTAAGTATGTAATTGTTATTCCACTTTACAATATTTAAAATTAACTTGGTATTTGTGGGTTCATAATTTATATTAATTTTTATCCTTGAATTTTGAACAGTTTGAAAAATAATTTGGAAAGTTACTTGAGAAGTTGAGATTTTTTAAGATATCCTGCCAAGGAAATATTGAAGTTTTGTCTTGTGTAGAAGATACACAGGCACATAATGAAGAGGAAGGTTGAGATTATGGGAGTAGAAAACTAAACTGTGTCACTTCCACTTCATAATCCAGTGAAGTCAGGGAAAAAAATATCAAAGTTAAACCATTTAAATACTGATTTGTGGTATATGTGTCACATCAGTTTCACATGTGAATGAAACTTTATGAAGTTTTAACGGTCTGTTAACTCACTCTGCATACATATTTATAGAACCATTTCACACTCAGCAACTTAAGAGTTTTTGTTCAAGTCAACTTTGCACTTTAGTTTTAAACTTCCTGTGGTGGAAATTATTTTTCTTGTAATTAGCCCAGTCATAAATGACATTTAAAAATTGTAATCTTGGTTTGTCTTTCAAAAGAAGTTTGAAATCTTTTTTCCAGAGATGTGAGGGCCGTCTTGAACTTTTTAATCTCTATTTTCTTTCTTTAGCAGAAAAAATGGAAAGGTGTTTTCAGTCATTGTTTAAGTTCTGTATATGGATTAGGGGCACCTGGCTGGCTCTGTGGGTGGAGCGTGCAACTCTTGATCTCACTCAGGGTTGTGAGTTCGAGCCCCCTATTGAGTGTAGAGATTACTTTAAAATCTTAAAAAAAAAAAAAAAAGGCTGTGCTTATGGAGTAGTCTTAATTTTGTAGCAGTTCAATGGTAAGAAGAACATATCTTCTGGAAGCCTTCATATTTTGAGTAGCCTACTCCTCCAAGTTTTACATTTTAAGTAACTGTTTAATATTTATCGAGTTTCTCTTATGTTAGGCTCCTCCCAGATAATCTAAGTTTGTTATTAGTTTTGTCTTTTATATGGTCCTCATACTTAGACATTTGTTTGTGTTTGACCTTAGGTTGGAAAACAGTAAAAGTCACTATATGTCTGATTCATAGGACAAGAAGATATCAATCCTTGATTGTGGTTACACAGGTTTTGAAAGTTAGGTTGGATTATTGATACTTGTATGTACTCGGTAGATAGAGATTTATCTGAAAATAGTTTTCGAGACTTTTTAGCTAAGGAAAGTACCCAGTTTTAAATTTAACACTCCATAGTTATGCTGTTGAAAGAATTCAGTTTCTTCTGGGCTTTGGCTGCAATAGAAGATGCCAGAAGTTGCCATGCCAGAAGACGGAATTATTGATAATAGCTCAAGAACTAAATTTGAGAAGAGGTAGAATAACTTGTGGAAACACACAAAAAAACACTAAGAACAAAATAATTATTGACATAGAGGATTTTTTTGGTTATTAATGAAAGCATTTCAGTTTTTTCTAATTATAAAAGTAAGACTTTTTAAAAATAATAATAATAAAAGTAAGACTTTTTTGGTTTCTGATTGGAACAAAACAGTTGTAAATGGCCTTTTTTTTAGATAATTGAAGAAAATGAAATATGTATTGTGTACTAGATATTAAGAAATTGTTAATTTGTTTAGGTATGATAATTTTATTGCAATTATGTAAGAAAATGCCCTTGTATTTAGAGATAGATAAATATTTAGGGGCCAAATGACTTGACGTCAGGGATTTACTTGGCAAAAAAAAGTAAAGAAGGAAGGAAAAAAAATGAAGTAAGTTTAGCAAAATATTAGGAAGTTGAATCTGGGAATAGATTTATGTGGTTATTGCTATTTTGTCCGTTTTGAAATATATCTGAAACTTTATAATTTCATAATAAGTTTAAAAAGAAGTAATGCATGCTTATTGCAGAATATTTAGGCAGTACAAAATGGTTTAAAGAAGAAAGTAAAGATCATCTGTAATCCCACTGAATAGTAACTACTATTAATATTTTGATATTTAACCCTGATGCATACATACATAATATACATATATGTATGTGTGTGTGTGTATTCATTTCCTTTGGTTCTCTCTGTTATAGTATAAACCCTGGGAGGAATGAAATATACTAAAACCTGGGAGGAATGTTTGAAATATACTGTCTCTCATGTATAGTGTCATTATATATAAGTCTTTATAGAAATGGGACAATACTACATATGCATTTTTCACTTAACACACCATGAATATCTGTCCGTGCTAAAAAGTATAGATTCATGTTATCATTTTAAAGGTTTTATTATATTCCACTATATGTTTATATCATAATTTGTTTTGATTTTTCACTACTAAAAATATTTTTTGCAATAAGCATCTTTTTTATGTTTATCTGATTATTTCTTTAGGGTAAATTTTTTCATAGTAAAACTATTGGGTCAAAGAATATCCATATTTACAATGTTAAAATGTATTGGCAAATTGCTCTCTAGAAATATATCAGTTTCTACTCCCACTGTAAGGATTTCATAAGGAGAAATAGGCCATACTCCTAAATTGGACAGTTTAGGGGGTCCAGTTCCTCTGGCCTTGTGTTCTTTCCATTTAATCTAATTATTTGAAAGTAAAGGTAAGAAAAACAGTATAAGAATATAGGTAGCAGCCAGGATAATATTTTTCAGTGCCTCACACTGTACCGTAAACTACATAGTGGAGTACGGGATTATTATGAAATGTATTTTTATGAGTTCTCATCAGTCAGAAGCTAGCTTAATTGCTTCTACCTAAGTGCCATTATTACTTACAGAAAATCCAGACTTAGGCAAGACTCAAAAGAATATGTCTATATAAATAAATTATATTTTAAAAGAATAATTTTTTCTTTTCAGAGTCCCTGGACTTTTGGGGCCTCTTCATATCACATTAGGAGATATTTCTGCACAACTTAAAAATCTCATCCGAACTTTCAGGTTGGTGTTAATACCAAAATTTTCCTTCTCAGTTATTTTGACTTCTTGTGATTGCCTTGCAGAATCCATAGAAAGACTGTGTTCCCTAATAATGTATCATAGCCCCCAACTCAGGAAATGAATGAGTAAACCCAGGGCCAACTGCTCCATCCTAGGAAATCCTGAGGGGGCTGGACTAATCAAAAGCATAGCTCCTGGCTGGGTTTGCCCACACTTTTGTTGAACAAACTTGGATATACTTGTCCCAAGAGAAGCCAATAACTAGAGAGACAAGAGTTTGGAAAAGACAAAGGGAAAGATTTATTTTGGGTGCCAGCAGCCAAGGGAGATGGCAGGTCTTAACAACCAGTCTCTCCACGCACAAGATGGACTCCTAGAGTTTTATAAGGAGAGATTTAGGAAGGTCCATGCAAGAAAGCAGCAGGGAGCATATGATCATGGGTCAGGATCAGTATGTGGTCAGCCCATAATCATGGGCAGGGAAGCACACATGTGGGATATAATCTTCTAGGAATTCCTATCCTAGGTTTATTCCTAGGCATTTGCTATCATGGCTTTTCTGGTCCAGCAGTTTGGGTGTTCTGGAGCATTGCAAAACACCTTCATCAATGCCTCAAGAAAGTACAATAAGAAATAAGCACATTGGGTTTTAATTAAGACATGAGTTTTGTTAAGCCTATGTTAAGTCTTGTCTAGTTCTGATTTTAACTGTTGGGGTCTATAGTTGAGCAAGAGGGCTTTCTAACAAAAAACGTGAAAAAAGTGACTTACATTCAGTGTCTTAGATCTAAGAATAGTATTCTGTTTTCTTCTCCACTAAACATTATCTTTTATTAAATGCAGGATCTTCTTTGCTCAAACCTTGATATAGTTAGTTTGGGATTGTTTATTTATAGAGTAGCCTAAAATTAAGAAAAATGGTGTCTCAGACACAAAGGTGGTTGAGCCAGCAACATATTGAATCTTAGTGAATTAGTAGATAGAGATCAAATGACCAGCACTGTGCTGCTACACACTATAGGCAATGCAGAAGCACTATGCCCACCTTCAAGGAAGAACTCTCCTGTTAGAAAATAAGTTGAGCACAGTGAACAGTACAAAAACAGTGGGTAGTTTAATATTGAATTGTGTGGAACGGATTTGAAGTGATAAGAAGTATAAAGAAAGGAAGAAACAGAGCAGTTGGGATTTTTCTAAAACCATCAAGGTGAAAATACCCAGGCTAAGGCTGTGTTCTGTACCAAGAAGCATAAGGATAGGCCTCTAAACACCCTATCAGTAGAGGTGCACCAAATATACATTTTGGCCAAATGCCAGTGACCAAATATTAAAATCATTACTTGCCTATGGCTGAAACTAGATAGCACCAACGTTGAACAAACTTCTAAATTAGAAGAATCATTCCATCCAATAAATAATCATTAGGGTTTATTGTTATCAACAGTAGTAATAAATTTTAAAAGTTTAAAATTACACTACAGAAATTATTTCTTGATATTGTTAACAGTTAGATTTCTCTTACAGTCACTGTACTATATATCAGTAAAACCAAATAGCCATTCACTTTCAACCAACACCTTTAAAAACATCACTAACATTTTTGTATGCCATGAAGTGATTCAGGAAACTGTTTTTCAATAAGATATATACTAGAAGGATCTAGGACTCATAGTTTGGGCAAATCTCAAAAAACCTTATCTTAATCTTCTGAGAGGATCATTTGTACCACTTTATATTTAAATATTTAGCCTTTATAGACTCAAGACTTTAGGAGTTGTTTTAAGACATTCTTGTAGAGTCTTTTATTGTGAAGTTTGACTCAACAGGATGTGTTAAGGGTGCCTCAGTTTACTCTTAACAGTTTTGTCTTAACATTTCTATTATTTTTTAAGTATTTATTTATTTGACACACACAGAGAGAGAAAACAAATAGGCAGGGAGGGGGGGCAGGCTCCCTGCTGAGCAGAGAGCCTGATGCAGGGCTCCATCCCAGGACCCTGAGACCATGACCTGAGCCAAAGCTTAACCCACTGAGCCACCCAGGCACCCCAACATTTTTATTATTTTGATTAAAGATTGTATTAAGATTATTACATGTCTATTTACATAATTTAGTACTTTTGCAGCTCAGGATATTTTGAAGTGATGTGTTAAATTCATCATCGCAAGATTCTAAGAATTCCCCAATAGGCCATTTTCTTGAATATTTATAACTTAAATGGTAGTAATTAAATAAAATTAAAATGTAGCCCTTAAAGCTGTTAACAAAAATTCAATCAAGTCAATTTTTAAAGAGTGAATTGACTTTATTGAGTGATTAATGAAATAAGCAGAATTTCATCTAACAAATGGAAGGATGTTCAGAGGGGTTGTACAAAATAGAAGGCATTTGTAGGCAGAAATGGGACAGGACAAGGAAGTTATTAGGAAAAAAAAATAAAGGATTGTTTCACGCAAAGGTCACCTTCCCTTAGAGGGAAAGGCAGAGGGTCTTATCATGCAGATTACCTCCTTAGTGGTGATCAGAAAATTCCAGACTAAAGGGTTTAAAACTCCACTCCTGGGAGAGGCTAAAACTACAGTTAGGTCCAGGTGTTAAGTCTTGGTCTTAGCATAAGGGACTCCATTTAGGGGCCTGTTGTTCCTTTTTAACCATAGTTATTTTCTTTAATGTTGTGAATGCTGGTATGTAGTAGAGTTCTGCAAAGATCAAATTAGTATAAAATCTTATCTCTTATTATTCTGTCCTAACAATATTTGAATTTATATAAGCATTTTTTCCAGATACAGCATTCTCAAGAAAGTAATCTATTTAATGTATTTGCTATTTGTATTAACTGTTGATCTATTTTGCTTACTAATCAAAAATCTTTACTAATTATTTTATACATAAAATGAATGGTTTTCACAAGCATCATTGATTACTGCAGCATTTTATTTTTCTGACTGACAAAAACATATAAGGACATTTTTACTTCATCTAGAATGTTTAGGTTTGAAAGTGAATGTCCAGGTAATAACAGTATATCTGAATGACATGATTGTTCTGATTACTGACGTGGTTACTCTTATTAGATAGCATGGAAATGATGCAACTACAAGATCATTAATCACACACAAATATAAGAAACCTTGATATTGTTTTTTAAAACTTTACTTTTTAGTACTTGCAGGTCAGAATCTATAGCTTTAATAAAAATTGCTTAAATTGGCTTTGCCACTTTTTAGGAAAATGTCAGTTATTTAGAGTATATAGAGTATCTCTGGTAAGATAACTCATGGGGTCTTCAGATTCTAGTAGGAACAACTTCAGAAGGTATGTGACTATTTGTGGGCTAGGACTTCTTCATGAAGTCTCTAAAAAAAAGTGCCATATTGATAACAGAGACTAAAGTTGAGAGATCTTTTCAATCAATACTGGCAGTGGAAAAGAGTTGACATAAATAACAGTATCCTTCCCTTTGAAATGATAATCAATAATAGGAACTTGTAAAACAGTGATTCTCAAACCAGTTGTGCATCAGAATTACCTGGGGAGCTTTTAACAACTACAGATGCCTGGCTCCACCCCTAGAGATTGAGTTTCATTTGATTAAGGGTTGGGCCCAGACATCAGTTTTCTTTAAAAGCCCCCTAGGTGATTCTAATGTGCAGCCAGAGTTGAGAGCCTCTTAGAACTTACACATGAAGTAGCTTTTTCAGCTCTTTGAAGAATCTTTCCCCTGTGAATAGAGCTGTCCTTTCCACTGAATTACATCACAGTCATTTATCCACAATGTTACTTTGATTTACCTGCCATAGTGGTTCCATCAGAATTTGCTTGGTAAAGATTTACTGTCATCAGTGTTGGTTAAGATATTTTTCTGAATCTGATTTTAATTAAAAATTTTTTTTAAAGATTTTATCTATTTATTTGCCAGAGAGAGACACAGAGAGAGAGGGAACACAAGCAGGGGGAGCAGGAGAGGGAGAAGCAGGCCTCCCGCCAAGCAGGAAGCCTGATGTGGGCCTCCGTCCCAGGACCCTGGGATCATGACCTGAGCTGAAGGCAGCCGCTTAACAACTGAACCATCCAGGTGCCCTGAAATTGTATTTTGACACAAAAAGATCTTGTGTTTTCCTCAGTGCCTGAAACAGTGATATAGAGCAGGTACTTGATACATTTTTTGGTAGATGAGTAAATGAACTCATGAAATCTTAAATTTGGCTTAACTTTGGGAGATTCAAGTATAGCAGGAAGGAATTTCTTTAAAAAAAGAAAGAAAGAAAAAGTAAAGGAATATATTTTTAATTGTTTTTGCCATGTTTTACATGCTTATCCTTTGACCTTTTTTGGTCATGCGCTAGATTCTGTTTTAGTTGCTCCAGACAAAGTAGTGAACAAAACAGACAAAATTCCTTCTCTCATGAAACTACTCTAATAGAATGAATATGTAAATATTTAAGAACAGTACATGTACTATCATTATGAGATGATGTGCCCTTTCCCCTTTCTCATTCCATTCTCTTCCTTTTCTCCCAGAAGCATGGAACAGGATTGGTACTGAGTAGGGAGAGGTAGTTGTGATTTTTTGTCTGTGACAGATAGGTTGGTCAGGGAAGACCTTATGGAGAAGATGCCATTTATAGAAAGAGCTAAAAAAAGAGCTAAAAATTGGTAAGGGAGCAAGCCATCTTGCTCTCTGTGAAAATATATTAGGTACAGCAGGCCTGGTGTATTCATAAAATATTAAGGGTGATAAGGAGGCTGGAGAAGTGAGCAGAGGCAAAGGTACACAGAAACCTGGTCAGAGAAGTGGGGGGCGCGTGTGGTATAGATTATATAGGCCTTATAGCTGTGATCATTCATTCACTTTTACTCCAGGTGAGATGGAGAGCAATTGGTTGATTCTGAACAGAGGAATGATATGATCTGACATACATTTTTAATAACATCACTCTGCTGACTAAAGAATTACAATAGATGGGCAGAGGCAGGAGAACCATTTAGGATGCTGCCTTGGTAATCTAGGCAAGAAATGAAGTGGAACAAGGTGAAAGCAGTGGAGGTAATAAGTAATCAAATTCTCTTTTGAAGATAGTACCATCAGGATTTGATGACTGGTTGGACACAGGACGTCAAGGGAGCCAAAGTTAACCACAAGATTTTTGGCCTAAGCAGCTGGATTCTGGAAGGATTACATAGCCATTTACTGAGGTGGACCTATCTGCAGGAGGACCTGGTTTTGGCAGAAGATGAGGAACTCAGTTTTGGCCATACTAAGTTTTGAGATGCCTATTACATAGTCAAGTGGAAAGGTCAGGGAGACCATTAGATATAGAAGTCCAGAATTCAAGGAAAGGGTCCAGGCTAGAAATCATAAATATGAGAGCTATCAGCACAAAGTTATCTAATATTTAAAGTTATGAGATTTGATAATAGCACCAAGGGAAGGAGCATATATAGAGGAAATGAGAGACCCACTGGCAGAGGCCATGGAGTTATCCAAAATCAGAAGGTCAGAGAAAGAGTGCCAGTGAAAGGGAGGGAAATCAAGCAGGTGGAAAGCAGATAAAGAAAGTGTCCCAAGGAGAAAGGAAGTATCATTTGTGTCAAATATTGTTAATAGGTTAAGATGAGGACTGAGAAAGGTCCGTTGAATTTGGCAACATGGATGTCTTTTGTACATTTAGTCCTCACAAGAACTCTACAAGGTAGGTAGTATGTTGTTCCTGTTTTATTGAATTAAAAAAAAGTTTCAGAGCTGTTAAATGTGTCCCAAGTACAGCCAAGTGACAGATCTGAGTATCAAACCCATGTGTCTGTCAGAATTTTTTTTTTTTTTAAGATTTTATTTATTGGGGCGCCTGGGTTGCTCAGTGGGTTAAAGCCTCTGCCTTCGGCTCAGGTCATCATCCCAGAGTCCTGGGATTGAGCCCCGCATCGGACTCTCTGCTCAGCAAGGAGCCTGCTTTCTCCCCCCTCTCTCTCTCCCTGCCTCTCTGCCTATTTGTGATCTCTGTCAAATAAATAAATAAAATCTTTAAAAAAAAAAAAGATTTTATTTATTTATTTGACAGAGAGATCACAAGTAGGCAGAGAGACAGGCAGGGCAGGGTGGGGGGAAGCAGGATCCCCGCCGAGCAGAGAGCCTGATGCAGGGCTCGATCCCAGAACCCTGAAATCACGACCCGAGCCGAAGACAGAGGCCCAATCCACTGAGCCACCGAGGTGCCCCTCTGTCAGAATTTTTAACCACTATAGTGTACTTTATATCTTTTGGACTTTTTAAATTTTTGTAAAACATTTTAACTATGGGAAAAATTCAGATTAATGTAATAAAGATACACATATTCTCTACTCAATTAATAGATATTAATATTTTGTAATATTTGATCCAGATGTATATTTTTTAAAGAAAATATTAAAGGTTAAGTCAGTCATTCAGAAAAAATTAATTGAATGCCTACCTTGTTCTGGGCATTTGGAATAAATAAGCGATGAGAAAAGAGTTAAGATGGCAGAGTAGTAGGGGGACCACTATGCTTGCCTCATCCCTCAAACACAGCTAGATAAATATCAAATTTTTCTGAACACTCAAGAAATCAATCTGAAATAAATAGGTGAAGAACATATAGATTCCTGCCACAGGCCAAAAAAACAAACAGATAGTAAACAATAACTATATATGTTAGAAGGTGATAGTAGAAGGGTGCCTGGGAGGGGCACAGTAAGTTGAATGTCGACTCTTGGTCTCAGCTCAGGTCTGATCTCAGTGTTTTGGGATTGAGCCCTATGTTGGGCTTCAGCCATGCTTTGGTCTCTGAGCTCAGCCTGAAGTCTGCTTGTGTTCCCCTCCTCCACACACACTCTTTCTGTTGTAAATAAAATAAGTCTTTTAAAAAAAGTGATAACTGGAATAGGAGAAAAAAATATATAGCTGGATAATGGAGTCAGGAGTCTGGGGATGGGAAGTGGAAGGAATTTTCACTCCTTTTTTTTTTTTAAGATTTATTTATTTGAGGGGTGCCTGGGTGGCTCAGTGTGTTAAAGCCTCTGCCTTCAGCTCAGGTCATGATCCTGGAGTCCTGGGATCGAGCCCCATATCCTTCTCTCTGCTCAGCGGGGGGCCTGCTTCCCCTTCTCTCTCTGCCTGCCTTTCTGCTTACTTGTGATCTCTGTTTGTCAAATAAATAAATAAAATCTTTTTTAAAAAAGATTTTATTGGGACGCCTGGGTGGCTCAGTTGGTTGGACGACTGCCTTCGGCTCAGGTCATGATCCCGGAGTCCCGGGATCGAGTCCCGCATCGGGCTCCCAGCTCCATGGGGAGTCTGCTTCTCCCTCTGACCTTCTCCTCGCTCATGCTCTCTCTCACTGTCTCTCTCTCAAATAAATAAATAAAATCTTTAAAAAAAAAAAAAAAAAAAAAAAGATTTTATTTATTTGAGAGAGAGAAAACATGCACATGTGAGCAGAGGGAGAAGGAGAGACTCTCCATCCGACTCCCCACTGAGCATAGAGCCCTACAGAGGGCTCAATCTCACCACTCTGAGATCATGACCTGAGCCAAAATCAAGAGTTAGATGCTTAACTGACTGAGCCACCCAGGTGCCCCCAGAAGTTTCACTTTTTAATGTGGTGGTCCAGATAGGCCTTATTGTGAAGGTGGCAAGAAAACTTACCTGGGGAAGATAGTTTCAGGCAATGGAATAACCAATGCAAAGGCCCTGACGTGAATTCCCCTTTGTTCTCTTTCCCAATCCATTCTTTTTTCCTCCCCCAGAAGCAACTGATACTGTGAATTTGATACATGTCTTTCTAGTCTTTGTTTTTATACTTCTACTTTTGTGTATCCATAAATAATAGAGTATTGTCTGTTCTTGAGTTATATAATGTGATACCATACTTGCTATCTTCCAAATTATGATGAGCAAAATACGTAAGTCTAGTTCATTCATCATTTTGACTTTTCAACATTCCATAAAAATGCCACAATTTATGATTTTTTTCCTATTACAAGCACATTAACTACCTTTATACATATCTCCATAAACATGTGAGACTTTGTTTAGGGTTTTTATCTAGAAGTGAAATAGTTGAGCTGTTCATAAGCATTTCAGCTTTATTAGATATTGCCAAATTGTTGTTTGATTGCTCACATCAAGTAGGTTAAAAATGCTATTCATATTCTTACCAAACTTTGGTATTATCAGTATTTTATTTTTGCCATGTGATGGAGTGAATTATTGCTTTTATATTAGTTTTCCAGATTACTAGTGAAATTTAACTCTTATTCAATGTTTGCTGGTGAAATTAAACTCTTATTCAAATGTTTACTGACTGTTCAGCTTTCCTCCTCTGTAAATTGCCTGCTTATATCCTTTGTCTATTTGTTTATTGGCTGGGTTTTTTTTAAAGACTATATTTTAAGAGCAGTTTTAAGTTCATAGCAAAATTGAGAAAAAGGTCCAGAGAGATTCCCTGTAATACTCCTTGTCCCCACATGTGCGTAGCCTCCCCCATTTGCAACCTCCCAACTAGAGTTATACATTTGCTGCAGCTGATGAAGCTACATCGACAGCATCATTGTCACCCAGAGTCCACCATTTACATTAGAGTTCATTTTTGGTATTATATAATCTATAGGTTTGGATGACTGTATGACATGTACCTATCATTATAGTATCATTCAGTATTTTCACTGCCCTAAAGCACCTCTGTGCTCCACCTATTTGCTACTTCTCCCTACCCCCATTCCACAACCCCTAGCAACCACTGATCTTTTTACCATCTCCATAGTTTTACCTTTTCCCGAATGTCATATAGTTGGAATTATACAGTATGTAACCTTTTTAGACTGGCTTCTTTCACATAAGTAATATGCATATAAAGTACCTCCATTTGGGACACATGGTTGACTCAGTCTGTTAAATGTCTGCCTTCAGTGCAGGTCATGATCCCAAGGTTCTGGGATAGAGTCCTATGTCAGGCTCCTTGCTTGGTGGGGAGCCTGCTTCTCCCTCTGCCTGCCGTTCCCCCTGCTTATGCGTGCTCTCTCTCTCTCTCTCTCTCTCTCGCTCTCTCTCTGACAAGTAAATAAAAATCTGTAAAAAAATAAAGCACCTCCACGTCTTTTTGCAGCTTGATAATGCAGATCTTTAGGGCTGAGTAATATTCCATTATCTGGATGTACCACAGCTTATTTTTCCATTCACCTACTGAGGGACATTTTGGTTCCTTCTAAGTTTTGGAAGTTGTAAATAGAGTTGCTATAAAGATCTGTGCACAGGTTTTTTATAGTCATAAGTTGTTGACTCCTTTGGGTAAACACCAAGGAACATTATTGCTGATCAGATGGTGGAGTATGTTTAGTTTTGTAAGAAAGCGGCAAACTCTTCCAAAGTTGCTGTACCATTTTGCATTCCTGTCAGCAATGAGTAAGAGTTCCTGTTGCTCCACAGAGCAAACATTTGCTACAGAGCCAAACATTTGACCAATGTGTTAATGATGTCAGTGTAGGTTTATCATTTGTAGCAAATGTACGACTCTTGTGGATGGATTTTGATTCAGCATTTGGTTTTGTCAATGTTCAAGATTGTGACCGTTGCGATTGGTATATAGCAGTATCTCAGTTTCATTTTTTATTGCAGTTCTCTTATGAGATACAAAGTGGAGCATCTTTTCATCTGCCTGTTTGTCATTTGTTTATCTTTGGTGAGATGTCTGTAAAGGTGTTTGGCCCATTTTTTAATTGGGCTATTTGTTTGCCTATTGTTAAATTTTAAGTGTTGTCTATTTTGGGTAACAGTCCTTTATCAGATATCATTGGCTGTCTTTTTTTTCTTACTGATTTTATATCATTTTTTTATTAAGAGCAGTTTTTCCAAATGGTTTTTGAGAAACTAAGTTGACTACAGTGTATTTTGTTATCAACTGCTAAGTGTTAGAATTAATTTAATTTTTTAAAAGTTGTTTTTTTATTTAAATTCAGTTAATTAACATATAATGTAATATTGGTTTCAGAGGTAGAGGTTAGTGATTCATCAGTCTTATATAATAACCAGCACTCACTATAGCACATAACCTCCCCAATGTCTATCACCCGGTTACCCCATCCCTCCCTCCCCCATACCTCCAGCAACCCTCAGTTTGTTTCCTGTGATTAAGAGTCTCTTATGGTTTATCTCTCTCTTTGATTTCATCTTGTTTTATTTTTTCCTCTCTTCTGCTGTGATCCTCTGTTCTGTTTCTTAAATTCCACATATGAGTGATATCATATAATTGTCTTTCTCTGATTGAATTATTTTGCTTAGCATAATGCCCGGTAGTTCCATCATCCACTGCAAATGGCAAGATTTCATTTTTTGATGGCTGTAGTATTCCATTGTGTATATATATACTACATCTTCTTTATTCATTCATCTGTCAGTGGACATCTGGGCTCTTACCATAGTTTGGCTATTGTGGACATTGCTGCTATAAACATTGGGGTGCTGGTGCCCCTTCGTATCATAAAACTCTTTTTGTTAAAGACCTAGTCTTATAATTTATTGTCGACTCTTACTGTAAATTATGGATTATGACATCCCTTCGGTGCCTGCTGCCAACCTACCACAAGGTAGGAAAGTGCAAAAGATGAATTAAAATTAGAAATTGTCGGGGTGCCTGGGTGGCTCAGTGGGTTAGGCCTCTGCCTTCGGCTCGGGTCACGGTCTCAGAGTCCTGGGATCAAGCCCCACGTCGGCTCTCTGCTCAGCAGAAAGCCTGCTTCCTTTCCTCTCTCTCTCTGCCTGCCTCTCTGCCTACTTGTGATCTCTGTCTGTCAAACAACTAAATAAAATCTTAAAAAGAAAAAAAAAATTAGAAATTGTCTATTAGTTTGTTAATTTAAATGAAAAAATTGATTGGGGGAAATTATAGAAGATAATGGTTACAGGGAACTGTTTGTGTATATTTTAATAAACCATGCGGTTTAGTTGCCCATATTGTTCCTATATCCCCATCATGTCTAACAGTAACATTGTTATAAATTGCTATAAATACATAGAAGTGGAGCTGGAGCACTTTCTTTTAAGATGGTCATTATCAGGGGCGCCTGGGTGGCTCAGGTTCAGCCTGAGCTGAAGCCTTTGCCTTCAGCTCAGGTCCTGGAATCGAGGCCCTGCATTGGGCTCTCTCCTCAGCAGGGAGCTTCCCCCTCTCTCTCCACCTGCCTCTCTGCCTAGTTGTGATCTCTGTCTGTCAAATAAATAAATAAAATCTTTAAAAAAAAAAATGATGGTCATTATCAGCTGCTGAAGATTAAGCCACAGTTTTATACTGCTGACTCCTATCAAACATAAAAAGAATAGAAAATAGTGCTCTTTAACACATAATGTCATAAGTCTGATTTTATTTAAAAATAGATGGTTTGTGTATTTAAAGGTAACAATTCTTTGGTAAACTTTATCTTTCTATCTTACAGATTAACAAATAGAAATATTATACACAAACCTGCAGAGTGGACCTTAATTGCTGTGGTGTTGCTGTCATTGTAAGTACTCCTTTAGATTTTAATTCTAAATACTAAATAGAATTTTTATTCAGGGAAAAACCAAGTTATTCATTGATTTTATAAGCATATTTAGAAAATGTACCTCTATTTTGTGCCTTGCTTTCCTTTAGTATGTGATGAAATAACTTTCATGTAAAGCGATATGCCAATATTTTGATAAGCTTTAATTATTCTCTTTATCTTTTTTACCATCTTTTCTTCTGAGGGCCTTTTTCTTCACAAATATTATTTGTTATCTTTTGAAAGAGGAGAACGTCTCCATGTGAAATATATATGGAATAGTCCTTTAATTTCATTTTTAATAATGCATTTTTTGGGGGGCGCATGGGTGGCTCAGTGAGTTAAAGCCTCTGCCTTCGCCTCGGGTCATGATCTCAGGGTCCTGGGATCGAGCCCCGCATTGGGCTCTCTGCTCAGCTGGGAGCCTGCTTCCTCTTCTCTCTCTGCCTTCCTCTCTGCCTTGTGATTTCTGTCTGTCAAATAAATAAATAAAATCTTAAAAAAAAAAAAAAAGGTATTTTTTTAACATTGAATGGGTCTCATTATTTATAACTGTAGTTTTACCAACATATTTAATGCTATTTCATTTTTTAACATATTTTATTATTAATAGCTTTGGAAAGGTTTTAATATCCAAACTAATACACATCTTTAAAATCAGACAGGTGTAAAGGAACTAAAGTAGATACTACACAAGCATATATAAAACATTTAATACTCATTCACCTTTTAAGAAATCACTAGTGGTTTCTAAAGCTGCCTTTCAGTAGGGTTAAAACCATCTAGTAAGTGTAGTGTTTTTCAGCTTAAATTGCAAGTCTTCTTTTGAGGACCATTCGTTACTGCATTACTGTTGCTACTTGGTGCTTGTTAGGTCATGAAGCCCATAGGACATTGAATACTTACTGGACACACAGGTCAAGAAGTGTTATGAGCCAACCTCATAGCATCTCCAGCCCTGCTTTCTCTTTCTTTGATATTTCTTCAGTCTGACATGTTGCTCTGGCTTCACTGTCCCAAGGAAGGCTGTGCTGGGAGGCATTAGAGTAGGCTTCAGTGAGCCAGCATCTGTGTCACCCAGCCAGATACAACTCACATGATTCATTAAATCAGAACACAGAAAATAACTTTACTTGAATGCCCTGATATAAATTTTTTATCAACCATAAGAACAAATCTTTTGTCATTTCTACTATTCAGTCTTCCAGTTGAATTGGTTATTTGTGAAACAGATCTTATTAATTTTTTAGAAAGTTCTTTCCAGTCTATGAAATTTATAAATATTTTGGTCACTAGCAGAAAAAAATATCAGTATCTCTGCTCACCCACCATATCCTATGCCTGCCAATAAACCCTCATAGATAACTGTTTAACTGTACTTCTGCAATTCATTATTGTAAAGAGGAAGTAACTTTTTTGGTTGACAAGTCACAGACCTGTGCCAAGCAGTAATCTCAGAATCTTGCTTTCTAAGCCAGTAACTGGAAATATTATCTTAATGAGCAGCTGCTTACTGAGTATGCCATTAAAATTTCAAGTGATTATTCCACACAAAAATAAACTTCTAGTGTTTGATTTTAATAAAGGCCCCCATGTGGCACAAAAAATTGAAAGCTTTGCTAATCCTCTTAGACACTTTTTGACTTCCCTAACTTTGGATATAGTATAGGGAACCTCTTAATTCAAGGGTCAATGACCCATAAAAATAGTAACTTCATTGAAGTTAAGAAACAGACTGCACACATCTTACTTGTATTGCATGTTGAACATTATGTGGTCAGTCTTGAGGTAGCAGTAAACACTGACTAGTTCCTTTTGTCATTCACCTTGTATCCTTCTCTTTCATTATACATTAACCCATAGCTAGATCTGTCCATCTTTCTCCTGGTCTTTGGTCCTTTTGTTGCCTGCACAGCTAAAATCCTATCCAGTTAGGGCTCCTCTGACTTCTTTTTTAAAATCCTTGGTCACTGTAGACACCAAGTCTGCTGAAACTTTCTTGGTTTTTGCCTTTCAGATATTATTTTCTCAAAATTATAACTTCTGCCATTGGCCCTCCTTGCAGGTTATTCCTGATCCCTTCCATTCTGCATTTGCACCTTCTATGTCTTCATGGACTGAATCCCTTTATTCTTTGGTCATCAACTTCTAAGACTTTTGTCTCCTGTCCCAGTATTATTTACTTCCTCTTTTCTCAGAAAGTTCCCTTTAGCCTTTCATATTTCTTCCCCCAAAGAATCTCTGGCTGAACTCGTAAGCCCCTTCATTCTCAGCTTTGTCCTTTTATTCTTTTAGAGTAAAATTACTTTACGAGATGGGGATAAAATTAAAATACTTAGTTAAATACTAATCCTATTGACTTCTCTAAAGTATAATTATACTTCATATTTGTAGCTCTCTTTCTGCCCACTTAGAGTTCACCATTACTTTTTGGGAAAGGCATTTTGTTGTTGTTGCAAGAAAAAGCAGGCTTGAAGGCCAACATTGGATAAAGAATCTTAAGCACAGTGAAAAATATGGAGACCTTAGACACCCAAAGAGACATGCACATGAAAGGAGAAAGGAAGTAAAATACACATACTTGTAGAACAAAAACCACCCTCCTCAGCCTTTTAATTTATTGCTGCTAAGATTGAACATAGACATACATGGGATTATCTTTTTTTTTAATAATTATTCTATGATTTGGAAAACCTTTGCATCTACTTTCAAATTTCCAGTGGAATTTTTTTAGTCATTACTTGCCGTTGTTTCTGGAATTCATGTTAAAAGTAAACTTCTTTTAAATCTTTATAGCTAGGAAAAAGATTCTGAATGGCAGTTTCAGTCACTGTAGATGAATATAAAGAGATAATATGTTAAGTATTGTATAACAGTGCTACTACTCTTTGTATATGAACATTGCAATGTTTTGTTATTATTAGCACTTGTTTACTGTAGGAAAGCTGTATCAAAATTCCTCTCGAGAACTACTTAGAAAATATACATTTTCTTAGCATTTTTGCTATACTGGCGCCAGTCTTAACTCTTGTTAGAGGGAAAAAAGATCAATATTTTGAGCAAAATGTGGCAATCCAGAAGAATGAAAGAGGACTGGTTCTTGAATTTTCACATCTGTATTCTTAATAGTAAATCTGGTGTTTCTGTGGCATATCATCTTTTCCTCCTAATTTCCCTTGCAATTTCACAGATGTATTAACATGAGAAAAATTTAAACCACAATGTTTAATCTGTTAGTGTGTACCGATGGGAACTCTATACCCATATAATCTGAGGAAGGAATTGATCAAATCAAATTATACACTTCATCTTTGCACTCCCAATGAAATATACTTTTTTTTTAAGATTTTATTTATTTATTTGTCAGAGAGAGAGAGAGAGCAAGCACAGGCAGACAGAATGGCAGGCAGAGGCAGAGGGAGAAGCAGGCTCCCTGATGAGCAAGGAGCCCGATGTGGGACTCGATCCCAGGACGCTGGGATCATGACCTGAGCCGAAGGCAGCTGCTCAACCAACTGAGCCACCCAGGCGTCCCTCAATGAAATATACTTTTATATAAAAATACATCATGACCTATTCCCATTTCATTTAGATTTCTCCATATGACTCGAATGGCCTATATGACTACAACATTTTTGGATATTTATCCTTTGTATTCAGACCTTAAGTAGTTGTCAAGAGCACACAGAAAGACCTTTTAAATCAGAGCTTCAACAGTATACATTTATTTAACAGTGAAGGAATTAATTTCCCCTTAGTCCTTTCATATTTATTTAATAAATGTTATAATTAGCAAAGATCCTGAAGTACTCCTTACATAGAACATCTGTAACACTGATAATTGACCCAGTATTTTTTTGTTTTGTTTTGTTCTAAAGGTTTTGTTTTTGGTTTTTGGTTTTTTTTTTTTTTTTTTTTGAGAGAGAGAGAGAACAAGCAAGGTGGAGGGATAGAGGTTGAGCGGGAGGGAGAATCAGACTCCCTGCTGATCAGGGAGCCCAATTGGGGGCTCCATCCCATGACCCTGAGATTATGACCTGATCTGAAGGCAGACATTTAACCACCTGAGCCACCCAGGTGCCCCCCTTTTTTTTGCTTTTTAATAACTCATTAGAAATGCAGTAAAGGAGCCCGGTAATTGGTGTTATTGCTTAAGCACTTGCTTATAGTAATTTTTTTTACCTTAGTTGAACTTTATCAGACTTTACTGTTACATACTATATGTCGAAATAATAGAGTTGAATCTGATTTTCCCACAAATACTCTAGTATTAGCCTCTTTCCATAGTCTTGATGCATGATTTTTCATAAAGATGTATTTAAATATATAGACAGTCTTCTATAAATATTTTAGTGCCTGTATACTCTATTGTGTAAAGCTAGTTAATGTATTTATATAATTTTGATGTGTTTATATACCAAATTAGCAAGCATAATAATTACATTAAAGTACATTTTGTGATACCTCCTTATTTGTCTTTATATTCCTCATAATTCTCATCTTTCTCCTAATAGAGGAAAAGCAGAAACTGTACAATCGCTTTTCATCATGGTCTCAGTACTCAGTATAGTTTCTTTGGGAAATTTTGACTGGTATTCTAAGAAGATTTTATAGCCGTAGGACACCCCTGTCAGCATGATCCCTTTTCTCCTTTTCCTCTTCCCTTTGTTCTTCATCTTCCCAGTCTTCTTTGGCCTCTCATTATATTTCAGCCTATAACACAAGAGGGGACTCTGTAGATGTTGACTGAGAGCTGAGGAAGTCTAGAGAAAGATCCGGACTAGCAGCCAAAGGGAGACCATATAGAGGGCTATGGAGAAGCAATTAACTGTAGAGAAACACATTAATTAAGGCCTAATTTACTTTATGTGTGGCCCACGTGCCAGAAATGGGAATCTGTTCCCATTTTAAAGTTTTCATATTTAAAATGGAACTTTTCCACCGAAGCTAATCTTTGTAAATAGCTGCTACTTTGTATTATGACAATCTGTGGTTAATTGTAGCATAGGAGTTGAATGTCTTTTAGTGGGTAGCCAGAGAATGGGGTAAGTGTTGTTCTATGGGAATGATTTGATTATCTAATAAAGGAGATGAATACTTTGTATTACTTAGAGAAGGTAGGGTGACTTGTGGTAGTCTAACATGGATACATGCTATTGCTAGTTTAATGCCTTTGATGTTCTCTAATGGAAAGCTTTCAAGATCATCTCCAAAAATGTCTACTTTCATTTTATTTATCTGAACTGTCTGTTTCCAGTGAACTGTGGCCCACTTCCTAGGCAGAGACCATGCAATAGTTTATTCCCCCTAAAAGCTTTCAGTATTCCCATCGTTTAGGGAGTAGCATGTTAAGTCCTGAGAAATGGTATTTAAATAAGCTCAACTTGACCATGATCACTAAACAAAAGCCTTCACTGGATATGGGCAGCCACTTTAGGTAACCATCATACAGATAGCCACTTAGGAGAGTCACATCCCTAGGGTACCAGGCATGAATAGAAAGATGTGACTAAGGCTTTTTGCCTCAGCAGATTGGTTTTTTAGCCCACCCATCACTAATTTCCTTAGAAAGTTTGTGAGCATACCATGAAAAATGAAGAGATGATTCCTTAGAAATTTATTGGTTTTCAGAAGTATTCCAAGGCCTTCCTTCTAACGTTTCCAGTTTGGTTCTGAGTAGTTGAGACCATAATGGCAGGTCATTGAAATAACTTTTTATTTTTCCTTATAATTATGGAATTTTTTATATTTAATTGTTTTTATTGAGATACAAATTCATTTAACATGAAATTCACCATTTTTTAAACTATGAAGTTCTTTTGATTTATTTATTTATTTTTATTTCTTTTCAGTGGAAATTCACCATTTTAAAGTGAACCCTTCACTCGTTTTTAGTATATTCACTATATTATGTAATGGTCATCACTGTCTAATTCCAGAACATTACCATCACCCCAAAATGAAACCTCATATCTATTAGCTTAGTCCCAATTTCCTCTTCTTTCATCCCCTAAGCAACCACTAATCTACTTTCTGTCTCTATGGATTTACCTATATTGAACATTTCATACAGATGGGATGATATAATATATAGCCTTTTTTATGTTAGGCATCTTTCATGTAACATGTTTTCTAAGTTCATTGATGTGGCACATAACAGTACTTAATTCTTTTTTATGTCTGAGTAATATTCCATTTTATAGATATACCACATTTTATTTATCCATTAATCAGCTGATGGACATTTAGGTTGTTTTATGAAGATTTGTGTACAAGTTTTGGTATGAACATGTGTTTCAGTTCTCTTGTATATATACCTGAAAGTAGAGTTACTGTCATATGTTAGCTTCTTTGTTTAATCTTTTGAGGAACTGCTAGCCTGTTTTCCAAGGTGGCTTCACCATTTTAAATTTCCACTGAGGGCTCCATAGATGTAACTTTAAAGGTCTTCTCTTCTTACCTCATACCCAGTAGTCATTTTAGAGGCTTATATTTGCAGTTTTTCTAAAACTTAAACATGCTTATTTTGAGTGATTTTAGATCTTCATGGACTTGTAATATCAATTTGTTATGTTTTAGGAATTTTTCCTTAATATGCAAAACAACTACTTAGGACCCCTGCCCTTTCAGAAAGAGTGTGGTGTTGAATCATAAGACCATATAAATTGAACGTCTGAATCATAACACGCGTGGTTTTGTTTTGTTTTGTTGATTTCTCAGTATCCATAAAATTCCTTTTTTTTTTTCTTGTGTAAATCTTGGATTTATCTTGCATGTTTACTATCATAGTACCATTGTCATTGTGAAGTTTAAGTATTTGTTTACTGAGGATTAAATAATAATTTAATTATTTCTAACTCCCCTCCCCCATACATTTCTGAGAGTTTATAAAAGAAAAATATATTTTTAAATTGAAGTAACTTTACTCTGGGAATCCAGATATTTTCTAACAAAAAAATACTTGTTTAAATTTTAACCAAAGCCAGTGATTTTTTTTTCTCCTCAGAATTCCTCATACTTTTGACAATTTTATAATGTTAATCTTTTTTTTTTTAAAGATTTTATTTATTTGACAGACAGAGATCACAAGTAGGCAGAGAGGTAGGCAGAGAGAGAGAGAAGAGGAAGCAGGCTCCCTGCCAAGCAGAGAGCCCGATGCGGGGCTCGATTCCAGGACCTGGAGATCATGACTTGAGCCGAAGGCAGAGGCTTAACCCACTGAGCCACCCAGGTGCCCCTAATGTTAATGTTTTTAACCACAAGTAGCTGAGAGTCCCCAGCTTCAGGCCACAATACATATTAAATCACCAGGGATCCTCAACAAAAAGATTTCCCTCTTGCTTCTCATCCCCAGCAGCAGTAGTGGCAGCACTGGTGACTTGCAGGTAGCAAGCACTTGGCCCTTGCCAGTCATAGGCTTGACTTGAGGAGTCAGTTTCTGTATCTACCAATGACATTTTCACATCCTGACGGAGTTCACTGATCACTGAGAGGACAGGCCTGGGGAGGCTAGGAAGCTAGAGGCTTAGGGGCATTGTTATCCCTAGCCTCAGGGTTCTGCACTGTAAGAATGAAATAATGTTGCATATGGACACCACTGGTTGGTTCCATTTCAATGTTAGAGCTTTGGGGGGAAAAAAAAAAGTTGCAGCCACTCTTCTGAGAGAATTGTCACATAGCAACAATTATGAAGAAAAGCTTTCCAACTCTCATCTACAAAGTTGCTCTTAGAGATCTGTCACAAGCAGGATTTAGATATAAAGTTTAAAGTCACTACAGCCCAGCCCTTTAAACAAACCTATGTGTAATATATCACTACAAAGTGAGTTACAAAGAACTTGTTTGCTTTGAATTAGAAATATCAATGGAAAGCATCCCTGCTTCCTTATTAATAGGTAATCCTAAAGCACTAAATACAAACATTATCAGGGCATAAACCATCTGGTATAAGAAAAACATTTTATTTGGCTAGCATAGTCTTTTATAATCAAAGTTTTTATCTCCATTTCCTAGATAATAACTATGAAGTAGAAAGCCCATAATGACCTATTTCTTCATGGTACATTCTTCTTTTCTTCTTTATTTTTCTTGGAAGTGCTTAATAGTTAAAATCTCACATGCCTCTTGATTTGGGGACTTTAGCTTTTGTCCAGGTTAAAGTAAGTGCAATTTAAAGGCATGTCAGTAATTTTTATTAATCATTACAATACTTTTATGAAATATAATTCCCTTACCATACAGACTACCTTTAGCCGTGGAAGGGCTTTTAAAACCCTAAATTCAGTCTCATTCTGGATTATATCCTTTTTTTTTCCTTTGCACAGGCAGTATAGCCTTGCACAAGTTTCTTAACCTCATTTTGCATTATTTTTCTTGTTGGCGAAATGAGGGATTAGGCTATATCCAGGTTAAGTCAATTAAGTAGTGTGAATTCAACTATGAGATGTTATAAGTAAGAAGTTATTCAAATGCAGTGTGTAAAAGGCTACTGAAAGAGACAATGAGGATGAGCATATTTAGCCTAGAAAACAGTTTAATTTTACTGATAAAGAACCATGGTGACTCTGCCCAAGTATTATTACTTAATGATCTTAGTCATTGAGCTTGGCAGACAAATTCTTTGAATGATACAGCTAGTCACTCTTTCTGTGGAAAGATTACGGAGTAGTCGTTTAAGTCAAGGGGAGGAACACCCCTCAGGATTCTTTTACTCTCTTTCTATTACAGACTGACATTATATTAGCTGACATTATATTGCTCTCCACATCAAAGCTGAGGATGCAAAGGAAATAATGGAGTGATTTAGTACCTCAGCATTATACTTAGGGTGGTGAAAAGCAAAATAAAATGTGTATGTTGATTGTTTTTAATGTAAAAATATGGGGGTGTGTGGGTGGGGTTTTTTTTAGATTTTGTTTGTTTGTTTATTCAACAAAGAGAATGAAGACAAACAGGGGGAGCAGCAGACTCCCTGGTGAGCAGGGAGCCTGATGTGGGGGCTCAGTCCCAGGACCCCGGGATCATGACTTAACTGGAAGGGAGGTGCTTAGCTGACTGAGCCGCCCAGGCACCTCATCCTTTCATTTCTATTTCTTGAAACCCTTTCTATCCTTTAGGCCCATCACAAACCACACTTCTGTGAAACCCTCTTTTTTTTTTTTTTTTAATCTTTCTAGTTGAGATATTTTGCTTCTTTGAAACTCTCAGTAGTCTGTGCTTCTTTTTTGCCATTTGATTTTTACTGAGGTTACCTGTGCACACTTTCACCTCCCCCTTTCCTCAACATCCAGCAGGCTGTAAAGTCTTTGAGTGCAGAGGCTTGGTTTATTCTTTGTATCCCCCACAGTGCCTAAAATACAGTCTTACCAGTAGCGGCTACTCAATACACCTCTGTTGTCTATGCTTTAATTCAAATTTCTAAATATTTGGAACCTTTTCAATTAATGTGTAGATGCCAGTTTCTACAATGATTTATATTTACGATGTTACAATGAAGTGTGGGTCTCTTTTCCTTTTCTGGCGTATATAGGCTCTACTTATATTGATTTTCATGGCATAGAATAGAGACACAAACAAAGACTAAACTAACTCTTTAGATAGAATAAAAATCAGGGCGCCTGGGTGGCTCAGTGGGTTAAAGCCTCTGCCTTCGGCTCAGCTCATGATCCCAGGGTCCTGGGATCAAGTTCCGCATTGGGCTCTCTGCTCATCAGGGAGCCTGCTTCCCTTCCTCTCTCTCTCTGCCTGCCTCTCTGCCTACTTGTGATCTCTGTCTGTCAAATAAATAAAATAAAATCTTAAAAAAATAATAAAAAGAAGAAGAAAAATCAGAGCTACAAGTCAGGTATTTATCAGCCCTTTAGCTAACAACAGGATGATACTATCTCAGAAAAGAAACTCAGGTTGCCATACTATATCTAGTTTGTTTGTTTGTTTGTCTGTCTATCAGAGAGAGTAAGAGGGGGAGCAACAGGCAGAGGGAGAAGTGGGCTCCCCTCTGAGCAAGGAGCCTGATGTGGGACTCAATCCCAGGATGCTGGGATCATGACTTGAGCCGAAGTCAGACACTTGATTGAGCTACCCAGGTGTCCCACCATATGTAGTTAAAGAAGATTTATCAAGGAATACTTGAGATCTGTTCTTCAGTAAATGAAAAAAAAAAAAAAAAAGGTAGGAAGTAAAAAAGAAAAATGTTATTTGAGAACCACTTAAAAAATTTCCTTAAATGTGAACTGAATAAAGAAGCTAAAATTCACATGAGCAGCTTTCTAGACATCCCAATTCACTGACAAGACTAGAATAAAATGTAAAAAGTGAGGGGAAAAAGGCCCATGAATTGTAGAGGATTCTGTAAGCACAATTGTTATAAAACTTACTTTTACAGGGCACCTGCCTGGCTCAGTCAGTTAAGGGTCTGCCTTGGGCTCAGGTCATGATCCCAGGGTCCTTGAAATGAGCCCCACATCATCAGGCTTCCTGCTCAGTGGGGAGTCTGCTTCTCCCTCTCTTTCTTTCCCTTCCCCCAACTTGAGCATGCTCTCTCACTGCTCACTCTCTCTCAAATAAATAAAATCTTAAAAAAAAAAAAAAAAGGATGAGGGCATTCTAGGAGGTACCTCTAACATGGACAAAAAAGCAAAAAGAAGGGATTTGGTGAAGAGAACAAAATAACTGGAAAGAATGGTTGGAAAGTTGGGTCTACCATAGAGATAGATCCTTTCATGGCAGAAAAACTTACTTCAGTGGACAATGAAAGTCATTTAAGTTTTGAGCAGACTGCTAATATCATGAAACCTGCACTTTAGGAGATTAGTGTTGCAGAGATCTGGAGTCACGTCTGATCCTATCTTCTACCAGTCCTTCACCAGTCCTTCACAAGCTTCCAACTGCTCTTAAAGAAAAAACCTCTTCTTGTGGCCTATATGGCCCTGAGTAGTACAGCCCCTTCTTCTCTAGCCTTCTCTCACACCACCCTACCTTGTTCTCTTTCCCAGAACACTGACCTCCTTTCAGCCCTTCTCATCACACCCTCACTGTAGGACACTGGTTGCTCCTTCTGTCCAGAATATTCTTCCTTCCTCTCTTCCTTTGTGAGTTCCCTGACTAGAATAGATAACTTTACAAATAGGCTTTGATAACACCATGCACTTACCTTTCCTACACTTGTTTTCAGTTTTATACTTAATTGTATGATTACTTGATTAATATCTGCCTCCGTTGTTCAACTTGAAGATTTTAGGGGCTGGTTCTTTGATTTTATTCACCCTTATATACCCACTATTTAGCATTGTGCCTAATTACAGATTTATAAAAAATAGCTGACAGTGATTGATTAATGTATGAATGAGATTAATTAGGAAACCATCCTTTCTCACTCTGTGTTGACTCTTTCCCTCCTGCATATAACTGCTTATTCATCTTTGAAGTTTAAAAAATAAAACAGAAAAACCTATTCTTTTTCCTTAACTTCACAGACCCCCCTCAGACGATCTATTCATTTACTTAGCAAACCTCTTAAAGAACTAGTTTGCTGTCAGTGATTCCAGTGATTTTCAGTACTCTCTTGCATTCTTATTCTTGCCCACAACGTTTATGAAAATGATTTCTCAAACTCTCCAGTAGTGATAGTGTAGTTAACCAAAGAGCAATGAGGCAGTGAACTAAAATGAGTATGAAGAAAATTAAATGGGAGAGAGAGATGATAAGAGATATTACAACTCCAGAATCTACAAGGTTTAGCAATGTGTGTTGGGGGATAGGGAATAACAAATGATTTCAAAATGCAGGCACACTTCATTTGATTATGCTTTACGTTGTGCTTTGTGGATAATTACGTTTCTTACACATTTAAGGTTTGTGGCAACCCTACATTGAGCAAGTCTCTCAGCACTATTTTCTTTCTTTTTTTTTTTTTTAAGATTTTATTTATTTATTTGACAGACAGAGATCACAAGTAAGCAGAGAGGCAGGCAGAGAGAGAGGAAGGGAAGCAGGCTCCCTGCTGAGTAGAGGATCCTGGGATCATGACCTGAGCTGAAGGCAGAAGCTTTAACCCACTGAGCCACCCAGGCGCCCCTCAGCACTATTTTCAAATAACATTTGCTCACTTCGTGTCTCTCTGTCACATTTGGTAATTTTTGCAGTATTTTGAATTGTATTATTATTAATCATCATCCGTGATCACAACTCACTGAAAGCTCGGGTGATAGCATTTTTAAATTATTTCTTAATTAAGGTGGTTTAGACATAGTGCTATTGTACATAATAGACTACAGTATAGTGTAAACAAACTTTTGTATGTACTAGGAAACCAAAAAATTCATTTGACTTTATTATGGTACTCATTTTACTGCAATGGTCTGGACTAAATCCACTATATCTCTGCAGTATGCCTATATTAAGACAGATGACTGGGGAAATACTGGTGCCTTTATGGAAATGGGTAGGAGGAACTAATTTTAAGAGATGGTGCATTTGGTTTAATACCTGCTCTACAAGCACCAAGGCTCTTCCTGTTCAGGAATAGGAAAGGTTCAGGCAGATTATCCACTTGGGTGGTTCCTCACTAGGTATTGAAAATGTGGAATTGGACCTGAAGAATGGTAAGGAGTCTGCCTACATCCAGTGCCGCATCAGACCAGCACCCCAACGTGGACCTTGAGTGCCATTGGGAAGACAGTCCCCAGGGGCCATGATTCAGCTTGCTGGAAGGAAACGTGGGAACATCTGTAAGGAGAGGAATAGGAAGGACCTGAGGAGAAGCAGAAAGGGGGGCATTGTAGATCCTTTGGAGCCAAGGACTAGAACTGACTTGCAAGACCTCTACCAGCTAGGAGTTTCATGAAGATACTCCTTTGCCAAGATCTTGGTGAATAATCTTTCACTGTATATTTGTGTCTTGGACATTATTTTACTTGTTATCATGATCACGCTTGGCTGGATGATTTTTGTTGAATTTGCATGTTACATCAACACGTTTCTGGAGTTCACTCCTTCAACTCTGAAGTGGAAAGAGAAGTAACCTATTGAGGAGAGCAAGGCACAACTGAGGACCCAGTCTTTGGATAAAGATCTGCAACTAAGAGAACCATGTGGAAGGTATATAGGTATCCCTGAGGAAGGACCCTGGTAGAAATAAGCAAAGATGATCCTGATAAAGTAATATAGCTCTGAAGTGCACCTGACCAGCTTTATAGTTCCTGTGGTTGGTTTTGTATAAAGTAATTACAAATTATTTTGTCACATTTTACATAAAAAGTTAATGTACTTTAAAAAAAAAAAATGATAAGGAGGACACCTGGCTGGCTCAGTCAGAAGAGCACGTGACTCTTGATCTTGGGTTTGAGCCCCACATTGAGCGGGAAGATTACTAAAATAAGTATTTTTTTTTAAATGGTAAGGAAAATGAGAGACCTAGACTCTGGAGTGGGCACTGAAATGGTGAGATGGCAGAGGTAGAGGGTGTTAAATGCCAAGTCAGTATGAGATAGAACCTGTGGAAGAGCTGCATCCATGCCAAGGATGCCTTAGCAGTACAGGGAAAGCAGAAAGAGGGAAAGTGGACATTTTTGAACATCATCTATGTGCACCACCTTGCTAGATTCTTTACATGCATTATTTAATTTGATCTTCACAATATAGTAAGGTCAGTAATGGTGTCCCACTTCCCCGAGGAAGAAACAGACTTTGTCCAAGACTTTGTCCAAGATTACACCTGAGACTCAGACTGTCTAACTTCAAAATATGTTCACTTTACTTGGCACAGGATACTTCAGAAAGGTATGTATCCAACCAGAATGTTGCCAAGGAATCCAAAGCAGTTATAAGGTTAAAGAAAGAAGTAGTAACTACCTTTTTGAGAACCCGGTATTTATCCTCTATTGAAAAAAGATGAGGTCTGAAAAAAGGCTGTGGCTTCAGCAATTAGGTGGTTGTAGGTGACCTTCAAGAAAGCAGTTTTTTAGGATGATAGGCATGGAGACCAAATTGCAAGGACTATTGCAATAGACAGTTGTGAAGATACTATACATAGCATATGTTGACCACTCCATATGGTTGGCAGAAGAGGAGAGGGAAGCAATTATAACCCGATATGACATGGTAAATCTTCAGAAGACTTCTCAAGATAGTGGAGGCTTGGGCTTGTTGGTGGCAGGGGGCAAGGAAATGTTAGGTAGAGTACTTGGGAGTACTAAAAAGACACAGGGTAACTGGCAGGATAAGGCCCATGAAGAAACTGGGAATGTCATCAAAGGTAAATTTGCCTATTAATTTTTCTTCTCTAACCCTTGTCACCCACCTCTCTTTCCCACTGTTTCCTCCACATGTTTCTCTCTCCTTGCCTTGAATGTATTATTTGCTAACATTTTGCCTTCTTTACTTAATTTCAAAAGTGAATGAACCAAGCCTTGTATATTTCTTCTTCCAAAAATCCATGTTAATATTATTGCTTTATTACTTACTCTGATTCTTACCCTGCTCCACTGCAGGTCCTAAGAGAATTAATTCTCTTAATTAATGCTGTAAGGCAGCATTTCTAAGCTTGACCTATATACAGCCACTATTTTTCATTCTGGTGACTTAACTTTTTTTTCATATTCATGGTTTTTACCTTCCCTTCCTTCTCATTTTTCATGACCCACAAATCATTCCTAGGGCCATATGCCTGTACTTCATACATACACACACACACATTTCTACATGAAAATAAGAGGCTACCCTTTCTTCTAGAAATTGCTGTTGGACAATGCATAAACAGTACTAACCCAGGAAAGATGTCTACAGTAAGTGAGATAAAAACTATTTCCTTACCAAAACATAATCTCCTTCAGCCAAGGGCATTGTCTAGATTACTCTTGTCTCCCTAGTGCCAAACACTCAGTCTGGCACTTAGTAAGTAAAATACTCAGTATTTATAGAATAAATCAGGGGCACCTGGGTGGCTTAGTTAAGCGTCTGCCTTCAGTTCAGGTCATGATCCCAGGGTCCTAGGACCCAGCTCCCACATCGTGCTCCCTGCTCAGCAGGGAGCCTGCTTCTCCCTCTGCCCCTTACCTGCACTCTTTCTCTCTCTCTCTGTCTCAAATAAATAAATAATTTTAAAAAATTGTTTCTTATAGAATAAATCAAATGAATGGATAGAAACAACTTGGGTAAATTATTGTTGATGTTATGGACTTAAACATAGAATTGGTAGCACAGGTAAAATTGCTTTGCAAAGGAAAAAACAAAAATTGCTTACAATAATGAGTGAAAGGAAGGACAGTGACCTTGTGTCTCTGTAATGATTCATATTTTCCAGGGTGGGTATGGTCTGATAAGGGTGTGACTATTTAGCCTAAAAAGGATCGCTACTTTTAACCAAATCTGGCATTGCTTTTTTGCAAATAGATTGTTACAAAATCTTTAATAAAATTAATGAAAAACAGTTAAAGCTAGATGTAAATGTGAGATTGTTTTTTAACTCCTGTAATTATAAAATTAGTGACTATTTAAATTTTTTAAAAGTTTCTTTGATTTAAAAACTTGATTCCAAATACTGCTTTTCTCTTACCTTCCATGGACTTAATCTTTTATCTTCTGTGGACTGATAAAATAGAAGAATTGGTTAAAGAGCAATTAATTACCAAGTATATATGGTATTGTGCCAAATATTTGATTTATCTGGTGCATCACAGACAGTATTCTGGAAAATTCTTTAAATGTTTTACATGTTGGTATTTGTTCGTTGAATTGGAAGCATTTATCAAATATTAATGGGTCCTAATGGAAAATTTTACTCTAGAGGCAAACTCTTCTTTAACTAGTTTTATGAATGTATTTTATTAACTAGTCTTGCAAAGTTGAATAAAAGTTTTAAGGAGAAAAAATTATTCCCATGTGTATTGAGCATTTGTTAAATTCAAAATCCTAATTGCCTAGTGTGTTTTTCCTCTATTGTCTTCAAACACTTCCGTTTAGATTGTTTATTATAGAGACATAACACCTTTTCAGTATTCTTCCTGCCACTGACTTTTCTCATTCTTATGTTCTAGTTAACTGTAAAGTCACATAGCTCTTGGAGGCAAAATTCAAATGCTTCTGTTTTACTCCTTGTCTAAATATTTTTACATAGCTTTAGAGAAGATTTTAGGCCAAAGGGTAAAACAAGGCTTGATATTTTGTTATTGCTGTTTGTTTTGTTCCACTCTCCATTTTAAATGAGGAGTTTGAGAGTTGGCTTTCTGTTGTTTTAGTACAGCCAGAAAAGGTATACTCTTGCCTTAAAGGACGAGACATATTAAAATATACACAAGGCTTAATACTGAAAATTCCAGTGGAGCAATAGTACTTGGGAAACTACTACAAACTGCTTTGTGAACACCTGCAGTTACTGGAAATGAAATCATGTTATAGTAACTGAATTGCCTGTACTATTTCAGAGTTCCATTTATTTACAGATTTTTCTTTCCATTGAGTTTTTCAGCCCCCACATTATGATATTGTTTGTCATATGGAGGTTTTATAATTACAGTGATTGGCCAACCAGCTACAATGCAAAAATGTTTCCTAAGAATAAAACAGTTACCAGGTTATAACTAGTATTCTTACAGTTTCATTGCAGAGAAAAATGTTCATCTGAAAACTGAGATATACACACCTTTCACATGTTCCTAGTTCCCAAAACTATAAAATTAAATGCCACTAATTCTCTGCAACTAAGGTTATACATTAAGATACATGGTTATGCAGTTGACCCTTGAATATCATGGGGGCTGGGACTCTGACCTCCCCACTACAGTCAAAAATTCACATGTAACTTTTGACTCTCCCTAAACTTTACTAATAGCCTGATGTTGACTGGAAGCCTCACCAATAACATAAACAGATGATTAAACACATCATTTGTATGTTATATGTATATACTGTATATATACTCTATTATTAGAATAAGGTAAGTTATCAAGAAAATCATTTGGAAGAAAAATATAGTACCTTACTATATATTTAAAAAAAAAAAGTAGACCCATGTAGTTTAAATCCATGTTGTTCAGGGGTCAACTGTACATTAAAAGTAGAAGTAAAGGAATGCATGGGTGGCTCAGTTGGTAAAGTGTCTGCCTTCAGCTTGGGTCATGATCCCAGGGTCCTGGGATCAAGTCCCACGTCAGTCTCCTTATTCAGCAGGGAACCTGCTTCTCCCTCTGCCTGCTGCTCCCCCTGCTTGTGCTCTCTCACACTTGCTCTCTCTGACAAATAACTTTTTTAAATCTTTAAAAATAAATAAATAAAAGGAATTAAGATACATATTCTTTTCCTCAAGGGGGGAAAAATGCACATTGGAAAAAAGAAAAAGTTCTTATATAATTGGAAGGAATATATAAACTCTTATATCTGAGATTAAGATGAGGAAGTAGAGTCAGCAAATGTAGAATTCTCTGTTGAGAAACTTAATCATAAGAGTAGGAAAGAGACTGAACAGTTTGTTTTGAAAAGACACTTAAGCATGTTAAAAGGGTCTGGAGAAGGAGCCAGTAAAGAAAAATAATCTGAAATTGAGAATGAGATGGAGGGGTAGATATATACCATGGAACAGGGTCCCAGGGGAGGCACAACGAAATGGGACCATGGTCACTGTCAGAAGGAATAGCTTGAACAGGAGAGAACTATATCATCTGAGACTGAAAGAAAATAAGTGAAGAATAATGTGGTTATCGATAAGTTTGTAAGTAGAATGGAGAAGTTTTTTTTTTTTAATTATTTTGAAGGGTTTTATTTATTTGACAGAGCAAGAGAGCACATGCAGCGGAAGCGGTAGAGGGAGAGAGAGAAGCAGGCTCCCTGCCAGGGAGCCCAACGTAGGGCTGGATCCCAGGACTCCAAGATCATGACCTGAGTCAAAGGTAGATGCTTAACCTTCTGAGCCACCCAGGCACCCCAAAGGGAGAGATTTTTTAAATCATGCCTGACAACTTCAGTTTTCATGAAGTAGGGTATGAGTTGTATTCTAAAAGTAAAGAGATGGTGGTTGGGTAGAGAGTGAAAATACTGATAACAGAATAGTCATTAAAAGGATCCGGGAAAGGCTTTATTCCAGGGCCAGAGAATATTGACAAGTGACCCTGGGTGCCCCAGAAGAGGCCAAAGATCATGGATTTGTAATGGTAGTGATCTCCCCTCCACCCAGGGCTCTTCAGCCATCCTGCTATATCCCTGTGGAGAAAGCAGGTTGTAACCTTGATCTCAGCTTGTAGTTATCATGAATAAGGAAGCAAGAGATCCAGAGGAGAGCTGGTGAGAGATTAGTTTAAGAAATCAGCACAAGGGGCACCTGGGTGGCTCAGTGGGTTAAAGCCTATACCTTCGGCTCAGGTCATGATCTCAGGGTCCTGGGATCAAGCCCCACATTGGGCTCTCTGCTCAGCAGGGAGCCTGCTTCCCCGCCCCCCCCGCCGCCTGTCTCTCTGCCTACTTGTGATCTCTCTCTGTCAAATAAATAAAAAAATAAAAAATCTTAAAAAAAAAAAAGAAATCAGCACAAATATAATTGGTAAAGGATCATGGAGTTATTTTAGGAAGGAAATTAGTCATCCCAATCAAACATTTCTTGTGGCTCTCTTCCCAAAGTTGTACCTTCAGCTCTGATATTTCTCTTAGGTTGCAGACAAAACTTTATTTTTTGTTGGACATCTCCATTTGGGTATTTCTCAAGCAATTCAGAGTCTCCTATCTGAGGTTGAGTTCATCTTTGAAAAGTCCTCTATTTCTTTTGGTGACATCTCCCTCTTCCTAATTACCCAGAGTTTAAAGCCGACTTGTCCTTAGTGCTTCTCTAGTCTTTATCCACCCTATCAAGTCAATGCTGAGTCCTGCCTTTGTAACTTCCCTTACCCAGTGGTCTGTCTCCTTTCCCAGTGCTGCTAACTTACATTAGGCATTCATTACTTGCCCAAACTGCTGCAGTCAGAGCCTTCCCAAACAGTTCTCCTTCCCAGGTGTCTCTTCCTTCAACTAGTCCATCCTTCCTCCAGCTTTAACAATAATCTCACTAAAGCTTAATCCTGATTAGGGCAGAAACCTCGGGACGCCCCACTTCCTACTATGTCATGTTGCTTGAAATGGAAGGCTCTCTTAAAGTGGTCCCAACCTGCATCTCCAACTCGGTCTCTTGTTTTCTTACGTTGTGTGCACTGTTTACCTCTACAGACATCTTTGTTAGCACTCTGAACTGTGTTTAAAATGCCAGTTGCGGGGCACCTGGGTGGCTCAGTGGGTTAAAGCCGCTGCCTTCGGCTCAGGTTCATGATCCCAGGGTCCTGGGATCGAGCCCCATGTTGGGCTCTCTGCTCAGCAGGGAGACTGCTTCCCTTCCTCTCTCCCTGCCTGCCTCTCTGCCTACTTGTGATCTCTGTCTGTCAAATAAATAAATAAAATCTTTAAAAAAAAAAAAATGCCAGTTGCACCTTGGTGGCTCAGTTGGTTAAACAACTGCCTTTGGCTCCAGTCATGATCCTGGAGTCCCAGGACGGAGTCCCAAGACAGAGTCATGCGTCAGGCTCCATGCTCAGCAGGGAGTCAGCTTCTCCCTCTGACCCTCCCCCCTCTTATGCTTTCTCTTGTTCTTTCTCAAATAAATAACATCTTTAAAAAAATAAAATGCCAATTGCCTTTTCATATCTGTCTGTCCTAGCCTTGAAGGCCCAGTTCAAATGTCACTGCCTCCTTAGAAGCGTTCCTTAACCTCTCAGGTAGAAATAATTACTTCCTTGAATAAATTCCTATAGATGAGACTATTCTTTGAGACTCTGCTACCTTCAGTTTTCTTACTTAGCTGTTTATGCAAAGATTTCATTTCCTTTGCTATTTGGTTTCTTTGAACTGTGTAGGTAACAGGTATAACACATAATCAGAACTACTCAAATTTATTCTGCTGAGAAATTTACAGTACAACACTCATTGTACATTGGAATCACATAGGAAGTTTTTAAAAAATATCAATTCCTGACTCAGAGATTTTAATTCTTTGGTCTGGTGGACATATGTAGTCTTTAAGTTCCACAAGTGATAGTAATTTGTACAGACAGAATTGAGAACCACTATCCTTCATTCCAGGGCAATTACTAGTGTACCAGAGCTATGCTAAATCAGTTGACTTAGCTGTGTCTGCTAGGATTTGCTTGCTTTAAGACAGTTCTTAGCTTTCTTCTAAAGTCTTCATTGGTTAATGGTATTGGAAGGTGCTTTTTGGCTGTCATAGAGAAAAGATTAATTATGAACAACAGACTTGTCAGTTTTCATTAACACATCTTATTTTGCAGTCATAGATTTCAGAAATTATTTGAAGAACATATACAAGTGGGCCTTTGAAATCATAAGGTATACTCAGTTCTTAAAATGAATCAGACATGTGAACTTGTGTGGTATAAGTGGTTAGAAGTGTGGACTAGTGGGAGTACTTCTGGGTTATTTGCTCATCTCTTACTGACTGTGTGACCTTAAGAAAGTCACATCAGTCACAAAGCCAAACCTTGGAGTTCACACTTACTGCAACTTCACAGAAAGGTTAAAGACCAACAAATTAGTCTCATAAAGGAAAAAAAAATCTCTTGACAAACTTGGAAATCACTGAAGCTTCATATGTTTGACTCAGTGGTTGAGATCCTGCCACAAAGGGAACAACTGGGAAAACAACTGGCATTTCTTCAAGGGAAACGCATTCATTTATTCCAATTTAGAAAGCCACCCACCAACCCTATTAAAGTATCTGAATTCCTTGTCAGTTGTAAAGCCGTGTTTACCGTATACTTAAAAACATCAACAGCAGCTTACGAAAGTGCCACGAGGTAGTTACCTGTGCACATGAGCCAGTCCATGTTGATAGGTGGAAAAAGAAAAGCTCTTCCTCAGGGTGGCTTTTTTGGTTCTTTCTCTGTGCTCAGGTGTATTTTGTTACTTCAGGGATGAAGCCAGGGGCCGCAGATTACACAAATGTTTTTAGAGAATCACTGACAGAGTTGAATATTCTTCTTCATTCTTCCCAGTAAGAAACAGGCAAGGTGGAAAAAGAGTTACGTTGAACATGAAATCCTCATTACTTATATGCTAAGGAGCCCTGAAGTAGATAAAATTCCTTTTCAAAGTTTATACTAGAAAATTTTTTTTTAAATCAGAGATATGCATTTTGCAAAATGTCTTGGGTTTGTGTGAGCCCTCAAATTTCTGAAAATAGATGACATTTTGACCCATCGTGTTACATACTGGTCTCTTTTGTTTCAGTTTTGAGTGTGTGTATATACAGACAGAGGTATTCTGATTGAATCCTTTATCATTTAGCATTTGTTCTTGTAGAGAAGAAGGAGAAATCCCAACTCATTTTTAGAAGATAAAATATGGGTGAAGTAACAATTGTTACTGCAGGAAGGAAGGAGTAACGAGACTTCATTGGTAAGCAAGATGCCTTTGTGATAAAGGTGTCCATTTTTAGCACTGTTCTTAGCCACTGTGACCCTGGATAAATCCCTTACCCTGTCCAAAGCCTCAGATATGTCAGCTGTCAGAAGGAAACTTGGTGGATAGATTGAGAGTAAATCCCACTTAAGGAAATTAAGTGGTGGAATAGCCTTATAAAAGAAGACTATGCAGGTAAACCTCAGCTTTTAGAGTCTGCACTTAGCCGGGCCATTATTAGGAAAAATACCTCATCTATCCTAGAAGACTTTTCGTTTTGTTTCCTTCGAAGTCCCCCAAGTGTCAGGTATTGTAGTATCTGTTCTGTTTTAACTGCTAAAGTGACAAGCCTAGTGCTGGTGCATGCTGCTTACCTTCTCCTTCCCAGCACTAGCTTCTGAAGGATGAGTGAGTGTTTAAGAATTTCTTTAAAGCCCAGTATTATCTTTTAGCAGCCTCTGCATGTTCATCACCTTTATGCATGGTAATCAGCAGAACAGGTTTCCCTACTGCAACAGAACTCTGTGTGAACCCAGTAATTTCTCAAATCTGATAGGTACAGAAAAGTGTGTGGCTTTTCACTTCCTGTCCCTTCCTCCAACCCCAAACCAAAGAGAAGCATGCTTTCTGGTGACATTTATTCACATAGATGTTCTCACAGCTCTTTCTTCTCTTGAGGCTGTGTTGACTTTGAGAGTATCGGTCAGTGTCATTTTACAACAGCCTACCATTTTTTATTCTGTGAGTTTGGAAGTCAACAATAAGGACTCAGGAAACTCTAAGAGTTGTTGCTTTTCTTCTAGTTTTGAGGGTAAAGTTGAAGGATATCTATGCTATATCATTTCAGGCAAGTGCCTACATGATCTTCACACATATCACCCAGATTATTCAGGAAAGGGTAATCTGGACTGGACTGATTTCTGGTGTTCCAGAAGCCACAGTATGTATTCTCCAGGAGCAATGAGTACAATGAGCAAAGCAGTGGGGACCACAATAGGGAAGGCCATATAAAAATCCGGCTTCATGACTGACTGTGATCGCACTGCTGGACGTGTTGTCCGCTTGCTCGCTACACCACGGCTCTAACTCTTTCTATAGCTTTCACAGTTGATGGGGTACAAACCGCACACACACTTACAGGTGACTCTGCAGAAGTAAGTGTTTGTACAGCTCTGAAACATTGGATATAATATGGGGGTTTTTTAACTGCCACTTTTTAATTAGAAATCTCTCCTTGTTTCAGCTGTCAAACTGTGAAAGTCCTCTCACTACTGTGCATAATTCCTGTTAACCAGATGTTTGATAGCTCAGTCATAACAAATGGAAAGTACTTGTCCTAACGTGACTGGCATTCTCTCCTTCTGAGGTGAAGCATGTGTGGAGCAGTCTGCTAAATAATAGTCTGATCAATAAGATGCAGTTTGACACTTGGCTTTTTGCTTTTGTTGTAATACCATTTACCATATGGTAAAGAACCAGTTATATAAGGCTGCCTGCCTTTTCAGAGTAGAGATTTGACTCTGCGGAGTTTTAATGAGAAGTTTCCTTTCTTAAGTGTGATTTCTACATTGCAAGGTATTAGGTCGTTTTTTTCTAATTATAATCTCCAGCATACAGGTTGTGGGAAGCCATATTTGTAGTGTCACCTCTAGAGGTTTTTATTCTTACTTAAAAGCACTTGAAAGAAATAATTGAAACATAAAAGTCTTTTGTTTTTACTCATGGCCAATCACATTTTCTGTTAATTATTTTAAAGGTATTTCCTACATAAAACACATAAATACCAACTGGAGTGTATTACTGTTTATTCAAGTAGAAGTAGTTTTCAGAGCTTTATTTTTTGTTTATTGTGGCTTTCTTTAGTATTCAGTATTACAAGTTTCAGGACTAAAATAGAGGCTTGAGTCCCTTTCAATATGTAATAGAATGGGAGTTCCTTAATGAAAAAGTTAAAGTGCACAGATAAGGAGTTAAAAAGAAAGGAGGAGTCTCGGAGTCAGTTAAACAACAAAAAGGGGGGAGGAGGGTGTTTGATAAGATCCTGAGATAGTACATCAGAGATAACACAGACGTGAAAGATTTTATTTTGTGGTATCTTTCTGTGAGGTGGGAAGTATGTTATTGTTTTGAAGTAATTAATTAGGACAATATGTATATTTGGGGGCAGTACATTTTAGGAAAAGAAGAACCTAGGAGGGGTTTTAGGAAAGAATACCAATCTGAATAAGGAGCAGTCAGATGGCATTTTTGAGGAAAGATTAAAGGACTTGAAATTAACTGAGAACTGTTTTCAAGAATATGAAGGAAAAATTTTAAAAGCCTGTCCCACAAAAAGTTCCATGACGGAGAAAATAAAACTCTGAAAGAGACGTTTATATAGGAGGAACAATGGCTAGAATTTCAAGTTTGTTATCCATTGCAACATGCTGTACACAGAAGTGTAGAATCCCCCCTCCTTCAAGATCATTGAGGTAGTTATTTGCAATCTTGTGTAAAGGGACCAAATCACTACACTAAGAAAGAATGGAGTCCGTTTTCTTAGATCATATAAATCTTTTCTTTGTATTTATGTTTTTATTGAAGTTTAGTTGACATACAATGTTAAGTTAGTTTCAGTTGTACAACATAGTGATTCAGCAGCTCTATACGTTATGCTATCCTCACCACAGTTGTAGCTCCCATCTGTTAACCACACTACGCCTATTACAACACCGTAAACTATATTCCCTGGGTTGTACCTTTTATCCCTATGACTGACCTACTGTATCCCACTTGCCCTCACCCTTCCCCTCTGGCAACCATCAGTTGTTCTCTGTATTTATGGCTCTGTTTCTGCTTTTTTGAGTCTTTGGGTTTTGTTTTTTTTTTTTAAGATTTATTTATTTATTTTTTTGATGCAGAGAGAGCAAGCAAGCACAAACAGGGGGAGTGGCAGACAGAGGGACAGGGAGAAGCAGGCTCCCCACAGAGCAGGCAGCCAGATGCAGGGCTCTATCTCAGGACCCTGGGATCATGACCTAAGTCGAAGGCAGATGCTTAACCAGCTGAGCCACCCAGGCACCCCTGTTTTGTGTTTTTGATTCCCAAATATAAGTGAAATCACACAGTACTTGTTTTTCTCTTTTTCTTCTTAGCTCAATATCTTCTAGATCCATCCATGTTGTTGCAGATGTCAAGCTCTCACTTTTTTATGGCTGAGGAATAATCCATGGTGCGTGTGTGTATGTAAATACATACCCAACTTTATTATCTGTCAGTGGACCCTTGGGTTGCTTCCCTGTCTTACCTTAGCTATTGTAAATAATGGTGCGGTAAACATACAGGTACATATCTCTTTTTGAAATAGTGTTTTTGTTTTCTTTGGGTAAATACCCAGTAGTGGAATTACTGGATTATGTGGAATTTCTGTTTTTTAAGAACCTCCTTACTGTTTTCCCCAGTGGCTGTAACCAACCAACTTACATTCCACCAAACAGTTCATGAGGGTTCCTTTTTCTCCACATCCTCACCAGTGCTTGTTATTTTTGTCTTTTTGATTCTAGCTAATCTGACAGGTGTAAGGTAGTATCTTTTTGTAGTTTAGATTCATATTTCCTTGATGATTAGTGATGTTGAGCATCTTTTCATCTGCCTGTTGGCCATCTGTAGTTCTTCCTCATAAGGATTTGTCTTTAGGTCCTCTGCCCATTTGTAAATCAGATTGTCTGTTTTGTTTTGTTTTGTTTTTGGTGTTGAGTTGTATGTTCTTCATAAGTTTTGAATATTAACCCCTTATCAGATATATCCTTTGCAAATATTTTCTCCCATTCAGTAGATTGCCTTTTAGATTTTTGCATCCATGTTCATTAGACATACTGGCCTGTACATTTCTTTTTATTTAGTGTCTTTGTCTAGTTTTGGTATTAGGGTAAAGTGGGCTTCATAGAATGAATTTGGAAGTTTTCTTTCTTCCTGTTTTTTGGAATCATTTGAAATGAGTACTTACTAACTCTTATTTAAATGTTTGTAGAGGGGCGCCTGGGTAGCTCAGCGGGTTAAGCCGCTGCCTTCGGCTCAGGTCATGATCTCAGGGTCCCGGGATCGAGTCCCGCATCGGGCTCTCTGCTCAGCAGGGAGCCTGCTTCCCTCTCTCTTTCTGCCTGCCTCTCTGTCTACTTGTGATCTCTGTCTGTCAAATAAATAAATAAAATCTTAAAAAAAAAAAATGTTTGTAGAATTCGCCTGTAAAGCTACCTAGTCCTGGACTTTTGTTACTGGGAGATTTCTGATTACTCCATTTAGTTTTGTTACTAGTAATTAGTGTGTTCACATTTCGAATTTCTTCCTGATTCACTTTTTTGGAAGTTTGTATATTTCTAGAAAATTATCCATTTCTTTGAGGTTGTCTCATTTATTGGCATATAATTTTTCATACCAGCTTCTTAAAATCCTTTGTATTTCCATGTTGTCCATTTTTCTCATTCATTCCTGATTTTACTTATTTGAGTCTTCTTTTTTCTTTTGATGAATCTGGCTGGAGGATTATCAATTTTATAAATTTCTTCAAAGATGCATGTCTTAGTCCACTGATTATTTTTTCCTTTTTTTTTTTTAAGTCTCAATTTCATTTAATCCTGCTCTGATCTTTATTTATTGTCTCCTTCCTTCTACTAATTTTGGACTTCGTTTAGTTTTCTTTTCCTAATTCTTTTAGGGCTAAGGTTTGATTGTTTGAGATTTTTCTTGTGTCTTGGTAGGCCTGTATCACTGTAAACTTCCCTCTTAGAACTGCTTTTGTTGCATTCCAAAGACTTTGGACCATTGTGTTTTCGTTTCCATTCATCTCCCTGTATTTTTTAATTTCCTCTTTGATTTCTTGGTTGACCTGTTTGTTGTTTAGGAGCCTGTTGTTTATCTTCCCTATGTTTGTGGTCTTTCCAGACTCTTTTTTCTGGTATTTGAGTCCTGGTTTCATAGGATTGTGGTTGGAAAAGATGATTGATATAACTGAAATCTTTAATTAAACTTATTGAGATTCACTTTATGGCTTAACATATGATCTGTTCTGGAGAGTGTTCTGTGTGCACTTGGAAAGAATGTATATTCTGCTGCTTTGGAATGAAATATTCTAGGTATATCTCTTAAGTCCATCTCGTCTAATGTATCATTCCAAGCCACTGTTTCCTTATTGATTTTCTGTCTGGATGATCTATCCATTGATGTAAGTGTGATGTTAAAGTCCTCTGCTGTTACTGTATTACTGTTATTTTCTCCCTTTATGTCTGTTAATATTTGCTTTATTTAGGTGTTCCTGTGTTGGGTGCATAGACATCTACAGTTGTTATATCCTTTTGTTGGATTGATCCCTTTATCACTATGTAATCCCCTTTGTCTCTTACTACGGTCTTTGTCTTAAAGTCTCTTTTGTATTGTATTATATTTCTCTCTTGGCTTTTTTTTTTTTTTTTTTTTTTTGCACTTTCATTAGCATGGTTATATGTTTTTCCATCTCTTTCAGTCTGTTTGTGTCTTTTGATCAGAGAGAGGTGAGTCTCCTGTAGGCAGCATAATAGATGGGGTTTTTTAATCCAGTCAGTCACCCTGTGTCTTTTGATTGGAGCATTAGAACGTATACATTTAAAGTAAGATAGGTATGGATTTACTATCATTTTGTTAATTGTTTTCTGGTGGTTTTTATAGTTCTTCTCTGTCCATTCCTTTTGCTCTCTTCCCTTGTGATTGATGGCTTTCTTTAGTTTCAGGCTTGGATTCCTTTAATTTTGTGTGTATCTTTTAAAGGATTTGGGTTTGTGGTTACCATGAGGTTCATATATAACATCCTAATTAATATAGTGGTATGTATTAACTTGATGGTTGCTTAAGTTCAAACTCACTCTGAAAGCACTGCATTTTTCCTATTCATGTTTTATGTATATGTCATATTTTACATCTTTTTAAATTTCTGAGTCCCTTAATTTAAATATAATTGATTTTACTTTTTTAAAAAAATTATAATTCCAGTATAGATAATATAATTGTTATATCAGTTTCACGTATATAATAATAGCAATTCAGCAATTCCATACATTACTCAATGCTCATCACAGTAAGTGTACTCTTAATCTCCCTCATCTATCTTACTACCCACGTCCCCTCTGGTAACCCTCTCTTTGTTCTTAATAGTTAAGATTCTATTTTTGTGGGTCGTCTCCTTTTCCCCCCCTTTGTTCATTTGTTTTCTTTATTAAATACTACGTATGAGTGAAATCATATGGTAGTTGTCTTTCTCTGACTGGCTTATTTTGCTTGGTACTAAACTCTAGATCCATCCATGTTGATGTAAATGGCAAGATTTCATTCTTATGGGTGAATAATATTCTACTGTGTGTGTGTACCACATTTTCTTTATCCATTCATCTATAGATGGACACTTGGGATGCTTCCATATCTTGGTTATTGTAAATAATGCTGCAGTAAACATAGAGGTGTATGTATCCCTTCAAATGAGTGTTTTCGTAATCTTTGGGTAAATACCAGTAGTGCAATCACTGGATCATAGAGTAGTTCTATTTTTAAGTATTTGAGGAACCTCCATACTGTTTTCCACAGTGGCTACACCAGTTTGCATTCCCACTAAGAGCACACAAGGGATCCTTTTTCTTCACATCTTCATCAGAACTTGTTTTTTGAGTTTTTTATTTTAGCCATCTGCCAAGTCTGAGATGATATCTCATTGTGGTTATTTGCATTTCCCTGATGAGTGATGTTGAGCATCTTTTCATAGGTCTGTTGGCCATCTAAATGTCTTTTTTAGAGAAATGTCTGCTGATTTTATTACTTTTGTCTTCTAATATTCATCCTAGCTTCTTTAGTGATTGACCTATTAACTTTATGTTTACTTATGAGGTTTTTTCTTTTCATAATTTCCTAATTATGACTTATCTTTTTTTGCTTAGAGAAGTCTTTTTAACATTTCTTGTAAGGCTGGTTTAGTGGTGGTAAACTCCTTAACTTTTGTCTGGGAGACTCTATAATTTTGAATACCCTTGCTAGTTGGAATATTATTGGTTATAGGTTTTTCCTTTCAGCCCTTTGACTATATCCTACCACTTCCTTCTGGCTTGCAAAAATTCTACTGAAAAATCAGCTCATAGCTTCATGGGGTTTTCCTTACACATAACTAGATGCTTTTCTGTTGCTACTTTTAAGATACTTTATCTTTACTCTGACATTTTAATTATCAAGTGGCTCGGTTTAGATATCCTTGGGTTCATCTTGTTGGGGCTTCTCTGTGCCTCCTGGACCTAGATGTCTGTCTCCTTCCCCAAGTTAGGGAAATTTTTAGCTATTACTTCTTCAAATTTTCTGCCCCCTTCCTTTTTCTGGGACCTCTATCAAGTGAATGTTAGTATACTTGATGTTGTCCTAAGGATCTCTTAACCTATCCTCATTTTTAAAAATCCTTTTAGGATTTTGCTGTTCAGCTTGGATCCTTTTCATTACCCTGTTTTCTACATTGCTGATCCTTTCTTCTGTATCTTCTCATCTACTGTTGATTCCCTTTGTATATTTTTCATTTCAGTTACTTTATTCTTCAACTGGTTGGTTCTTTATGCTTTTTGTCTTTGTTGAAGTTCTGAGTTTATCCACTCAAGTCCAGTGAGCATCTTTATGACTATTACTTTTGAGTTCTTTATCATGTAGATTGCTAGGCTCTCTTTATTTTTCTGAAATTTTGCTTTCTTCTTTTGAAGCCTATTCCTCTATCTCATTTTGTTTAATTTTCTGTGTTTATGTAAATTACACAGAACAGCTATTTCTCTTAGACTTGAGGTAATGACCTTGTGTAGGAATATGTACAGTGTAGACTGTGCCTGTGACTTTAGCTGGCTGGTTGAACCCGTAACAGGTGTAGGCTGGGAGTCCTGGTGTGTCCTAGCCATGAAGCATCCTGGTAGGATGGCTGGAGCCCAAGTGGGCAGCAGGGGGTGGAAGTGGGGCATCCTGGCAAGGTGGAAGGAGCTGAAGCATAACCAGGTGGTCCTTGGGTACTGCATGCAGGGGGCACTATGCCAGAACAGCTGGAACCAAAGTGGCTTTGGGCTAGGAGTCACAGGGTGCTCCGTGTAGAGTGCACCTTGATGGGCCAGCAGGAGCTGAAGCAGGTGTGGGCCCAGGGATCCCAAGGCACTCCATGCAGGGAGTACCCTGACAGGATGGCTGGAGCTAAGACAGATGCCATCCAGGAGGGCTCAGGGCTCTCCGCACTTGGGGTGCCCTGGCAGGTCAGCTGCTGCTGAAGCAGGTTTGGGTTGGGAGGCCCAGGGCCACTCGGTACAGTTGGTGCCCTGGTGAGTCATCTAGAGCTGAAGTGAAACAGGTACGGGCCTAGGAAGCTGCATGATGATTAGGCCTGTGTTACTTGGCAAGACAAGTGGAGCTATAGTGGGTGCTGTCCAGGGGTGGTTCATTGTACACTGCACTGGGGCTACCTTAGGGAGACCGCTAGAGCTATAGCAGGTGTGGGTTGGAGGGCCACCTGTAGGGGCAGCTGGTTTTGGTGGGGTAGGGGGCTTGGCTTACCAGGGAGGTGGCTAGGGTACCCAGACCCTGCTTTTATCTGCTATGAAGGGGAGGAGGGGAACATAAACCATGGCCCTCACCAGCATCTTAGATACTAATGTGTGCAAGCAGCTCCCTGGCCTTTTGGAAGATGCCCTAGGGCTCATTCCATTATCTTCCAGTTGTTCTTTTAATCTACAGCCTTTTTTCCTGTGCAGCAGGGCAGCTGGGGCTAGTGTGGTCTAAGGCACTGAGGCTCACTGAAGCAGCAGGCCAGCTTGGATACCTGTACCCTGCTCCTGTCTGCTGTCAGGGTGGACAGTAAATAGAAACAGTGATGCTGGCCAGTACCTGGGACCCAGGGAGAGGGTCCCTGCCATTTTTCAGATGCTCTATAGCTGGTTCCTTTATATTTTAGATGCCCTTTTAAAGTGCATCTTTTTCTTCTGTGCCACAAGGGCTGAGCTGTATTTCTGGTCCCTTGGTACTTATCATCTTTCCCACTGCACTTGGCAAGATTGGGGTGGGGAGGTGTTTGATTCCTGTTAACTATGTCTCCATCTCTCCAACCTTTCTCTGCATGGTCCCTCGATCCCTGTTCAGTCAACCCTCAGTTCTGCAAGGGGAATTGCTCAACATGTAGGTGTAGATTCGCTGTGTTGTGGAGGAGGTGAGCTGAGGGTCTTTCTACGTCAATGTGTTCCCTCCTTCTTTTAGGTGTCTATGGACACATAATGAAGTTATGATAGAATAATTTTAGCCTTAAAAGTTTGCTAGAGAAGTATCACTGTTCCTAAAATACTTTATAACCCTGGCACTTGATAGAATGATTCTTAAAAGCTGCTTCTTAATCCTCTCATTTTCTGTTCTCATATGGGCATATAGGTTGAGAAATCTAGTTATCACTATTTACTTCTAATTTGAGGGTTAAATTTTAAAACCTACTAATGGCACTTTGAGAGGTAATTGAGACTTTGTTTTCATAAAAGAACCAAATACTAGTCTCTTTGAAAGTCAGGGGGCGCCTGGGTGGCTCAGAAGGTTAAAGCCTCTGCCTTCAGCTCAAGTCATGGTCCCGAGGTCCTGGGATCGAGCCCCACGTTGGGCTCTCTGCTCGGCGGGGAGCCTGCTTCCCTCTCTCTCTGCTTGCCCCTCTGCCTACTTGTGATCTCTGTCAAGTAAATAAATAAAATCTAAAAAAAAAAAAAATTGTTTTGGTGTGCCACTGACTTCTTGGTTTTATTTTAGCTTTAGTTATCCAGTAACTTTGGTCTTATTGCAGGGAAAGAGCGACTATATTTGTGTGAGAAATGCCAGAGTTGACTTCTGGGTTCCACCTTCCCTGTAGGAAGATGCCTCAGGAAAAGCTGGCCACGAATGCCTAAGTTTGCCCAAATGCCCAGATTGGGCTTGGCATTGGAAAGCTTGTGTTATCCTGTTGCCTAATGACCTTTGGAGAATACCTGCAGATAAAGCCCATTAAAATGTCAAAACCTGGTATTGCATTCTCCAACTGTAAAGAAATACAGGAGAGGTGGGGAAGCAATACACTACGGTGGGTTTCCCATGTAGAATTCTGGATTTCACTGGGCTGTTGGTGTCACCTAGTCTCCAGTTCTTGCTAAGATACCTTGAGGGATAGAGAACTTACCACCTCCTCCAAGTCCCAGCTATCTTTAGACAATGTGACAAATATTTCCTTTTACTTCTGCTTTCTATATAAGACGGCTCAGCAAGAAAGCAATTTCTGAAAAAGTAACATCTCCTTTTCCACACTTACTACTGTGGAGTTGCTCCACTCTGATTCCTTGAGTCAGAGGGTTATTTTATTTATATTTGATGTGCCTGGTGGCAGTGACCAGTGTTAAAAAAGTGCCTGAAGGACCTTCGTGGTAAGTATATTTGAGGACTAAAGAATTTTCTCCCCAAAAGCTTTCCAGAAATATAACCTGCAAAGGCTCTGTGAAGCATGCTCTCTGGAGATTATACATAACCTATACTACTTATTATATATAGTTATATATACGGTCTATGGAAAGTAATGGTCTTAATCTTTGATTAGTAAGCATGACTTTTAAAAAGTAAATAATGACATTTCATTGAAAATTACTTTTGAGACTATTAAATGCAATCAATTGTGAGGGGTATTTACTGGAAGTAACTTGGGAAAGAAACTGAGTGTTCTTTAGAAGATTGTATTAAGTTCCTTATAAGATATAATTCATCTTTTTAGTGTTTTAGAAATAAAAATGTTAAACAGGATTACCTTTTAGATGAAACCTTATCATTTTTTTTTCACTCAGGTGATGTAAACATTCTATGGTTTTAAAGTAGTTCTCACTGCTAAGCTTCTTTCCACAGCTTCTTTTTCCGAAGTGGAAAGACTTCATTTTCATTTCTGAGAACTTGGTAGCTTTTCCTGACATAATGAAGAACATGTTATAGATTCGGGCTTTTAGGTTCCTTTCCAACTTAAGAATATGTTTGATCTTTCATTCTTTTCCTGAGATTTCTTCTCTGCCTTTATTAGTAAACCCTCTGTCTCTGGGAATTTTGCTAAATCAGAAAGACTTCATCTCTCTGCTGTGACAAAAATCCCCTCTGCTGTGTAGAACACAGGAGCCCCTTAGTCCTCCTTATTTCATGGATATGCATTTAATATTTTTGGTATTTTCAGACTGACCCCAATTCTTGGCATTCAGAAGCATTCTCAGGAAAATGTGGTGTTTACACAGTTTGTAGAGACTTTGCTTGAAGAATTACATTTAAAGAATGAAGACTTTGAAAGCTTAACCAGCATATTTAAAACCAGCTGTTAACCACGGAGTGGTGAGTTGGATTGTGTTTTGTTTTTTCATTTGTTGCCTGTTCGGAATCTTTTCTCATATTCAGAATTTTAAAAACCAAGTATAGATCTCAAGATGTCCTCAGTTTGCTAAAGAAGAACATACTATCCCTTGGTCCTCAGTTGCCCTATCACTGTGTGTCCGCTCTTGTTACTCTCTGCCCCATCCTTGTTGTTACCACTCCTTATAGTTACTGCACTTAGTTCTGTTTCTGGTGCTCCAGAAAACACTCTCCTGCCAGCTTCACAGTCGAACCTAGACCATGCTTCATGTGCCATCTTACTGGTTGAAGTAAATTGCTCTTTCTGGGAAGAAACCTCACTACTGCAGCCATCCAGAGAATATCCTCGCCCAGTTCCCTCTTTGAGCAAACCATCCCCAACCCATTTACTACTTCAGTCATCTCCTGAGCAGATAACTAGGTGAATGTCTAAGCCCCACTGTTGAATCCTAACGCTGTTCCCCGCACACAGCCCTCCCCTCATCTCCCAGCTTCTTGCCTCTTCCACAACTACCAGAGTGTCCCCTTCCTCAGCCTGCCTTCGGCATACCTCTCTCCCTTTCCTCCACTTACTTCTCACTTTGCACTCTCAGGTGCTTAGATAGTTACTGATTTAATGTTATGATTGAAGAAATTCAGCTGAAACTACAAGTGAAACCCTCCCAGGAACATTTTCCTTTTTTAAACTTTCAATTTCTTAAGTTATACAAACTTGTTATAAAAATTGAACAATACAGAAGTGCATAGGTAATTTAGAAAAGGAAAATCCACCTCTTACTCTGCCTCCAATCCTGTCTACTTTACAGAAACACATTTGATATATATCATTTTATGTTTTGTAAAAACAGAACCAAAACACTCCTCAAGCACATTTTTAAATATATGAGAAGGATTTTTCAGGGAAGAATTTTGGCAGGGAAAAAAGAACAGCATGCCTTTATTGAACATGCTCAAAAATTGAATATTAGGAGTCAGCACTGTCCTTGCCTCCCTATTCATACTCACTGACTTTTTCATATGACCCTGTTTGCCCATGGACCTTGTAAAACAAAAGCTTTTACTTAGGGAGTGGGCTTAGACTGGCCTGTGTAGCCATCAATTTAGAGGCCCTTCTAAGAATACAGCGAAGTTGGAGTTTGTTTTATTGAGCTTCAGATACAGAAAATTGATCTAAAAAAAAAAATGCCTTAACCAGAGGTTCTTCCAGATCAGCTTTAATAGTACCAAGTAAGAATCATTTTAATTAACATATTTAAAAACTTGTATGTAAACTGATGTTGAAAGTCCTCAAAAGTACTTTCACAACAGTAGATGTTTTAAGTGGACTTAACATTTCCTCTGTGATCACTTTTTACTTACCGCAGATAAACAATGTAAATCATCAAAGGTAAACCTTTTGCCAAACTTTTGTCAATATTATAAGGGATTCTTAATGAATTGAGCCCTCGTACATAATTTTCCCTATGAGAAAAAGAGAGAGCTGAGAGTAGGTAGATCAGTTTTTTTTCTCTTTACATGATTTTTGTAAATCATAAGTCCGCTTGTATATAAAGACTAATGTCTAATATACTTGCTACTAGTAATTTAATACTGAAAAGTTTGTTAATGTTTTCAGTTGCAAATTTAAAAAATCCAGCTTTTCTTATGATTGAATGATAGTCATCTTTTGCTGCTTAACAATTTACTCCAAAGACTTTTTTTTTTTTTTAAATCTCACATTTTCTATGAGTCAGGAATCTGGACGCAGTTTAGCTCTGGGCTTCGGGCTCACAGTCTCATGAGTATGCAGTGAAGCTATCTGATAGGGCTACAATGTCATCTGAAGGCCCAACTAGAGGAAGATCCCCTTCTAAGGTCACTCTTGTCATTGTTGGCAGGACTTACCTGCTCACAGGCTGGTGCCCTCAGGGCCTCAGTGTCTCACTGGCTATCATCCAGGGACCTCTATATAGTGTACCCCATACTGGTCATGTGCCTTACCCTCATAGTGAGCAAGATGGAAGTGGGGCGCCTGGGTGGCTCAGTGGGTTAAAGCCTCTGCCTTCGGCTCAGGTCATGATCCCAGGGTCCTGGGATCGAGCCCCACATCGGGCTCTCTGCTCAGCGGGGAGCCTGCTTTCTCCTCTCTCTCTGCCTGCCTCTCTGCCTACTAGTGATCTCTGTCTGTCAAATAAATAAATTTTAAAAAAATAAATAAATAAATAAAAGATGGAAGCCACACCTTTTTGTAACCAATCTCAGAAGTGACATCCCATCACTTTTTTCATGACAAGTTAGAAATTAATCACTAGGTCCATCCCACATCATGGTGAAAGGACTGCATAATGGCATGAATACTAGAGATAATCATTGGTGGCTGTCTTCGAAGCTGAGTGGCAAAATTGTTCAGGAGTTCCCAGCTTCGTATGTAGTATATTCCAATGTCTTGGTAAGACTCTTGAACTTCACATTAATTGAGGGCACCCCTGAACCAGTGCATGTGCCCATGGGATTGCTATAAACTAACCCAACCATCCTGACTAGGGATGAGGGGAGAGAAAAGAGGATTTTCTTTCTTTCTTTCTTTCTTTTTTTCTTTTTAAGATTTTATTTTTTGACAGAGATCACAAGCAGGTAGAGAGGCAGGCAGAGAGAGAGGAAAGGAAGCAGGCTCCCTGCCGAGCACAGAGCCTGACTCAGGGCTTGACCTCAGGACCCTTGGATCATGACCCGAGCTGAAGGCAGAGGCTTTAACCCACTGAGCCACCCAGGTGCCCCAAGGAGAGGATTTTCTTACTGACCTAGACCCATCATAGCCTTCCCTCAAGCTGAATGTGAGTTGGGTCTATTCCATATAAACCACTATTGCTACATAATGAGGAAAAAATACAGTGTGTACTGGGAAGACAACAACAGTGTTCCCAAAAGCTAGTAAAATATTTTAGATGTTTTATTCAAACTGTCTTTTTCACTTCACAGGTATAATCCATGAAGACCAAATAGAAGATGAACTTCTAGTCATCATTTCTGGAATTCTAGCCACAGTAATGTTCTGGTGGTAACGGATAACTAGCTTTGTTCCAAGAAAGACCTTTACCTCCTTAGATTTCAGCACCCTGGCTCCCCGGTCCGTAACTGTACAGTGGCTTCCCCTAGATAGAGGAGAACCACTTTTCCAACAAGGATAACCAAATCCTTGCATTCCTAGCTGTAAGACATAGTATTTTTATTTAATTGAAAAATGAAAAATGAAGTCTTAAGTTGAAACTTCAATAAATATTGGCCTTATTTTTTTCCGGGATGATTCTAGCCATCATATTGGTTGGCAAAACATTTGAGAACATTCCTATTTTGACATCACAATCTAAACTGTAGATTCTAAACAGTAAAAGGTTCAATAAATGCAATCCAAGATGAAGCCCTTTGGAAGTCTAATCATTATTCTTTTAAAGAAACTGCTATAAAATAGTCCTGAACAATGTGGTTAATCTTACAAATCTAAAACAGGAATATTCCACAATTTTCTGGACTCAAAAAAAAAAAAAGTGTAATTTGTTTTCAGAGTTTACACAGCTGTTTCAAAATGTCTGTCAAGCATGCAAGCTACAAGGCCTCCAGAGCAGTTAAGGTAAGGGGGAGGGGGACTCAGACAATTTGGGAAGCTTTACTGGAGGGCCAAGAAATGAAATAAGAATCAAATCTACACTCTTGGACACTTGAGGAAGTGATAGCTGCTAGAAGTCTAACCATGGAAAGGGTCCAGAAAGCAGCCTGGTAGAATGGGGAGCTTAATAGATGAGAATCTACAAGTTCAGTAAGTCACAGACTACAATAGACAGAAATCAGTTGTTTTTGTATATGAGCAATGAAAAATCCAAAAAGCAAGAAAATTCCATTCATAATAGCACCAGAAAGGATTTAGTACTTAGTAAATTTAACAAAAGAAGTATAAGATTTGTGGGGCTCCTGGGTGGCATAGTCAGTTAAGCATCTAAATCTTGATTTCAGCTCATGTCCTGATCTCAGTGTCTTGAGATATGAGCCATGGGTCAGCTCACACGGACTACGGCGTCTGCTTGAGATTTGCTGTCCCTCTTCATCTGTCCCTCTGGCTCCTGCTCTCTTTCAAATATTTTAAAAGGGGGTAGGGGGGCAGGCACCTTGGTGGCTTAGTCCAGGTAAGTGTCTGACTCGGTTTCTGCTCAGGTCATTGTCTCAGGGTTGAGAGATCAAGCCCCATGTTGGGCTCAGCACTCAGTGTGCAGTCTGCTTGAAGATCTCTTTCCCTCTCCTTCTGCCTTCCTGCTTGTGTGCTCACTCTAAAATAAAAAATCCTTAAAAATAAATAAAAGCGTAAAACTTACAGAGTGAGAGGCGCCTGGGTGGCTCAGTTGGTTAAGCGTCTGCCTTCAGCTTGGATCCTGATCCCAGGGTTCTGGGATCAGGCCCCGTATCAGGCTCCCTGCTCAGCAGAAAGTCTGTTTCTCCCACTCTCTTTCTGCCTCTCCTCTGCTCATACTCTCTCTCAAATAAATAAAACATCTTTTTAAAAGTTGTATAATGAGGGGCGCCTGGGGGGCTCAGTGGGTTAAGCCACTGCCTTCGGCTCAGGTCATGATCTCAGAGTCCTGGGATCGAGCCCCGCATCGGGCTCTCTGCTCAGCAGGGAGCCTGCTTCCTCCTCTCTCTCTGCCTGCCTCTCTGCCTGCTTGTGATCTATCTGTCAAATAAAAAAAAATAATAAATTAAAAAAAATAAATAAAAGTTGTATAATGAGGGGCGCCTGGGTGGCTCAGTGGGTTAAGGCCTCTGCCTTCGGCTTAGGTCATGGTCTCAGGGTCCTGGGATCGAGCCCTGCATCGGGCTCTCTGCTCAGTGGGGAGCCAGCTTCCTCCTCTCTCTCTGCCTGCTTCTGTCTGCCTACTTGTGATCTCTGTCTGTCAAATACATAAATAAAATCTTAAAAGGCATAGTGTTAAAAAAATAAAACTTGTATAATGATTCTATGAAACAGAAACATTAAAGGTATAGAGATATTCCATGTTTATGAATTAGAAGTTTCGATTGTTAAGATGATAGTCCTCCCCACATTGCTAATAGATTACTGCAATCCCTCTCAAAATTCCAGTAGGCTTTTTTGAAATATTTCAAGCTGACCCTAAAATTTCTAGGGAAATAAAAAGGATTTCCAAAATATCCAAGACAATTCTGAAAAACACTTCCTGATCTCAGAACTTACTACAAAGCTACAGTAATCAATACAGTATGATACTGATAGGCATAAAGATCAGTGCAGCAGAGGTTCAGCTGTGAAGATGGCCAAGTAGGAGGATGTTAAGCTCTTCTTGCCCCACGGATACAAGTGGGTAACACATCAGTATAAACCCAAAACATGACCTGAAGCCTGGCAAGATAAACCCCACACCTAAATAAATGGTAGAGAAGAGGCCACATAGAAGAAGGTAGAAAGGGCCATGATGTGGTCTGGGAGCAAAGCGGACTAGGGCCACCCCCAGTGGGAAGGGAGCCTGTAGCACAAAGGACAGAAAACCAACTTTCACACTGGGGAGCCCATAAATGGGGAGGATGAATCCCCATAATTCTCACCTTTGAAAGTGAGAGGGGCCAATTTCTTGAGTTCTTACAACCCATTGGGACTTAAAAGGCTGGAATTTTTAAATCAGTCGCCTCAATTCCAGGAGAGCCTGGAGGGTATTAGGAAGCAGAGTTCCCATGCCTAAAGAATCTGGACAGATGCAGCACAGAACCAGTAGTTCAACAAACACCAGGGGTAGATGGGAAGGAGAAGGATTTGTTCATCTCAGAACATGGCCTGGAGAGAGGGATCACAGGGAGACCCATCCAGAAACAAAGGAGCCGGCAGGTTCCATATCCCTCCATCCCCCACTGCCCCCCACATAAACGATGGGTGCCTGCAGGAATCATTGCAGCACTAAATTTATCACCGAACTTGGCTTACATGAAGCCCCACCCCCACACTTCTGTGAATCCACCCTTCCCAGTCACGGTCACCTTAGTCCAGTCACTGTGGGCCCCCTCTCCGAGAAGACTAGTGGAAACCTTGCCAACACCACATCTGACTGGCACATTGTGCAGAAATTCCGATCTGGGAGCTGGTCTCATTTCAATAGCAGACCACCACACATCTTGCTAAATGCTGCCCACAACAGGCAAACATAGCCTCTGCAGACAACTGGACTGAAGAAAAAAAAAGAGGGCAAGACAACAGTAGAGCACACACAACACCCATAGGAGACATTCCCTGAAGCACCAGGCCCCGGAGAACAACCACACTGCACCAAAAGACCTCTCCTATATGAGGCTATTGTAGTTAAGAGCAAGAGAAGTAGCTGACTTTCCTAACACAAAGAAATAGACACAGGAAGTAAGACAAAACAAGGAGACAGGAATAGCTCTTAAATGAAAAAACAGGAACAAACCACAGCACAAGATCAAAGCAAAATAGACATGATAGGCCAGATAAAAAATTTAAAGTATGATCATAAAGATACACATTAGACCTTAGACAAGAATGGAGGACATCAGTGAGACCCTTAACACAGATAAAAAGGAACTAATGAGAGATGAACAACACAATAAATGAAATTTAAAATACACTTGATGCAACATATAGCAGGCTAGATAAAGCAGAGGAAATAAAAATAACGACTTGAAGACAGTAATAGAAAGTAATCAAGCTGAACAAAAGAGAGGAAAGAAAATTGTGCAGATTGAGAATAGTCAGAGAATTCAACAACTCCATTAGTGTAATAATATTTGCATTATAGGGATTGCAGAAGAAAGAAAGGGTGGCAGAAAATTTATTTAAATAATAGCTGAAAAATTCCCTACACATCCAGGAGGCACAGAAATCTCCCACATACCCTACCAAATTCAACCCAAGGAATTCCACATCAAGACACACGTAATTAAAATGGCAAAAAGCAATAAGGAAAAAAAATTGCAGTTTTTTCAGCAGAAACTTTGCAGGCCAGAAGGGGTAGCAGGATATATTCAAGATGCTGAAAGGGAAAAACCTAGAGCCAAAAATATTCTATCTAGCAAGGATGTTGTTCAGAACATAAGGAGAGATAAGAGTTTCTCAAAAAAGGAATTCATGACAACTACTAAACCAGCTCTATAAGAAATATTAATGGAGACTCTGAGTGGAAAGGAAAAACCTTAGGTTGAGAGCATGAAATGTAGGAAAATGCAAAAAGCAGTAAAAATAAGCATTTCTGTTAAAAAAAAAAAAAGTCTGTCAAGGCTGGTGACTGGGTGGCTCAATCATTAAGCGTCTGCCTTCAGCTCACGTCATGATCCCAGGATCAAGCCCCACATCGGGCTCCCTGCTCAACAGGAACCCTGCTTCTCCCTCTTCCACTTCCCCTGTTTGTGTTCCCTCTCTTGGTGTGTCTTTCTCTGTCAAATAAATAAATAAAATATTTTGGGGGAAAAAAATCAGTCAAGGGATTCACACACACAAAAAAATGATGTAAAATATGATACCATATACCTAAAATTTGTAGAGGGAAAAGAGTAAAGAATAAAGAATGAACTTAAGTGACCATCAACTGCTATATGCAGAAGATACCTAATGTTATCACAAATAAAAAAACAGTAACCAATATCAAAGAATAAAAAGAAAGGAATTCAAGTACATCACTGAAGAAAGCCGATAAACCATGAAAGCAAGGATCAAAGAAAATCTACAGAAACAACAAATAAGCAATAAATTGGCAATAATTACTTACCAATAATTACTTTGAACATAGTGACTAAACACTCCAAATCAAAAGGTATAGGGTGACAGAGTAGATTAAGGAAAAAAAAAAAAAAAGATGCATTTCTCTGCTGCCTATAAGAGACTTGTTTCAGAGTGATAGACACCTGCATACTGAAAGTAAGGGGATGGAGATACATTTATAAAGCTAATGGATGTCAAAAGAAAACTGGAGTAGCAATATTTAAATCAGACAAAATGGGCTTTAAAATGAAGACTGTGGGGCGCCTGGGTGGCTCAGTGGGTTAAGCCACTGCCTTCGGCTCAGGTCATGATCTCAGGGTCCTGGGATCGAGTCCCGCATCGGGCTCTCTGCTCAGCAAGAAGCCTGCTTCCCTCTCTCTCTCTCTCTCTCTGCCTGCCTCTCCGTCTACTTGTGATCTCTCTCTCTGTCAAATAAATAAATAAATATAAAAAATAAAATGAAGACTGTAACAAGAGACAAAGAAGGACACTATATACCAAGAAAGGGGATAATCCAACAAAAGAATACAATAATTGTACGTATTTATGCACCCAACATGGGAGCACCCAAATAAATAACAGGTATAACAAACACAAAGTAATTGATAGCAATATAATAACAATAACGGACTTTAATACCTCACTCACACTGATGGACAGAACATCCAAACAGCAAATCAATAAGGAAACAATGACTTTGACACACTGGACCAAATAGATTTTACAGACATATTCATATGCCATCCTAGAAGAACAGAATACACATTCTATTCAAGTGCATATGGGATGTTCTCAAGACTAGATCACATTGTTGTGGCCACAAAATAAGTCTCAACAACAACAATAAGAGAACAAAATAAAAAACAAAAGTTATATCTTGCATCTTTCCTACCACAACAGTATGGAAATCCATCACAAGAAAAAAATCTGGGAGAGAATACAAATACATGGAGGTTAAATAACATGCTACTAAAGAGTGAATGGGTCAACCAAGAAGTCAATGAGAAAATCAAAAATTACATGGAAACAAATGAAAATGAAAACACAATAGTCCAAAATTTCTGGGATGGAGCAAAAGTGGTTCTAAGAGGGAAGCTTACAGAAATACATGCCTACCTCAAGAAGCAAGAAAAATCTCCAGCTACCTAACGTTACACCTAAAGGAGCCAGAAACAACAAATGTAACCCCAAAGAAGTAGAAGGAAGAAAATAATGAAGATTAGAGCAGAAATAAAATAGAAACTAAAAAAAAAAAAAACAATAGAGCAGATCAATGAAACAAAGGGTTAGTTCTTTGAAAAGATCAACAAAATGGATAACTTTAGCCAAACTCATTTAAAAAAGGGTGGGGACCCAAGTAAACAAAATCACTAATGAAAGTGGAGAAATAACCAACACCACAGAAATACAAACAATCATAACAGAATATTAAGAAAACCTAAATGCCAACAAAATGGACAACTTAGAAGAAATGGATAAATTCCTAGAAACCTATTTATGTTACCAAAACTAAAGCAGGAAGAAATAGAAAATTTGAACAAATGGACAGTAATTAAATTAAATCAGATAGTCAAAACACTTCCAAAAACCAAACGTCCAGGATCAGACAGCCTCATAGGTGAATTCTACCAAACATTTAAAGAAGAATTAATACATATTACTTTCAAACTCTTCCAAAAAATACTAGAGGAAGGAAAGCTTCCAAATTCAGTCTATGAGGCCAAAACCAGCTAAAGATACCACTAAATAAATAAATAAATAGGCCAGTATCACTCATGAATGTAGATGCAAAAATCCTCAACAAATATTAGCAAACCCAATCCAACAGTACATTAAAAAAAAAAAATCATTCACCACAGTCAAGTGAGATTTACTACTGGATGCAAGGCTGACTCAATATGTGCAAAACAATCAATGTGATAAATCAATAAGAGGATAAAAACCATATGATCATTTCAGTAGATGCAGGAAGAGCAATTGACAAACTACAATTCATTCATGATGGAAACCGTCTGCACAGTAGGTCTAGAGGGATCATACCTCAACATAATGGAGGCCATATGTGAAAAACCCACAGCCAACATCATACTCAGTGGTGAAAAACAGAGCTTTCCCCTAAGATCAGGAATAAGACATGGATGTCCACTGTTACTTTTTTTTTTTTTTAAGAATTATTTTAGAAAGCATGCATGAGTGAACACCCAATGGGGTAGTGGGGGGAGATGGAGAGACACTTTAGCAGACTCCACATTGAGCACAGAGCTTGATGTGGGGCTCAATCCCATGATCCTGAGATCACCACCTTAGCTGAAACCAAGAGTCTGACCCCTAAGTGACTATGGCACCTAGGTGTTCTCATTACTTTTATTCAATGTAGTACTGGAAGTCCTAGCCACAGCAACTCAACAACATAAATAAAAGGCATCCAAATTGGTAAGGAAGAAGTAAAAGTTTCACTCTGTAGATGACATGATAGTATATATAGAAAATCCTAAAGACTCCACCAAAAAACTACTAAAATGGAGATGTGAATTCAGTAAAGTCGCAGGATACAAAAATTAATGTACAGAAATCTGTTGCATTCTTTAATAATGAAACAGCAGAAAGAAATTAAGAAAATAATCCCATTTACAATTACACCAATAATTATAAACTATCAAAGAATAAACTTAATCAAAGAGGTAAAAGACCTGTATTTGGAAAACTGTAAAACATTGGTGATATTGAAGATGAAACAAAGAGGGGTGCCTGGGCCACTCAGCCGGTTAAGCATCTGTCATGGGCTCAGGTCATGATCCTAGGGTCCTGGGATTAAGCCCCGAATTGGACTCCCTGCTCAGTGGGGAGTCTGCTTCCCTTTCTGCCTCTGCTCCCACCCCTGCTCATGCTCACACATTCTCTGTCAAATAAATAAAATCTTTAAAAAAAAAAAAAGGATGACACAAAGAAATGTAAAGACTATTCCATGCTCATGAATTGGAAGAACAAATATCGTTAAATGTCTATAGTACTGGGGCGCCTGGGTGCCTCAGTGGGTTAGGCCTCTGCCTTCAGCTCATGTCATGATCTCAGGATCCTGGAATCGAGCCCCGCATCAGGCTCTCTGTTTGGTGGGGAGCCTACTTCCTCTTCTCTCTCTGCCTGCCTCTTTGCCTGCTTGTGATCTCTCTCTGTCAAATAAATAAAATCTTAAAAAAAAAATGTCTATAGTACCCAAAGCAATCTATATATTTAATACAATCCCTATCAAAATACCAATAGCATTTTTCACAGAACGAAAACAAACAATTCTAAAATTTATAGTGAACCACAAAAGACCTTGTACAGCCAAAGCAATCTTGAAAAAGAAAAAACTGGGGCAACTGGGTGGCTCAGTTGGTTAAGCATCCAACTCTTGATTTTGGTTCAGGTCATGATCTCAGGGTCATGAGATTGAGGCCTGTGTCTCGCTCTGTGGTCAGTGGGCAGTCTACTTGAGATTCTCCCTCTCTCCCTGCTCCTCTTTGACCTCTCTCCAATAAAAAAAAAAAATCTTTATCTTGTGTGTGTGTGTGTGTGTGTGTGTGTGTGTGTGTGTATTATGTTAGTCACCATACAATTCATCATTAGTTTTTAATTAAGGAGGGCACTGGGGGTTATAGGTAAAAAAAAAAACTTTGAAAAAGTTGGAGGTATCACAATTTCAGATTTTGCTATATTGCAAAGTGGTACTAATTTAAACAGTACGGTACTGGCACAAAAACGGACACATAGATCAATGGGATGGAACAGAAAACTCAGAAATAGACCCACAATTCTATGGTCAATTAATCTTCCACCAAGGAGAAATAAATGTGCAGTGAGAAAAAGACAGTCTCTTCAACAAATGATGCTGAGAAAACTGGACAGCCACATGCTAAAGATGGAAACTGGATCACTTTCTTATACCATGCACAAAAGTAAACTTATAAATGGATTAAAGACTTAAATGTGAGACCTGAAACCATAAAAATCCTAGATGAGAGGATAGGCAGTAATGTCTCTGACTATATAGGTCTCCTGAGGCAAGGGAAATAAAAACAAAAATAAACTACTGGGATGACATCAACATGAAGTTTCTGGCGGTGAAGGAAACAATCAAGAAAACTAAATGGCAACTACTGAAGATGAGACGATACCTGTGAATGACATATGCAGTAAAGGTTTAGTACCCAAAATATATAAAGAACTGATACAACTCAATACCCACAGAACAAATAATCCAAGTAAAAAACGAGTAGAATATATGAACTGACATTTCTCCAAAGACATCCAGATGGCCAAAAGACACATGAAAAGATGCTCAACAGCACTCATCATAAGCAACATACAAATCAAAACCACGATGAGGTATCACCCCACATCTGTCAAAATGACAAACATCAAAAACACAAGAAACAACAAGTGTTGGCAAGGGTGTGGAGAAAAATGAACTCTCCTGCTCTGTTGGTAGGAATAAATAAAACTGGTGCAGACACTATGGAAAACAATATGGATGTTCCTCAAAAAATTATATATAGTACTACCCTATGATCCAGTAATTGCACTACTGGGTATTTATCCAGTAGTAACAGTAATTCAAAGGAATATACAGCATTATTTACAATAGCCAAACTATGGAAGCTGCCTGTGTGCCCACCAATAGATGAATGGATAAAGAAGATGTGGCATTTATATACAATGGAATATGTTTTTCAGCCATAAAAAAAAGAATGGATCCTTGCCATTTGCAAGGACAGAGACAGGGCTAGACAGTATAATGCTAAGTGAATAAGTCAGAGAAAGACAAATGCCATATGATTTCACTCATATGTGGAATTGAAGAAACAAAAAAGTACAGAAAAGAGAGAAACCAAGAAACAGACTTTTTAAAAAAGATTTTATTTATTTATTTGACAGATATCACAGGTAGGCAGAGGCAGGCGGGGGGTGGGGGTAGGGAAGCAGGCTAAATAAATTCAAAGTGGATAAGAAACCTAAATGTCAGAGCTGGAAGTATATAACTTTGAGAGCAAACAGAAGAAAACTTACATGAAATTATTTTACAATGAGAGTTCTTACATATGATGCCAAACATTCAATCCATAAATTATGGATTAGACTTTTGAAACTTTCTGATTTAAAACTGACTTAAAATTTTCTGACTGAAACGGACTTAAAACTTTGTCAGACTTCATCAAATAGAAGAGGAAGGAAAACTTTCAAACTCATTCTATGAGGTCAGCGTTAATACTGAAAATAAAACTACAGGCCAATATCTACAATGAATATACACACAAAAACCCTCAACAAAATATTAGCAAACCAAATTCAACAATACATTTAAGAAGTTGTTCACAACAATCAAGTAAGATTTATTCCAGGGATACAAATGTGGATCAATATTTGCAAATCGATGTGATATAGCACATTAGTAAGACAAAGAATAAAAACCATATGATCATCGTACATCTATTCATGAGAAAAACTCTCAACAAAATGAGTTTAGAGGAACATACCTAAACATAATAAAGTCCATGTATGAAAAACCCACAGCCAACATCACACTCAATGGTGACAAATAGCTTTTCCTCTGAGGTCAGGAACAAGACAGGGATGTCCCATTTTCTCACCACTTTTATTCAACACAGTCCCCAAGACAACAATCAGACAACATAAATAAATAAAAGGCATCAAAATTGGTAAGGAAGAAGTAAAACTGTCACTACTTACAGAAGACGTGATCCTATATCTAGAAAACCCTAAAGACTCCACCAAAAAACCTAGCAGAACTGATAAATGAATTCAGTCAAGTTGCAGGATACAAAATTTACAGAAATCCGTTGCATTTCTTTACACTAATAATGAAATAGCAGAAAAAGAAATAAAGATAACAATCCCATTTACAATTGTACCAAAAAGAATAAAATACCTATAGGTCTTTAAATTCCTCCTTAGTTAAGGAGGTGAAAGACCTGTACTCTGAAAGGAATTGCATTCCATGCTCATGGTTTGAAGAATTAATACTGTTAAAATGTCCATACGACCCAAAGCAATCTACAGATTCAATGTAATCCCCACAAAAATACCAATAGCATTTTTCACAGAACTAGAACAAATAATCTTAAAATTTGTATTGAACCACAAAGACCTCAAAATAGCTAATGAAAGCTTGAGAAAGAAGAACAAAGCTGGAGATATCATAATTCCAGAACAAGCATACATTACAAAGCTACAGTAATCAGAAGAGTGTATAGTACTGGAACAAAAACAAATAGATCAGTGGAACAGAATAGCCCAGAAATAAACCCATGCTTATATGGCTAACTAATCTACAACAAAAGAGGCAAGATTACACAATGAGAAAAGACAATTTTTTTAATTAATGGTGCTGGGAAAACTGGACAGCTACATGCAGAGGAGTGAAACTGGACCACTTTCTCACCCATACACAAATTAATCTCAAAATGGATTAAAGACGTAAATGTGAGCTCTGAAGCCATAAAAATCCTAGAAGAAAACAGAGGCAGTAATCTCTCTGACATCAGCCTTAGCAAATTTTTCTAGCTATGTCACTTCAGGCAATGGAAACAAAAGCAAAAATAAACTATTGAGACTACCCCCAAAATAAAAAGCTTTTGCACAGCAAAGCTTTTACCTTAACAAAATGAAAAGGCAACCTACTGAATGGGAGAGGCTATTTGCAAAAGATAGATCTGATAAGGGGTTAATATCCAATATATATTAAGAACTTATACAACTCAGCACCAAACAAATTCCAATTAAAAATAGGCAAAGGAAATGCACACAAAGAAAACAAATAACCCAATTTAAAAATGCACAGAAGACATAAGCAGACATTTCTCCAAAGACAAACAGATGGCCAATAGACACATGAAAAGATGCTCAACAGCGCTCATCATCAGCAACACGCAAATCAAAACCACAATGAGGTACTATCTTGTACCTGTCAGACTGGCTAAAATAAAAAAAGAAACAAGTGTTGGTGAGGATGTCGAGAAAAAGGAACTCTCTTGCATTGCTGGTGGGAATACAAACTGGTGCAGCCACAGTAATAAAACATATAGAGAGGTCCTTCAAAAAAGGAAAAATAGAACGGCTGTATGATCCAGTAATTGCACTGCTGGTATTTACTGGGTATTTACCTAAGGAATATAAAAACACTAAGTCCCTATGTTTACTGCAGCATTATTTACAATAGCCAAACTGTAGAAGCAACCCAAGTGTCCATCCACAGATGAACGGATAAAGAGGAGGTGGTGTTTGTGTTATACTGTGTGCGTGTGTATATACATATGTACACACACACAATGGAGTATTACTTAGCCATAAAAAAGATGGCCCTAGCAAGTATAATGTTAAGTTAAATAAGTCAGAGAAAGACAAATTCCATATGATCTCACTCACATGTAGAACTCAAGAAACATGAAGAAAAAAAGAGACAAGGCAAAAAAATAGACTCTTAACTCTACAGAACAAACAGGGTTACCAAAGGGGAAGTGGGTAGGGGTGGGTAAAATTGGTGAAAGGAATTAAGTACAAGTACACTTACAATGAGCATGGAATTATGTACAGAATTATTGTATCACTGTGTTGTACACCTGAAACTAATATAACACTGTATGTTAATTATACTAGAATTAAAATATTTTTTTAAAGTAGGCAGAGGGCTGGCTGGCTGGTACAGTAGGTTAATGTCCAACTCTTGCTTTCAGGTCAGGTCATGATCCCAGGGTCCTGAGATGGAACCCCACATCAGACTCCACACTCAGCACAGAGTCTGACTGAGATGCTCTCCCTCACTTGCTCTCTAATAAATCAATCTTTAAAAAAATAAAATAAAAAATGGGCAGAGGACCTGAATAGATATTTTTTCAAAGACAACAGATGGCCAACAGACACATGAAAAAATGCTCAATAGTACTAATCATCAAGGAAATGCACATCAAAACCATAATGACATATCACCACAAACTAGTACAGATGGCTAAAATAAAAAAGACAAGAATAACAAGTATTAACAAGGATATGAAGAAGACAGCCCTTGTGCTTTGCTGGAAGGAGTGTAAATCGACACAGCCACTGGGGAAAACACTATGGAGCTTCCTCAAAAAATTAAAAATGAAATACCACATGATCCAGTAAACCCATTATTGGGTATTACCCAAAGAAAACAAAAATACAAAATCAAAAAGGATATATGCACCACTATGTTTATTGCAGCATTATTTTCTTTTTAAAGATTTTTTATTTATTTGACAGAGAGAGGCACAGTGAGACAGGGGACACAAGCAGGGGGAGTGGGAGAGGGAGAAACAGGCTTCCTGCTGAGCAGGGAGCCCGATGTGGGGCATGAACCCAGGATCCTGGGATCATGACCTGAGCCGAAGGCAGACGCCCAGGCACCCTTATTGCAACATTATTTACAATAGCCAAGATATGGCACAACCCAGTTTCCGATGATGAACTCAAGCTCAACAACAGATGGAACAAAGAGGTGATGTACACACACACACACACATACTCACACACACATATACATACAATGGATTATTACTCTGTCATAAAAAAAGAATGAAATCTTGCCATTTGTGACAACAAGGATGGACCTAGAGGGTATTACTCTAAGTGAAATAAGTCCGAGAAAGAGAAATACCATATGATTTCACTTATGTGTGGAATCTAAAAAACAAACAAAAAAGACTTTTCAATACAGTGATCAAACTGGTAGTTGCCAGAGGGGGAGAGTGTAGAGAGATGGGCAAACTGATGAAGGGGATTAATAGGCAACAACTTCCAGTTATTAAAAAAAAATGTCATGGAGATGAAAAAACAACATAGGGAAAATAGTAATATTTTAATAATGCTGTATGGTGACAGATGGTGACCATAATTAAGATGAACACTGATTAATGTATAAAATTGTTGAATTAATGTTATACAACTGAAACTATTAACACTGCATGTTAGTTAAATGTCAATAAAAAAAAAGACAAGAAATAACAAGGGTCGGCAAGGATGGGAGAAAAGAGAACTTACAAGCACTGTTGGTGGAAATGTAAATTGGTGCAGCCGCTATGGAAAACAGTAACGAGGTTCCTCAAAAAATTGAAGTAGAGGGACGCCTGGGGTGCTCAGTGAGTTAAGTGTCTGCCTTCGGCTTAGGTCGTGATCTCGGGTCCTTGGATCAAGCCCCACGTAGGGCTCCCTGGTCAGCAGCGAGTCTGCTTCTCCCTCTGCCCCTCCCCCCACTGGTGCACACGCCCTCTCTCTCAATTGATAACATCTTTTTAAAAAATTTAAGTAGAATTACCATATGACCCAGTAAATTCTGCTTCTGGGTATTTATCCAAAGGAAACAAAAGCACTAATTCTAAAAGATATCTGTACCCCCATGTACACTGCAGTACTATTTACAATAGCCAAGACATGGGAGCAACTTAAGTGTCTATTGACTAATTAATGGATAAAGAAAATGTGGCACATATACACAGGAGAATATTACATATCCATAAAAAAGGATAAGAATAGGGAAAGGAAAAACACCACCTTCACCAAGTGATGAAGGTTCCCGTCTGTCCCTGATGCTGTCATGTGCGTGTCACATGCCCCCTGATATGTGTGATGAGAAGGCACTTCACCTCTGTGGTATTCTTCCCCAAAACCATAACCTGGGTCTGATTATGTAAAATCAGACAAATTCAGTTTGGGCACACTTCTTCAGGAAATGTGGCCAGCACCCCTCAAGGCTCAAAGTCATGAAATACAAGGAAAGACTGAAAATTTGTCACAGACCAGGCAATACATGCCCATTAAATCCAGTATAGTATCCTGGTATGGATCAGAACAGAAAAGAGGACATTAATAGAAAAACTGGTCTGGAGTTTAGGTAATAGGAATAAGCCATTACAGTTTGAGTTTTAACAAATGCACCAAGGAAATGCAAAATGTAAATAATGGGGGAAGGTGGGTGAGGGGTATGTGGGAATTCTGTACTTTTCTGCAACTTTCTGTAAATCTAATTATTTCAAAACTTAAAAGTTCATTTAAAAAAAAAAAACAAAACTGGCTGGCCATAAGAAGGGATGCAAAGATAAGAGAAGCATTGCCCTCAGAATCTTTTGCCTTCCTACAGGAAGGAGCCATGACCAGGTTAAACACCTTGAAGGAACATGCACCCTGGTTTGCCTGGGGCAGTCCCTAGTTTATACCCATTATCTCAGAATCATGTTTAATTACAAGCACCCCCTTTTACTTCTAAAAGTACTGATTTGGACATTAAATTTTATGGTCACACCACCTAAAAGCACAGAGTATGCTGTGGTGGTCAGAGATAAGAGGGAACACTTGTGGTGGCAGGGAAGGATAGATGAGGGTTAAGAAGTGGAAACAAGGGGATAGGAAGGAGGAGGTCTGGCCCAGACAGGGGCAGCCTCAAGACGAATGGCCCAGAGGCAAGTAGCACCCAACGTGTATTCTTTTTAAGACAAGGAAATCTGAAGTTGGAGAAAACAGAAAAGCAGCAAACATGATTAAGAAGATGGAGTCAGGGGTGGCTGGGTGGCTCAGTGGGTTAAAGCCTCTGCCTTCAGTTCAGGTCATGATCCCAGGGTCCCAGGGTCAGGATCAGCCCCCCTATGGGGCTCTCTGCTCAGCAGGGAGCCTGCTTCCTCCTCTCTCTGCCTGCCTCTCTTGTGATCTCTGTCAGTCAAATAAATAAAATCTTAAAAAAAAAAAAGGTGGGGTCAAATAGAGTTGGGAGCACGTTAAAAGGACTAGCACTCTGCTGGAGCAGTATGTATTTTCAAGAAGATGGGAGGGAAAGGGACTATACCACCCTACAAATGAAAAACCTACAAAAATCAACTTTCTGGAGAAAGATCCTTTTCCCTGGGGCCCTTGTCTCTTCTTCCCTAACTTTTCCTATACTTTCTCTGGACCCTTGATCTATATAGGGAGCTCCCGCTCACCCACGCTAACTCTCAAGGTATTGCAAGATATCTCTGGGCACGGATATTGCCATTCGTTCAGCTCTCAACATATACAAGATTCAAGCAGCTGCTTCCCCAGCCTTGAGTGTCTGACCCAAACTGCGGTTCAGTCATATGCTCTGCTGACTCAGAGCCTGCTCGCCTCCTCCCCAGAACTCTAGTCCTTGACCTCCCACGTGGCCTTCTTTGCTATTGAAGTAAAGGGTCACCCTCAATAAAGCATAACCCTCAAGCCTTCTTGTGAACTCCAAATTTCAGAGAACAGGAAGAAATGCTTGACAAAAACCCTGTTGCTCCTTCAGGGAAGGAGGCTGCATTCTAAATAGTTTTACTCCGAAAAGTAAACTGTGATTCAGTTTCACTTTCTATTTAAATACTTCAGGGACTAATTCATATGCTATTATTTTCAGAGAATGTGGACTTTATGTATTTTTAAAATCTCGTCCTTTGAATCATTTCATTCCCATGTGATTCTCAAACACTTAAAAATCCCCCCAAATACCACCAAGCTTGATAGACTTCATGGAGTCTCTCGACGGGGTTATTTAGCATCTTCTGCTTAGAGTCAAGTCCAAAAACCAGCTGATCCGCTTACTTTTGAAGATTTATCTAGACCAAAGTAAGCGATACCATTCTGAAATCTGAGTATCTTTAATAGCTGCACACTACATGCCCTGGTAGAAAAACAAGAGTAAGAATGTCTAGAAGCCCATCTCTCCTGGGCTGTGGGTACAGCGGGGAGCAGGGGACTTTTCCTCTGCAACGTGCCCAGGAGGCCTGGGCAACTGGGCCTGGCTTCTGTGGCCTCTGCTGCCCAACATGGAGGCTGAGAGGTGTGGGGCAGTGGTGGCTGAGGATGCCCTCTGAGGCCACAGATAAAATTCTCCAATGAAATTTGTTCTTCCTCCATGAAACCTGCTTTCTCTGGGAATTCCTATCTTCCAAATTAAAGCAGCAGAATAGGGACTTTCATAAAACCTGAGCCATCCAGCCCTCTAGTCTCTAAATTTTCAAAATTCCTTAAATTTCCTTTTGCATGTCTTTCCCTCAGCAAAAGTGCTCATATTTTAGAAAACTGACTGCCAATAAAGTAACAGGGAGGTAGAATTAGACCAAACACGATTCTATGAGAGCAGCGACCCTAAGCCATTCCCTCTACAGGAGTAGGCCTTACTTCTGGGGCCAGTAGAGAGAAGCCCACTCCAAGGTGTTAGTCTTCAGGTGGCTTCCCAGCACCTCTGCAGTCATAACCAAAGCGAAGGAGAATATTGCATGACTTCAGAAGAAAGCCGGCCACTTTGCAACATCTTCAGGAAATTCTGCACTCCCCTAGGGCTTGCAAAACTCCCTATGTCTTGCAGCCCAAAGGCAAGATCTCAGTCACCTAGCTCTAGTTTGCATAACTAAAGAAAGTGGAAGCTGGTTGTTTTCTGGGTGACCCTTGGCCCAACCAAGCTCACATAATAAGCTCACAGAAATAAGAAAGCAATAAAATGAAATACTGCAGCAGTGAGAACTCACATGAGCAGGAAAAGCCAGGCCCCTGGGTATGTTCATCTGACCCCTTAATCTCTGAGGGTCCCATGGCTAAAGCAGCGTCCACTGAAGGTACTCTAAGATTATTCTTTTGAAGATGACACACGTGCTACTTAATGTAATTTCATGTCATAATCCATAAGACTTTTCAGAGAAACAATTTACTAAAATTTTCTATAATACCTTTTATCTTCCTTTTTGATGTGGAAAAGCATAGCCTGTGATCTGTTTTTTACCTTCTTTACCTCTTTCTGGTCCTTCTTCCCCTGTCCTATTAACATATTATCCAACTCTGGGGAAAAAATTAAAACACATACACACAGAGGTTCAGAGCCATATCCAGTAAGACCACACAGTGGGGAGGAAGTCCACCTTCAAAGCAAGCAGAGCAGCTCTACCTCTTCCACATGGGGCATCCAGACAGATTTCCTTTGTACAAACAGTCTCACTACTGGCGGAAAATTTTTGAAAATCACGGAGTTACTCTAAATCCCCTCACTTTAAAGAAGCACAAATCAAGACACAGATAGGTTTACTTGGCAGGAGGTCACTTTTAGCAGAGCAACCGCTAGAAACCAGACCTCAAGCTCCTAGTCCGTGGCAGCAAAAAAGCCCAATTAGTTTAGGAGAGACAGAAGAAGCACCACATGGGCCTCTTTCAATCAAAAGCCACCTGGGATTAGGGCAGCCACCCTGTCTGCGGAGCTAAACTAAGAGCCCTCCCCACCACCCCCACTTCCGTTGCAGAACAAGGGTCACGGCCACGGGAGAGCTGAACCTGTGGACTGGGTTCTGGTTTGAGTCAGAGCACAATTTGGTTTTTACGCCCAGAATTTTTTTGCTTGGATACTCCAGCCTTGGTTAGAAGTTGAGAGACCTAGCAGCCCTTGGCTTTTCAGAGTTTGAGAAAGCAACTCAGTTGCACTAGGACAGAGAAGGAATATTTACTAAGTGGGAGAGGAAACTGCTGCTGAAGACCTTTCTAAGCCACTTCTGTAAGGTTCACTTCAATAAAACCAGTAAACATACCTATCACAACTTTGTTCTGTGAGTAAAACCTTGAGCGCCTGCGCGCGCGCGCGTGCGTGTGTGTGTGTGTGTGTGTGTGTGTAAAGTGACACAGCAAGCAAGCTAGCTTGCTCATTTTAGCAAGACCGAGGGTACCTATAGAAGTGAGGTTCTGGGTCATTTTGAGGATGGGAGTAATAAATTTAGCATTAATATGAAGGTCTGTGGCAGTTTCTGGATTCCTTTTTTTGGAAATATGTATATATGAAATTTCACAGTCTTCATCTTGTGCATCTCCAGGCCCTGGGAAGCAGGCTAGCTGGGGGTTAAGTAAGGTGGTGGGGGAGGGACGCAGGCCAGGCAGGGCAGCCAGGGTTTTTCAGCATCTAGGCAGCATGGAGTTTTTGAATCTCCCCTAAAGTTGTCCCCTCCCCGCCCCCCACAGCCTGCATTCCTGGGGAGGGTCCTAACATCTGCCTGGGGCTTCAGAATCGTGCACGCTCAGTCATTCATTCAACAAACTTTATTGAGTATTCACCTCAGGCCAGGTCTTCCCATCTGGGACCACTCACTAAGTGCCCTCCAGGGTGCTCTGTGCCCTTTTGCAAAGAGGCATGGAGGGCCAGATCCCACAGACTCCTGCACTCCCCACAGTAGCTTACGGTCAGCCTTCGCTTAGAAAGCACTCAGTAAACCCCTACGCATATCAGGCAAAATGAGAATAGGCTGGAATTTGTGGCCAGACTGACCCAAATGAAATCCTAACATTGGGGCAACTGGCAGTAACTAGCTGCTTGATCCTGAGCAGGTGTTAAACTTCTCTGAGCCTCAGCTTCTTTAGATGAAAATGGAGGATAAAAAATATTCCTCAGACACCTGGGTGGCTCAGTCAGTTAAGCATCTGCCTTCAGCTTGGGTCATGATCCCAGGGTCCTGGGGTCAATTTCTGCATTGGGCTCCCTGCTCAGTGAGGTGCCTGCTTCTCCTTTCCTCTGCTTGTGCTCTCTCTCCTTGTCTTGCTCTCTCTGACAAATAACACCTTAAAAAAAAAAAAAAGAAAAGAAAATATATTCCTTACAGGGTTATTTGTAAGGGACATAAAGACATACTAGGTGGGGCACCTGGGTGGCTCAGTGGGTTAAAGCCTCTGCCTTCGGCTCAGGTCATGGTCCCAGTGTCCTGGGATCGAGCCCCACATAGGGCTCTCTGCTCTGCAGGGAGCCTGCTTCCACCTCTCTCTCTATCTGTCTGCCTCTCTGCCTACTTGTGATCTCTGTCTGTCAAATAAATAATAAATAAAATCTTAAAAAAAAAAAAGACATACTAGGTAAATACACAGGGACTACCAATATTAGGTTAACAACTTTTTTAAGATTCAGCACATTTTTATTTTAATATATTTAATATATTATTTATTTTAATATATTTCAAAGTAATGCCTGCACATAATTACAACAGTAACACCTGTACAGAGCACTATTCCAAATATTTTACATAGATTAAACTTATTTACCCTAAGAACAACCTTCGAAGGTAAGTACAATTACCTGGTGTTCAACAAATGATTTAACTGAGGCACAGAGAAGTTGAGCAACTTGCTTAAGGTCACACAGCAAGCAAGTGGGCATGACCTGGCTTCAAATCATGTCCATATTCACACATTTCAATAATTCAAAAATTTCTGTAAGACTTGTTTTGAAAAGCAGCCACTCTCTGCATTTCCTTCCCTGGCATTCCCACTCTCTATACAACCAATGCTTATAGAAGATAAGGATTTAAGTTTCTATCACCATTACTGGAAACCACAGCATCCCACTCACACGCCTCCCTTCCCCTCTTCCATCCTTTCAGTATCAATTTTTAGTTGAATGTAATGTTTACATCATTATCACTTCTAACACTATTATAGGCTCTCTTTCCTCCCTATACAGCTACTACCTAGAGTTAAGACTCCTCTTATTAGTTTACTTAGCTTCATTGCATCTTCCACGAATTCATCACCAAACTCTCCATGTTAATCTCCTCTCCATTTATTCACACACATCAGAAGTCCTTCGATCCCTTGAACACACCTCTCCCAGAGCCTTTCTGCTCCAGCCTACACTGGACACTCCTAGTCCTCCTGCACAGCCATATCTCAGGAGCTCCTTTCATCATCCCTAGAATTACTTTTACTTCTTCCTTGGGCCAGTTCACCTGGGTCCTTTACATTCTTATGAAGTTGAATTTCTCAACCTTTTCTTTCTTTCTTTTTTTTTTTTTTAAAGGTTTGTGTCTTTTAGATCCTATTTAAGAAATCTTTTCCTCCTGGGGCGCCTGGGTAGCTCAGTGGGTTAAGCCGCTGCCTTCGGTTCAGGTCATGATCTCGAGTCCCGCATCGGGCTCTCTGCTCGGCAGGGAGCCTGCTTCCCTCTCTCTCTCTCTCTCTGCTTGCCTCTCTGTCTACTTGTGATCTCTCTCTGTCAAATAAATAAATAAAATCTTAAAAAAAAAAAAAGAAATCTTTTCCTCCTGTGAAGTAGTGAAATTTTTCTAAAATTTCTTCTAGAAGTTTTATACTTTTAGCTTTTATGTTTCAGGCTGGGATCCATTTTTAGTTGCTTTTTGTGTATGGTGTGAAGTGAGGGTTAAGGTTCTTTATCTCAATATAGATATCCACTTGTTCCAGCATCATTTCTTTAAGAAAAATTGTCTTTTTCCCCATTGAAATACCTTGGTCTCTTTGTCAAAAATCAATGGACTATTTATGTGTGATTCTTTATCTAAACTCTCTACTGAGACACCTGGGTGGCTCAGTTGGGTAAGCGTCTGTCTTCAGTTCAGGTCATGATCTCAGGGTCCTGGGATTGAGCCCCACGTCAGGCAGGGAGCCTGCTACTGTCTGTGCCAGCCGCTCCCCTGGTTGTGCTCTTTTTCTCTCTGACAAATAAATAAATAAAATCTTTGAAGGAAAAAAATAAACTCTATCATTTTCTATTAGTCAATACAACTGTATTTATGCCAGGAACAGAATGTCTTGATAACTAAATTTTATAGTGAATCTTCAAATTAAGTAGTATAAGACTTGCTTTCAACTTTGCTCTTTTCAAATTTGTTTTGGCCATTTAAGTTCTTTGCATTACCCTATACATTTTAGAATCCGTTTGATTGTGATGACACCGAATCTACAGATCAATTTGTAGAAAGTGTCTTTTTTTTTTTTTTTTAAAGAGAGAGAGAGAGAGAAAGAGGTGGGGAAGGGGCAGAGGAGAGAGAGAAAGAGAGTCCTAAGCAGGCTCCATGCCCAGTGCAGAGTCCTACATGGGGCTTACTTAATCTCACAACCCTGAGATCATGACCTGAGCCAAACACAAGAGATGGATGCTTAACAGACTGAGCCACACAGGTGCCCCTGGAGAAACTGACATCTTAACAACATTAAGTCTTCCATCCACAAACATGGCATCTCTCTCTATTCATGTAGGTCTCCTCTAACACAGCAATATCTAGTAGTCTTTTGTTTGTTTTGTTTTTTAAGATTTTATTTAATTATTACACAGAGAAAGACACAGCAAGAAAGGAAACACAAGCAGGGGGAGTGGGAGAGGGAGAAGCAGGCTTCCCACTAAGCAGGGAGCCCAGTGCGGGGCTCGATCCCAGGACCCTGGGATCATGACCCGAACCGAAGGCAGACACTTAACCAACTGAGCCACCCAGGCATCCCAGTGTTTAGTAGTTTTTAGTGTAAAAATCTCAAACAAATCTTGTAAAATGTCCCTGACTATTTCATGTGTTTTCTGTTTGTTTCTTTAAAAACAGACTCTATTTTTATAGAGCAGTTTTAGGTTTACAACAAAATCGATGTACAGAGTTTCCATGTAACTTTGCCCCTCCCCTCCCAAGACACACACACACACAATCTCTCCCAGCTAGAGTGCTTTTTATGCTACTGTAAGTGGTATTTTTATTTTTTATGTTTTGAAACAATTTAAGCTTTTAAGGTTATTTATTTATTTAAGTAATCTCAGCACCCAACAAGGGGCTCTAACTCATGAGTCCGAAGTCAAGAATCACATGCTCTTCCAACTGAATCAGCCAGGTGCCCCTCTAAATGGTATTTTTAAAATCCCATTTCAAAATTGTTCATTGTGAGTATACAGGGGGAAAAAATTAAACATTAATCTTGTATTCTGTGAACTTGCTGACCTACTTATTAGTGCCAGTAGTTTTTCTGTAGAATCCTTGGGATTTTCTACATACTCTATCATGTCATCTGCAAATAAATATTATTTTACTCCTTCTTTGTCAGTCTGTATATCTCACCTTACAGCCCTAGCTAGAACCTTCAGAAGGATATTAAATATAAGTGATGAAAGCTAACATCCTTAGAGGGAAATATTCAGTCTTTCACCACAAAGTACAGCCTCATTTGTAGGTTTTCACAGAGGCCCTCCACCAGGTTGATGAAGTTCCCAGGCATTCATAGTTTACTGAGAGGTTTGTGTCTTTTTAAATCACGAATAAGTGTTGAATTTTGCAAAACTCTTTTTTTTTTTTAAAGATGTATTTATTTATTTGAAAGAGACAGTGGGGAGAGGCAGAGGAAAAGGGAGAGAAATCCTCAAGCAGACTTCTACTGAGCTTGGAGCCGGACATGGGGCTCGATCCCAGGACCCTGAGAGCGTAACCTGAGTCGAAATCAAGAGTTGGGTGCTCAACCAACTGAGCCACCTAGTCACCTTGCCAAAGGCTTCTATGCATCTATAGAGATGATATTTTTTCTCTTCATTTCTGCTAATGTTGTAAGTTAGACTTGATGGTATTTAAATGTTAAATTAACCTTGCACTCCTGGGATAAGCTCCACTGAATCATGATGTATTTTCCCTTTAGTACTCATTTTGCTAGTTGCTTGCTAAGGTTTTTACCTATGATAATGAGGGATATTGGTTTGTAATTTTTTTCTTGTAATGTCTCTCTCTGGTCTTAAAATCAAAATAATATTGTCCTCATAAAATGAGCTGGAAAGTGTACTACCCAATTTTACCTTCTGAAAGTTCTACGTGGCTGAAGGATTGGTTTTACTTCTTCCTTAAATATTTGATATAATTTACCAGGGACTGGGAGTTTTTTTGGTGGAAAAATTTCTTTTTTTTTTTTTTTAAGATTTTATTTTATTTATTTGACAGAGATCACAAGTAGGGTAGACAGAGAGGCAGGCAGGGAGATAGGGGGAAGCAGGCTCCCCGTTGAGCAGAGAGCCCGATGTGGGGCTTGATCCCAGGACCCCGGGATCATGACCTGAGCCGAAGGCAGAGGCTTTAACCCACTGACCACCCAGGTGCCCCATGTGGAAAAATTTCTTAATATGAATTTAATTACTTTCATTGATATACTGATATTCAGGAATATTTCTCCCTGAGTCAGCATTGGAAATTTGTGTTTCCCAGGAATTGTTCCATTTCATCTAAGTTTTCAAATTTACTTGCATAGTTATTCATATCCTTTCATTAACCCCCGAATTAATGTAGGATTTTAGTAATGTTTTTTCTCTTTTCTAAGATCCTGGCTAATTTGTGTTTTTCTTGATCATTCTATTTTAGATATTGTCAATTTTATTGATTTTTTTAAATCAAATTTTTTGTTTCACTGATTTGCTTTTTTCTATTTTTTGGTTGTTTTCTGATCTTTATTATTTCCTCTCTTTAACTTCCTTTGCGTTCAAATCCTCCTCCGCCCCTAGCTGCTTCTTCCTTTTTTTTTTTTTAAGATTTTATTTATTTATTTGACAGAGAGGGATCACAAGTAGGCAGAGAGGCAGGCAGAGAGTGAAGAGGAAGCAGGCTCCCTGCTGAGCAGAGAGCCTGATGTGTACCCCTAGCTTCTTAAGGCAGAGTCAAGATCACAGGTTTGAGACCTATTAAAGATACAAATTTTTTATATAAGTTTTCTTCTAAGGACTGCCTTAGCTGCATCCCATGAATTTTAAAAACTTTCTTCTTCATTCAAAATATTTAGAAATTTCCTTTGGTGATTTCTAACTTTACATTATTTAGAAGCATGCTGTTTTTTCCAAATATCTGTTATTAATTTTTAATTTAATTATATTCTTACCAGAGGGCATACTCAGTCTGATTTCAGTTGTTTTACATTTATTGAGTCTTTTTTTTTTTATTGAGTTTTTTTAATGGCTCATCATATGGCCTAATTTGGTGAATGTTTCATATGCACTTGAAAGAAATGTGTATTCTGCTATTGTTAGGTAAAGTATTCTTTACGTGTCAATTCGGTCAAGTCTGCTGATATTGTTTATTATCTTCTATCTCTACAAATTTTGTCAGTTTGTTCTATCACTTATTGAAAGAAGAGTATTGAAATCTCTAAATCCAAGGTTTCTTCCTCAGTTTTTGCTGCATGTATTTTGAAGCTGTTATTGGGTGTACACACATTTAGAACACACATTGGTCCTCCTGACCAATTGTACTCTCAATTATTATGAAATGATAATTTCATGTGACATTTCTTGTTCTAAGGAATACTTTGATATTAATATAGCCACTCTAGCTTTCTTATGATTGGTGCTTGCATGGTATATAACTTTCCATCCTTTCGCTTTTAATCTATGTGGGAATTTGTATTTAGCTGGAGCACCTGGGTGGTGCAGTCAGTTGGGCGTCAGACTTGGTTTCAGCTCAGTCATGATGTCAGGGTCATGGGATCAAGCTCTGTGTTCGACTCTGCACTCATTGCAGAGTCTGCTTAGGACTCTCTCTCTCTCCCTCTGTTCTCACCCCACCCTACACATGCCCCCCCCCCTCTCAAATAAATGAATCTTAAAAAAATAAAATTAAAAAATAAAATGGGTTTCCTCTGAACAGTGCACAGTTTGAACTTGCTTTTTCTGTCCAGTTAGTCTAACTTTTTAGACCCTTTATAATTAATTATTAAGATGATTTGGCTTAATTCTACCATCTTTGTGTTTGTTCTTTTGGTCCTATCTGCTCATTGTTCTTTTTTTCCTTTTTTGTTGCCTTGTTTTGTGATGATTATTTTTAGACTCCATTTAATCTACAATATTGGCTTATTAGCTATACCTCATTAAGTTTTGTTTTTAGTAATTGTTCTAGAATTTTAAACATGCATATCTTACTTATTAAACTACACCTTTAAATAATGCTATATCACCTCTGGTATAATGCAAAAACCTCATAACAAAAATATGTTATCATTTCACTTCTCCCATCCTTTGTGCTACTATTGTCACACATTTCACTTCTATAGATGGTCTGAATCCTACCATGCATGTAATCTTGGCTTTAAGTCATCAATTATATCTTAAATACCTTTTAAAATAAGGGAGAGGAGAGTATTTTATATTTACCCACATACATGCCATTTCAAGCACTCCTCATTCCTTTGTGTAAATCTACATTCGCATCTGATATTTTTCTTCTGCCTTCATGAATAACTAACATTTTTTACACTGCAAGTTTACTGACAACAAATTCTTTCAGCTTTTGTTTGTATGAAAAAGCTTTTTTTTTTTTTTTTTTGGCCTTCACTTTTGAAGAAGTTTCACTTATTTCCAAGTTGTTTTATTTTTTTTTTTTTCTTTTGGCACTTTAAAGATACCATTCCACTGTTGGTTTGGCTAGCTTTAGACCTGAAGTCTGCAGTCTTAATTTTGTTTTTCTGTACACAGTCTTATTTCTATCTCTTTATCATTAGTTTTTAACGACTTGATTATGATATAGTTTGATGTGAATTTTTGTGTGTGTGGGTTTATTCTGTTGAGTTTCTTGTATCTTTTTCTTGGCATTTTCATCTAATTTAGAAAATTTTTCAATTTTTTTCTTACTATTATTTCTTAGTAATGAGAAAGACTTAAGATTTCTGGGGAACTTTTCTGTGTAACTCCCTCTCATCTGGAATTTTTCCTCACAACTTTCAGTTGCCTCAGTTTCCCTAAACTCCAATCTCTCTCCTTAACTAAGTGAGACCACCATGCTCTACTTGGGATTCCCCTCCCAGCTCCATGGTCTGGAATGTGCTTCCAGGTAGAAACCTAAGTGATAATAGAGCTTACCTCATTTGTCTCTCTTCTCTCAGGAATCACAATCTGTTCTACCTCTAGTCCAATATCAGAAAACAGGTATTTCATGCTTTTACACAGTTTCTGGTTATTTCTGTGGCAGGATAAAAGTGGCTCTTATTACTCCATCATGGATTAAAACAGAGTCCATTTATGCTTTTCTAAAAATCCATTTTCTGACAATTTTTGGAAGGTAGTAGAGAGTAAACATATGTTAAATCCAACATGATTAGCTGGAAAGCCACCTCAATTTAAAAATCTATAAACAAAACATAATAGTTTTAAAATTAATAAGTACTCCAAACAGTGAGAGATAGTTGTTTTCAACTTTTCACCAAGGTGTCTGTAGTCAGCTCGGTGAATGAATTATAAACCAAGTTCCACATCTAGTTGTTTTCTTTACCTACTTACAGTAGGATCTTCTGATAAACTAATTGTGCCAAAAGCTTGTTCTGTTTTTTCTCCAAGCCCAACACCTAATTATTAATTTTGCTTAGGCTGGTTATTCAAGCATCTCCACATTAATATGACCTGTATGTAATTTTGCTCTAAGAAGTACAGTTTTAAACAATATCTTTATACTGGGACGCCAGTATACTGACGCCAGTGGCTCAGTTGGTTAAGTGGCTGCCTTCGGCTCGGGTCATGATCCCAGCATCCTGGGATCAAGTCCCACATCAGGCTCCTTGCTCGGCGGGGAGTCTGCTTCTCCCTCTGCCTCTGCCTGCCACTCTGTCTGCCTGTGCTCGCGCTCTCTCTCTGACAAATTAAAAAAAATAATCTAAAATTAAACAATATTTTTATACTTTTGGTCTCTTCTTTACATTTAATGACAAAACTAATCAGTTTCCTACACTCACTCTAGAAAATATCACTTGATTTACCACAGAGGTAATCACCCTTTATTTGAAAATTATGTTAAAATTTGTTGGCTTTGTGCCACTATAGGACAAAGTGTCAGAAGAAACAATGCCCTTGGGGACCGTTATAATGCAATAAAGTCCAATTTTCAAACATTCAGTAATAGATTTCCTATTTGAACATCTCTGTTCTATGTATTATGCTAAATCAACAGTCTTACAGATCATTTTGTCCTAGCTCATACAGATTCATGCTGTATATTCATTCATACTGAAACTGTATTCAATATTTACACATACAGAATTCTGTATGTGGCTAATAATAATATTTTCTTCATCCTCAATGGCACCCTTTAATTATTTTTGATTTGTGAGATTTAATACAACACAAAAGTAACAAAAATGTAAATTTTTACAACTAAAAATGTCAATGATGTAAAACACATTATACAAAATTATTTATAATTGACCACTGAAATTAGCTATGATGAACTTACCAATATAGTCCTTGCAGTGAATGGTATAAAACAATTATTAAGAAGGTAATAGAATTCTATGGAAGTCTTAATTAATCTTACATTTAAAATTAGCTAAGTGTATGTGAACAAAATTGTTTCATAATTTTTTCCTCTAAAATCATCAAACCACTTGCAAACTCCCTGATAAACCACCAGAGTTTCACAGACCATCTCTGTGAAATCCTGTTTCAAAGATACAAATTTGTATTTTTAATCAGTGGTAGTAATTACTGATTTTCAATGATTGATATATGGAAGACATTTAATACCCATATAATAAATTATTAAGCAACAGTTTTGGGATTCATACTTTTTTTAAAAAAGATTTTGTGATCCAAGATGGAATTTGGAGGGAGACAAACCATAAGTGACTCTTAATCTCACAAAACAAACTGAGGGTTGATGGGGGGTGGGGGGGTGGGGGGGTGGGATTATGGACACTGGGGAGGGTATGTGCTATGGTGAGTGCTGTGAAGTGTGTAAACCTGGCGATTCACAGACCTGTACCCCTGGGGATAAAAATATATGTTTATAAAAAATAAAATTAATTTAAAAAAAAAAGAAAAAAAAGATTTTGTGTATTTGTTTGACAGAGAGAGATGACAAGTAGGCAGGCAGAGAGAGAGAGGGAAGCAGGTTCCCTGCTGAGCAGACCGCCTGATGTAGGACTCGAACCCAGGACACTGAGATCATGACCTGAGCCAAAGGCAGAAGCTTAACCCACTCAGCAGTGCCCCAGGGTTCATACATGTTAAGCACTATTCCAAACTCTGAGGATAGAGCAGTGAACCAGACAGATATGGTTTCTATTCTAGAGGCACTCCTATCTAGGGAAAAGAAGGAAACAGTACAAAGAAAGCAGGTAAGTTCAGAAAATGTTGATGATATGAAAGAAATAGTGTGATGAGATAAAGTGTGACTTAAAAGAGTTACTTTGGATGGGGTGTTCAAGAACTCACTGAAGTTACCGTTGAACAGCATGCTGCGTGATGAGAAGGAGGCAGGCATAGAGGAGCTGAGACCATTCTAGGCAGAAGGCCCAGCAAGTGGAAAACTCTGAGGCAGTGGTAATGGTTTGGCCTTTTGGGGGAACAGAGAGAAAACTGAGGTGCCTGAAGCAGATTGAACAAGAGGAATATGGGATAAGAAGAGGTTGGGAAGGGGCGCCTGGGTGGCTCAGTGGGTTAAAGCCTCTGCCTTCGGCTCAGGTCATGATCCCAGGGTCCTGGGATTGAGCTCCGCATTGGGCTCTCTGCTCAGCAGGGAGCCTGCTTCCTCCTCTCTCGCTGCCTGCTTCTCTGTGATCTCTGCCTGTCAAATAAATAAAATCTTTAAAAAAAAAAAAAAAGAAGAAGAGGTTGGGAAGGCACCCATGGACCAGAGTAACAGAGCCCTGTCGGCTGTTGTGAGTTTGGGAAACTACTGGAAGACTATAAACAGGTGAGTGATAGGAGCTAATTTACATCTATAAAAGATCACTAAATGTTCCATGGAGTACAGAGGAGTCGGAGAGAGGCAGAGTGAAAACAAGGAGACCAGTTACAAGGGTATTTAATAATCCAAGCAAGATGGGGCGTCTGGGTGACTCAGTCAGTTAAATGATGGCCTTCGGCTGAGACCATGATCCCAGAGTCCTGGGATCAAGCACCATGTCAGGCTCCCTACTCAGCAGGGGAGTCTGCTTCTCCTCCTTGCCCTGCTCATGCTCTCGATCTTGCTCACTCTCTATCTTTCAAATAAATAAAATCTTATAAAAAGAATCCAAGCAAGAGGTCACTGGGGTGGAAGCAGTACAGATGCAGAGAAGTAGATGGAGTTGGGAAGTATTTTTCATCTAGAACAAGTAAGACTTGTCAACGTATTGAATGAATTAATGCATAAGGAAATTAATGAATAGTCACTAAAATGGGGAGACTTGAGAGAAAGTTTAGCATGTGCTACAGAAGCTAAGGAAAGCTCTCTGGGGGAGGCAGAATGAGAACTGGGCTTGAGAGATGAGCTAGCTATGGCTAAGAAGTACAGCAGTAGGGATTCAATTCCAAACAAAATCAGTGAGATGGGAATGAACTTCAGTGTGTCTGGGGACTCATGAGGGACAGCCTGCTAGCGGAACGTTGATGAATGAGCAGCATGGTGGGGTAGAGCGGGATGGAAAGAGCTGGATCATGGAAGATCTGGAAAGTCTAGAAGGATGAACACTGTGGCTATCCCTATCCAATCCCCAGAACAGCTGGCGCTTGAACTTCCTACCAAGGAAAATGGCATTGAGCTCTTTGTCCTAGTTCCATGCCAGAACCCAGGCACCCATCTTAATGCCTTCTAAGAGAGGCCTCAAATGTTCACTGGTCTGCCCAACATCAAGGTGACCTGCAAGGCAGTGAGCTGGGAGATGGAACAAGTCCCTTCTACATTTCCCATCCTTAGAGGATAGGGCAACACTTAACATCTATAAATGCTTCTGATAACAAATAAACTACCCCTTAAATTCTGAGCTAGAGGCATAAGTCTGTCTCTGACAAAATGGTGGGTCTTTCCCAACACCAGGTGGGGAGCATCCCCAGCATTGCCTTGGAGACCACCCATACCTTCTCTCAGCAGTCTGGCTCCCTAGACTTTGCTGTCTCTACCACGGAAGGATTGTACCTCACGACTCCATAATAGGACCCGTTACACCTGGAGAGGAGGCCTGGATTTCAAAATGCCAGACTCTCTAAGAGACCCCATTGGGGTTGGCAAGTTTAGATTCACTCCCTCTGTGACTGCACCAGAGACTTTCTTGCCACGTGTGAGCTCTATAGAGGCAAGGATGCTGCCTATGTCACACATGCTTTTCCCCAGAAGCTGACACAGGGTGTTTAGACCAAAAAAAAAAAAAAAAAAAAAAAGAATAAATGATTGACTATGAAAAATGTATGTTAAGGGATAGGACATAAAAACTACTCAATGCCTAAACAGTACCCCTCTTTAAATCTGCCTACTTCCTCCATGGAAACAATAGCTACCTTTTACTTGGTGGTGTATAATGTATGACAAAGGTGGTAGGCACATTTCCCACATTACTTCACTTAATAGTCACAACATCCACCCTTTATGTGCATTTCTACCCACGTTTTACTGATGGAGGAACTGAAAGGCAGACAAGCTAAGATCACATACTAGCAAGAGGCAAAGCCAGGTCTCCCACTTGCCCTACAGCTAGTAGAGGTCATCTCCTAACTCACAAAATGAGATGCTTTCCAGTAGTCCTACAGCAGTTCTGTGGGTGAAAGCACTGGAGTCTCCCACCTGCCACTCTGGAGGGCAATTCAGCAACCCTTTAGTTCGCCCTCCCACCTCAGCAGGAAGCCGTTTATCAGATTAACAACCCACCTGCTCCCACAGCAGAGAGCAGGGCTCTGACGGAACAGAACTGGGCTTGGTTGGGCTCTCTGTGGGGGCCAAGGACCGAGGGACATCTTGGGCCTTACAGCTGGGAAGACACTTTGTGCTTTTGCCCTCCCCAGGAGGAGACTAGAATGTGTTCTTTGACCTCACTGTCAGCATGAAGTAATAGGAAGAACAGGATTTGGAGCCAGACAGATGTGGGTTTGAGTCCTGATAAGCTTTTATGATCTTGGTCAAGCCACTTAGACTCTCCATGTCTCAGTTCTTTCAGCTGACAAATGGCTTAGTGCCCTCACGGAACTATCTTGGGCATTAAATGAGATGGCATATTAAAGGAGCCCACACCACAGTTGGCACCCAACAGTACTCTCAAGCAAGAGCTTTCCTTTCCTCTCTCAACTGGATAGGGCAATCATTATTGGGTCTACTTGTCAGATGAGCAAACTGAGGTGCCAAGAGATTGAGTATAACCTACAGCTAGCAGAGGTCATTTCCTAACTCACAAAATGAGTCTCTTTCCACTAACCTTTTTTCTTCTTTTTTTCCTGGCTTCTCAAAAGCAAAAACAGGTCATTCTCCCCAAAATTGGTTATTTTGCCTTGAATATGTAACCCTCTGAGCCCTTGATCTCTTCTCTTTGCTTCCCTTCTCTATATCCTTAACTCACCAGTCTCTGGAACACACAAATCAGACTGCTCATCATAAAGTAATAGAGTCACAAGCAGAAAGAGAGGTAAATACAATTCTCTCCACAAGCAAGACAAGCCCTCTCTGTTGGTGCAAAATCATGACTCATTCGAAATCTTTTATGATGTCCAGATGCTGAGCACATCTAAATTGCTTCAAATTGCTTCTATAGTGTATGTTAGTGGTGGGGAGGGGAACAACCAACATCTATATATATTTATACATTTACCAGGAAATGTGTTTATATTGTTTTCCAATCAGGATTAACCACAAGCCAGAAGCTCCACACCTAATGAATAAGCTAAACTCAGCCCACTGTCAACAGTGAATAGTCCTTCTCAAACATAAAAGATTTTAAATCAAAATAGATGTTAGAAGAGCATGATTCTCAGGATTGCTGGGCAGCCAGAGCCATCTCTAGCAGCTGGCAGGGTGAGTGATGGGTGTTTCTGGGCTCAAACTTTATCCTGGAAACCTTAGAAGTTATGAAAGGGAGGCTTCCAAGGAAGGAAGAGGTCTCTTTTTGGCCTGCAACTAGTCCACGTTTAGGTCATTGGAAATTCCTGGTGTGATCTCTGACCACCCAGAACCCATCCCTAAGTTGGCCCATAGCCAGCAGCCCAAGTCACTCTGGAACCACAACTTGGGTCTTCCCCAAGGCAACCTGACCCTAGAGATCTGTGTGGACTCACTATGCCTAGATGTTACATCTGTAGACTTAGCTCACGGTCCAAAATGTAAAACTTCTCATTTGTTCTCACATTCTCAACCCCATACTGTCCCGTGTCTCTTCTCCCAAACACCAATTGCTCCTGTTTCCTGCAAAGTTTCCCTCTATGCCCACTGGAATCCTTTATTTCATGACAAATCAATCCCCTTCATCCTTCACATTATCACAGAAGGCTCTCTTCTCTTCTTGGACTTCCCTGAGACCTAGCTATCCCCTGATCACAAGCATCTTCTACAGCCATCCTGAGGGATAAGTTCTCGTTTGCCCATGTCTACGTACCCACCTGGTTCAGCAGATGAAGCCACAGGTGGGATCAGTGTCCTCACACTCCTATGTGTTTCAAGACCATTACTCTCCCCTAGTGTAACTCCTTTGGGGATCATACTATCTAACTACACCACCTTCCTTGCATTTCTCTGTCTCCCTACTCCTGCCATCCTCCTGGAGCAGTTCAGTGTGCAGGGAGAGAACCCTCCAATGCCATACATTATGTTCCTTACATTAAATGACCCTGATCACCCTTCCACATCCATCACCCACTGCCAGAGCCACATTTTTCCTTGTCACTGCCAAATACATCATTTTCTTTCTTTTTAAAAAATTATTGGTTTATTCATTATGTAGTGATTCTTTTTTTTTTTTTTTTAAAGAGGAAGGGAGAGGGAAAGAGAGAATCTCAAGCAGGCTTCACACCCAGTACAGAGCCCAACATGGGGCTCGATTTCACAACTCTGAGATCATGATCTGAGCCGAAAGCAGGAGTAGAATGTTTAAATGACTTGCCCCCCAGGTGCCCCACAAATATGCCATTTTCTGACATGGCCTCCCAGCCATCTAGCTGTCCATCTGTTTTTTAGCCTTTCTGAGATCACTAATCCCTTGATCCTTCCTCTTTCTACCAACCCATCATCCCCCAGTTTTCTTTTATTTCCGACAAAACTTGAACTATTCTCTAACCCACACCCTCCATGCCTGGCACTCCTGTTCTGCTGCTGCCCCGCAGTCCTCTGCACCAGGTTCCATTCAACTTCTCCTTCTCCTTTCTGCACTAGCAGCTGAGAGCTACAAAAGAAAACACATGCCCCACAAACATACCTACATCAGAGACTGCTGGTTGCCAATCCCAATATGTCTGTTAATACCATTTTAGATTCCTGATTTGGAGTAAAAATCCTTATAATATTTAGAATTTTGATCTTGAATAAAAGTATTTCCCAGCATCCCCTGGAGCTAGACATGATCACATCATTCAGTTCTGGTCCAAAAGGTAAGTAGAGTTATTGTGTAGCAGCTTCTGGGAAATTTCCTTAGGATATACTTATGACATGCCCTTTGTCTCTCCCGCTTCTTCTATGCTCCTACTGGAACATGGATGTGATACCTGGAGTGCATCTTAGACCATAATGATGAAGGCTATATCTGAAGGAGATCAGGATATAAAACTAGAAGTAGTCTGGGTTTCTGAGAATGATAGAGCCTGAATTGCCTATAATAAAATTCTTTGTGTAAGAGGGAAATGAACATTATCCTATGTACTCCACTATTTTTTAGGTTTCTGTTACTCATAGCTGCTCACAGTGGAACAGACTCCTACTGACACAATGCCCTGAACACACAACCAATTCTTCTTCTTGCACTTGGTTTGCTTCCTTTCCTAATACCCTCAGACTCCAGGCCAACTCAGCCTTGCCCCCACCGACCCTAACACATTCAATTCCCACCCATTCTCTTATCTTACCATGTAACCTTACATCCTTTGGTAAGGTGGCTAAATATATGATAAACATTAAAAAAATGTAACTTTATTCTACCGGCAAGTATTAGCAAAGGAAATGAGTAAAGTATTACATTTAAGCAACCAGAATAATAACACACTTACAGATCTATTTAATTAGAAAGACACAGGCTTAAATGAAATAAATGTACTGGAATATATACAACAAGATCTTGAAAATGGAAAGTTATGCAGTGTTCTTAGGGAAGAAAACCTACTAGCTTAAAAAGTCAGCTTCCTCAAATTAATATGTACATATAATTTGTTCCTATTAGAATCTAAACAATACATTTAATGAAATCTCATAAAATTATCTTCAAACTCATATGAAAAATGACTGTAAATAAAGAAGAAAGTCATAAAAAGAAAAGTTAGAGTCTTCCTTTACAGAACATATTATAAAGTCAAACAGAAATGGAAAATTAGTAAAACAAAATAGAAAATCCATAAGTGACAGTCATATTCATGAATTAAGAAAGTAAAATGGATTCTAATCTTATATATTAACACAAAAAATCCAAATGGATAAAAATATCAGAGAGCAAAACTGAAAAAAAAATTGCAAGAAAAATTAGGAGACTATTATGAACTGAGGATAGAGGAGAACTTCTGAACAAATACTGGAAAGTTGGAGGCTCCAAAAAAGATGAAAGACCCTCAGACCCATGTCTCACTCCACATTTTACCATGCCTTTCACAAGAGACCCTTTCCAGCACCCTACATGGATAATGATTCTTAGTTGGGAAAACTCCAGGCTTCTAAAGAAACTGCCATATAAGAACCCAATTCACCTTGCTCAGCAATAGGAACCCTGGAGTCAGCTCAGCTCAACTCCCACAAACCTTCATGATGGAGGTTGTTTATGTTTTTTATCCTGAAATACCAAAGGATGACCTGGATTCCCGCTTAGCGGCCTTGTACCACAAGGACGTTCAAGAACAAAAGTGAGATACACAGCAGACCACCCAGGATACCCATGAAATCATCAAGACCCAATACCCTAAAATGTTTTTACCCTTTACTCTGCTACCTTCCATCACTTCCTGAGCTAACATCAGACACTGGATCAACCCCAAGAAGGAGACTGTCCACAGCATCCAGGGATCCATAGTGTCCCCTCACATCGCAGCCACCAATGAAGGCTATTCCTGAATGATGCTGGTTTCTTCTCTCTACCTAGTGTTGACAGGCCCCTGCACTAATTAATCATAGTGGAACATTCTGCTGCCTACCTCGATTAAATAGATTTGTGACAGATGAAAAAAAAAGGTGAAAGATATATTTGACTATAAACTTTACAACTTTTGTACCACAAAGGCCACAGAGAAAAGATGTGAAAAAATATTTGTAATATGAATTTTAAAAGTTACTTTTTGTTAAGAAGTAGGGGAATATGATCCAATGAGTGTACTAAAATGATCCCAAAGATCATGCGTGTATATATATATGTGCATATTTATGCAAAGATTTTGTTGGGACTCCAAAGGGTTCTCCATGAATAGCATGTCCAAGATCTTCTTGTCCAAGATCCTAAAAAAGTTGAAAGAGTAAAGAGTAAATATGGGAGTCAAAATATTCTATTTTTATTGATAGAGACTAAGTTTCCTAGCTTGTATTCCCACTAGATTGTCAAAACTTTAAGCCTCTCCTCTATCACATTCTAGGTTGCTCACAGCCAGGCTGCATATCTACATCCTTCTTCATTCCATCTCTAGAAAAGAAGGTGGCTCTTCTGGTAAATCTTAAGGCCTCTATCTTCTCCTTGGTTCACTGTTTCTGAGTATACTCTTACATACCTGAACTGATCATAGTTAATAAATAGAATGAGACATGATGATTGGCTTAAACAATCAGACCCTTGCCTGAAACTGGAGGGAAGGGTGTCAGTAATACTAAGTAGGAGGTTAACTATGGAGGAGGAATGGATTTACCAAATGGGAAGTCCAAGAACTTCCTGCCAGAAAAGAGGGAAAATGGAAGTGCAGAGTTATCCAGCAAATGTCCCCTACCCTGCCTTGGAGCGTGAGGTCCCCAGCCATGGAGAGTCAGGCAACAGGTAAGCTGAGACCTGATGAATGAAAAGGAATTGGCAGGAGAAAGGAGAAGTGAAAGGCTTTTCAGGCAGAGCAAATAGGATGTATAACATTCTGGGGATAAGAGACACAGAACACAGGCAGGAACTTCTAGTATTTCAGTGTGCCTAAAGCACAGACCTGGCATCCCTGCTCTCAAAGACGAAACCATACCTAGGTAGTATCCGTAAACATTTGTGGACGAAAGGACTAGCATCCCATGAGTCAGCCTTATGCCTGGATACAACTCCTTACTCCAACAGTCTCTCAGCATCCCCCTCCTGCTCTGCAGTGCCCTCCTCAATCTCAAGGAACCCACAACTGCCAAAAAGCACCCAAAGCTTAGACATAAAGCCTCCAGAGATGACTCTGCCCCATAAATGTACTTTGGATACCAGATCCTGAAATGACACAGCAACTAGAGCTGATGGAGGGCTGGGGAGGGCCTACGAGAAGGCTAAAAGAAGTCACAGCTGCCTGAGGGAAATCTGGAGAAAGTTGGCTAAGTGAGACTTCCCAAAGCCTTTGCTGGTCTCCTTCAGAAGCCTGAGAACATAACTCCCTCCAGCATAAACTCTGGAGCCTTAGCACCCTTTTCAAAGCATAGGGAAGTGAAAAGGCCCACAGTGTCTGAAGATCTAGATGTTGGGTTTGTCACACCATCTCCCTAGAAGCTGAAGGCCTTTAGGCATCTCTGTTCAGAAGCTTCAGGACACAGACTTTTCCCAAGTACTCATGAAGGGTCTATGGAAATGGCCAGTGTTAACCATACCATACCCACCTGATCACAAACATGCATAGTGTGTAAGAGCTTAGACTTTGACTTTGAGCTTAGACTTTGAACACAGAACTGGATTTGAACCTTTGTTCTTCTACTCACTGTGTGGCCTTGGGCAAGGCACTTTACATCCTGATCCTTAATTTTCTTATTTGTAAAATGGGGATGGTAGTGTTGAGAAGATAAGATATAGTAACATATATGAGGTGTTAGATGTGAATATTCTTTGTAAGTTTTAGCTCCTTTACTTCCCTTGATGCCACCAGTCTCTTTTCCCTAACCTTGGATCCTTTCTCTTGTTCTTCAGACTCTATCTTGTCTCCTATTATTGCTGTGAAAGGACTGTCAGGAAGCTTCATAGTCCTGTCTTCTTGGAATAACTGCCTCCCAACCCAAGGCACTTGCACTTCAGGAGACTCAGGCAGTGAACAGAATTCATTCATGTGAATTGAACACTGTGCCTGGTTTTATGCCAAGTGTGGGGGGTACCATGGAGAATAAGACATAGACTCTTCCTCAAGAAGCTCTGCTCCAGTGGGAGAAAGCAGTACAGAAGAACTTATAATAATACAGCACAATAACTTAGAGGTAAAAGGAGACATACCTACTGAGTCTGGGGGCATCAGGGAGGAAATGACAGATGAGTTAAGTCTTAAAAGGATAAGTAGGTGAAGGAAGGAAGGTGAGGAAAGAGCCGAGGGGAAAGCATTAGCAAATTAAGGAAAGGACACAGAACCTGGAATGTGCAAAGAAATGGGCAGTTCTGGGCTTCCTTTAGTGGCATACAGCCTATAGGATAATAATAAAGTGGCATATAGCATATAGGATATGCCCAGTTATGTCTGGATAAGCATAGAAAAGAGTCTGATAGGAAGTACACTAAACTGTTTACCTAGGTTGAGGTTAAAAATATAAGAGATGGGGGCGCCTGGGTGGCTCAGTGGGTTAAGCCGCTGCCTTCGGCTCAGGTCATGATCCCGGAGTCCTGGGATCAAGTCCCGCATCGGGCTCGCTGCTCAGCAGGAAGCCTGCTTCCCTTCCTCTCTCTCTGCCTGCCTCTCTGCCTACTTGTGATCTCTCTCCATCAAATAAATAAATAAAATCTTTAAAAAATATATATATAAGAGATGGGAGTCTTTTGGATTTTACTTTATTTTTTTAAAGATTTTTTTATTTCTCTTATTTGAGAGAGAGTGAGAGAGAGAGAGAGAATGAGCACAAGCTGGGGATGGGCAGAGGCAGAGGGAAAAGCAGACTCCCAACTGAGCAGGGAGCCCAATGTGGGACTTGATCCCAGGACCCTGGGATCAAGACCTGAGCTGAAGGAGATGCTTAACTGCCTGAGCCACCAAGACACACCCCAGCTTTTACTTTATATCCCATTACATTGTTTCAAATTGTTACAAGTATGTATTAATTTTATAATTAAAAATGTACATTTTTGAAAATGTAAAACAGTAATTTTGGTTACCATGCATGGAACTACTTAGAGTAGGGCAAGTCTGAAGCAGAAAGACCAGTTATAAGGCTACTGCAGGTGGTGAAGTTCTAAACCAGAGAAGTGGTTATAGGGATAAGGAGAAGAAGTCAAGGGTGTCAAGACTGTAGAATTGTGTGTGGGTGGTGCCTTTACTGAGGCAGAGACCATGAGGGAAAAGAGATTTATTGAGTTAGAAGGCAGAAAAAGTAGAGACAATGAGAGCAGTTTTGTCCCTATGGCCACTGAGGTAACCATGGGATATCCAAGCGGAACTTCCCAGCTGGTAACCTGAATATATGGGTCTGACATTTGGAGATAGTTAGGACATATGAATTTGAGAAGTATCAGCATGTCAATCATAAAAATCATGAAGACAGATGATATGTGTCTATCCCCAGGAAGAGTATGGCAAGGGAGAAAAAGAGAGAAAGAACTCATGAAGGTGTCATAGAAGGAAAAGCCAGAGAAGTAGGAAGAAAACCAAGAGGTCAAGGTTCCTTGGAGGAAAAACAGTTGGGAAGAGGGACTGTTGCCAAATACTTGAGCACTGGCTACAATGCATAGAACAGCTTAGAGTGGGGTAAGTCTAAGGCAGAAAGACCAGTTATAAGGCTATTGCAGGTGGTGAAGTTCTAAACCAGAGATGTCACTATGGAGATGGGGAGAAGGAGAAGTCAAGGGTGTCAAGACTACAAAATTGTGTAGGTGGTGGTAACTTTACTGAGACAGAGACCATGAGGGAAAATGGATATTCAGAGTTCATGGAAATGAGGACTAAAAAGTGAGCTTGACATGCCCGACAAGTTCTCTGGGTTTCCTGGGAGGTGTCACTCTGAATGAACCTAGGTGGGAAGGATAGGCTATGGAGTCTTCATCCTGCTTATGGCTCTATCTGAGCCAAGATTTTCCCTTTGCTTTCTAGTCTCAATGATACAGGACCCAAATCTTATCACTATAGTCTCAGCATGGCCTGGTACATACATCTGGAGCTCCAGAGAGTCTCCTCAAATGGAAAGGACCAGTACAAGCAAACACCTGGGCATCCTGGAAAGGTACTCATCCCTTATTCTCTCTGAATTGAAAGGTACTCAACCCTTATTCTCTCTGAATTCTCTCTGAACTGAGCAAGCCACACTCCTCAGTGGGCCTCAGTTTTTCCATTAGTAATTTAGAGGGCAGAGGGAATCATTTTTAAGGCCCCCTTCCAACTTCCATAGTCCATGATCTGATAAACCACATGAAGAGACAGACTCCTACCTAGCTTTTTCTGAGCAGGGAACATTTAAAAAATCTGATTTTCTGATGTAAAAAGCTTGCTCAGAGATCACAGGCTCTGTGTTAATTAGTCATGGGTAAGAAAGCCTAAAGCCTGCCTGAATGACTCCCTCACTCTGCATCCACATACAGGACCTACAGTGAGCTAGATTTCAAACACGATGAAGAAAGGATATCACACTGAATAGCTGTTTGACTTCAGAGAAAGCCCTATTCTTTAAGCCTTTCTTTGGTGCTACTATACAAACCCAGCTTCAAATCCCCACTTATGAGCTGTGTGACCTCAGGCAAGTTATCTAGCCCTTCTGTGTATTGGTTTTCTCTGACATTATATAGGGATAATAATAGTACCTACTTCATAAAATTGAGATGATGATTAAATGAGTTAATATTTATAAAACACATAGAACAGCACCTGGCACATAAGAAACATAACACACATGATTGTTAAATAAAATAATAATAATACATACAGTCACAATTCCTGCCCTCCAGGAGCTTAGAGCCTAGAAAAAGTTCACCGTAGCCCAGCACAAGGAGAGAAGCATGAATGTGACAGTGTAGAGGAGAGTCACTCTACTTGGCCAGGTCAGAGGGCAAAGGGGCAAAAGAGAGTGGGAATGAAGGTTGTTACGGAGATTCCCAAAAGAGGTGAATCTTGAAAGAGAAGTGAAGCTTCATCAAGTGAGGGAAGGGAGAAGGAATTTCCAAGCACAGAACACCAAATGATCAAAGGCATAGAAAATGCAAGTAGTTCAGAATGATTGAAGCATAAAGTACACGTAGGGATGCGGAGAGGAGGAAGCAGTCAGGGAAGAATGGGGAGATATGAGATGGAGAGGCCAGCGGACCCCAATTCAGGTCAGATCTGTGCTGAAATCTATGTAGCATTGGCATGAACTCAACAGTTGAAAATCTGAGGTAAGTTGAGAATAAGGAAAAGATCATGCAGAACAAAAGGAACCAGGAAAGAGCCTGAAAATGTGTTACCAGAGAGGTAAAAAAAAACTCGAGTAAAATAGAAGGAAAAAACATTTTAAAAGGGAAAAGATAGAAAATGGCAGCTGTTGCAAAGAGATTAGGCAGGATAGGGTCAGAGAAGACTTGTGATTAGTAATTGATGTTGACCTTGACCTCTGACAGAACCGCTTCAGTGATGGCGGAAAAGCCAGGATTTCTTAGAATTCAGTAACCTGGAGTTAAAAGCTGAAGTGATGACAGTCAGCTACTTTTATCAAAATGTTTATATTTTATGATAAAATATGCATCCAAATACTAAAAATATGCATTCAGGAACTTCTCTGCAGAAATTTGTACCAAAGAAATAATAAGGACTAATGTGCAAAGATTTATTTACAAAGATTATATTCTTATGTTAATTACAGCAAATAATTGGAAAAAATCATGTTAAATGATTTAAAATGGCTACATAAATAAAAGTGTATCCATCAGTGAAAATTTTTTTAGGTCTTATTTTAGAGAGAGAGAGAGAGCAGGGGGAAAGAGCAAAGGGAGAGGGAGAGGGAATCTTCAGCAGACTCTGCACTAGGAGCTGAGCCCAACGCGGGGCTCCATCTCGTGACTCTGAGATCATGACCTGAGCCAAAACCAAAAATCTGATGTTTAACTGGTGCTCCCATACAATGGAAATTTTAATGCAATGATTAGAAAAATACTGACACAGGAAAAGTGTCAAATAACAAAAGAGAACATCCAGAATGCCCTCTAAGTGGATCTCAAAACCTAAGAAATAAGATTAGAAGGATATAAACCAAAATGTTAACATTGGTGGTTACCTCTAGAAGTGTGATTATGGGTGTCTGAGACATGTTTGAATTTTTTTACTTCCCAATTTTCTCCTACTATATTATTTTGTAATGAGAAAAAAAAATTAAGAGCTTGCCAGTAATGAAAAAAGAACATGATTAACCAAGAGAAATATGGCCCGCTTTCTTCTCGGTTGAGGAAGACTTGAGTTTGTTTACGTGTGAAGGGAAAGGAAGAGGAAAGATTGAAGCTAGGAGAGAGGTAGTAAATGAAAGAGCCAGGATCTCAGAGATAAAGGGGATCCTGGGGAAGAGGTGAAGCTGGCAGAGAACCAAAAGGCAGTGGGAAAGAGCCTTGGTCACGGATGCATGATCACCTGCCACTCAGTGTGTGCAGAACAGGGAGATTAAAGGGATGGAGGAGGGTGGAAAAGGTTTACGACAGCTGCTGTAGGGAATTAGGAAGTCAATTAGCAGTAAGTGAAGGGATTGTAGAGAGGCTCCAAGGGAGGGCCCAGCTGCCGGTGAGGAGCAGGACTTGATCCCACTGCCAGTTAATACATTAGCTGCAGCCAAAGAGAAAATGTACAGCCTTGATCTAACCAATGAATGTCCAAATAATATCCAGAAAATATGACCCCGAATAACTGCAACACTAAGGACTATATTAATGTATTAACTAATTTAAGCCCTGTTTTTCTAGTTGGTCTCAGGCAGTTGTACACCTTCACTGTAATCATTATTTTAAGAGACAAATAAAGGAAGTGGGAAAAGGTAGTAAAATGAAGAAAGATTTAGGAAAATGACACTTTATCAGTCAAAATGATGAGTGTTGAGGGAAATTGGAAGGGGAGGTGAACCATGAGAGACTATGGACTCTGAAAAACAACCTGAGGGTTTTGAAGGGGTGGGGAGTGGGAGGTTGGGGGAACCAGGTGGTGGGTATTGGGGAGGGCACGTATTGCATGGAGCACTGGGTGTGGTGCAAAAACAATGAATACTGTTATGCTGAAAAGAAATAAAAAATAATAATAATTAATAAAAAATACTGAGATTAAGTTATCTGTGTGGAAATATGAGAAAATTTGACAATTTGTTGTACATTCAAATAAAATATATATATTTAAATGAAAAAAAAAGATGAGTGTTAAAACATCACTAATATATTAGTGCACGATATATAGCCAGTTGTTTCCAGGGCTGCTGGTGCTTGTTCATTCCCTGGATGAGTGTCTATAGAAGTCTTCCTAGGTGTGACAGTAAACAGTCTTTTTGCTTCATCCTTGCAGGTAGATAACTAGAAAGTATTCCTGTTTCATAAATAAATTGTATCAGACTTTCCTATCTGACCAGTATAAATCAATATAATTTACCTAGAAGGGGAAGTATCAGGAAATTCAAGATTATTAGAACAAAGTAGAATCCTCATCTAATATGGTTTGTGATTACTGGAATAACTTCCTGGACTGAGGGAAAGCAGCTACCATCTGTTAAGCATCTACTATGTGCATGTTCTTTGCTAGGCCCTTTATTTTCACTGTTCTCATTTAATCCTCCCAATAGTTCTCAAGGCAGATATAACTTTCTTCATTTTACCGACAACAAGAGAAGCTCAGACATGGCAAAACAGTGAAAATGATAGCACTGACCTCATAAGACTATTTTGAGTATTAAATGAGATAATAAATATGAAGCATTTAAGATAGAGCAGTACAGAGTACTTTCCCCATAAACATTAACCACAATAATGACTATTGGCCTTAATAATATGCCAGGGTTTATGCTATTGTTTGGCAAAATAAGATGGGTCTTCTTATCACTATTTCCAACTCACAACAAATGAAATAGGTTTAGCCGAGGTTACAGCAAGATCACTATAGTCAATATTTCAACTATCACTTTCACTAGGCTCTGCTAGACCACCATGCTTCTGTACTAGATTCAGGTTCATTTTATCTTCCTTTTGTTCCCAGTCAAATAACTTTACAATCCCTGGAGCACAAATCAGTGAGAGTGAGGACAAGCCAGAGAAGCAGCTTGGGTTCCAACAGGAATAAGTCTGGAATCAAAAAAGCTCTAAAACATAAAAACCCAGAGAAGTGAAAATATTTTCAACAAATGGTGCGGCAAAACTAGATACCACATGCAAAAGGTTGAAATTGGGCTCTTACCTTACACCATATACGTAAATTCACTCAAAATGGATCAAAGACCTAAATATGAAACATAAAAATTTAAAACTCATAGAAGAAAACACAGGGAAAAGCTCCATGACAGTGGATTTGACAATGATTTCTTGGCTATGACACCAAGAGCACAAACAACAACTGTGCATCAAAGGACACTGCAATAGAAAGAAAAGACACATGTCTCTACAAAATGGAAGAAAATATTTTCAAATCACTTACCTGATAAGGGACGGATATAGGGACTAATAAGGGAACTATAAAACCTCTTACAACTCAACAACAAAAATAATCCAGTCAAAAAGTGGGAAAAGGACTTGAATAGCTATTTCTCCAAAGAACATAAACAATAGCCAAGAGGCCCGTGAAAAGGTGTTCAACATCACTAATCACTAATGTAATGCAAATCAAAACCACAATGACATACCACTTCACACCCTTTAGGATAAAGATTATTGGTAAATAACACATGTTGTCAAGGATGCACAGAAATCAGAACCTTTGTGCACTGCAAATAGGAATTTAAAATGGTGCTGCTCTACTGGGTATTTACCCTAAAGATACAAATGTAGTGATCCGAAGGGGCACGTGCACCCAACTGTTTATAGCAGTAAAGTCCACAATAGCCAAACTATGTAAAGAAACTAGATGTCTGGGGGCGCCTGGGTGGCTCAGTGGGTTAAGCGGCTGCCTTCGGCTCAGGTCATGATCTCAGGGTCCTGGGATCGAGTCCCGCATCGGGCTCTCTGCTCAGCAGGGAGCCTGCTTCCCTCTCTCTCTCTCTCTCTCGGCCTGCCTCTCCGTCTACTTGTGATCTCTCTCTGTCAAATAAATAAATAAAATCTTTAAAAAAAAAAAAAAAGAAACTAGATGTCCATCAACAGATGAATGGATAAAGAAGATGTGGTATATATATACAATGGAATACTATGCAACCATCATAGAAATGAAATTTTGCCATTTGCAATGATGTGGATGGAACTAGAGGGAATTATGCTGAGTGAAATAAGTCAATCAGAGAAAGACAATTATCATATGATCTCTCTGATATGAGGAATTTGAGAGGCAGGGCGGGGGTTTCGGGGGAGGGAAGGAAAAAATGAAACAAGATGGGATCAGGAGGGAGACAATAAGAAACTCTTAATCTCATGAAAGAAACTGAGGGTTGCTGGGGGGAGGGGAGGTATGGAGAGGGTGGTTGGGTTAAGGACATTGGGGAGGGTATGTGATATGGTGAGTGCTGTGAAATGTGTAAACCTGATGATTCACAGACCTGTACCCCTGGTGCAAATAATACATTTATATGTTAATTTTAAAAATACATTATATGTTAATAAAAAATGGTGCTGCTATGGAAAATAGTGTGGTAGTCCTCAAGGAATTAAGCACAGAATTAGCATATAAACCAGCAATTCCACTTCTGGGAATATATCCAAAAGAACTGAAATCAGGAACAAATATTTGTACATCATGTTCATAACCATTATTCACCATAGCCAAAAGGTAGAAATTACCCAAATTTCCATCAATGAACAAATAAACAAAATGTGAAATGAACTTACAGTGGACTATTATTCAGCCCTAAAACAAGGAAATTCTTATACATGCTACCATGTGGATGAACCTTAAAAATATAGTGCTAAGTAAAATAAGCCAAGAACAAAAGTATTAACATTGTACTGTTGCACTTACAGGAAGTAACTAGAGTAGCAAAATCCAGAGATAGAAAGTAGAATAGTGGTTTCCAGGAGCTGGGGGAGAGAATAATGGGGGAGTTATTGTTGATTGAAACTGAATTCAGTTTGGGATGATGAAAAATTTCTGGAGATGGATAGTCATAATAGGGGCACAATGTACTTGTACTTAATGTACTTAATGCCACTGAATTGTACACTTAAATATGTTTAAAATAATATATTTTATATTATATATATTTTATCACAAAAAGATCTTCTAAAAAAGTACTGCATGTAGGAAAAAAGATGGGAAAGAAGTCAATTTAAAGGTTCACAGTGGTTATCTTTAGGGTATAGAATTACAGGTTCTTTGTTTCCTTCTTTACATTTTATTATTTTCCATGTTTTCTTCAATAACATTTGAAATGAGAAAAAAAGTGTTTCTTCCTTTTTCTTTCTTTCTTTCTTTTTTTTTTTTTAGATTCCATTTATTTATTTAAGAGAGAGTGAGTGAGAGACAGAGCACAAGCCAGAGAGGAGAGGCAGAGGGAGAAGCAGACTCCCCACTGAGCTGGGAGCCCATGTCGGGGCTCAACCCCCAGACCCTGGGACCATGATCTGAGGCGAAGGCAAATGCCCAAATGACTGAGCCACACAGGCGCCCCATGTTTATTTCTGTGAACTGTTGTATTGCCACTGGGATAACAATGGAGATGATATGCCACCAAGCACCAATTTTTAAAATATCAGTGATGATTTTCTTCAGAGCAAATGATGCAGTTTATCTTAATATTATACATTGAAAATAGTTAAAAAGTACTCCATTAACCTAAACAGGGAGGTAAACTGAGGCAAGGTCAAACTATGAGAAATTCAAGTTTATCTGGGAATTGCAGAGGGAACTGCAATTTGGGAAACATGCTGTATCAAGCTATAGGTGAGTCATTTGAGGATTTGGGGCAGGTTGTACTTATGAGTAAGGAGTGCAAGTAGGGGGAAGGCCTGCCAGGGAGATTCTTGGTGGATGTTCATTGGTCAGGAGATATGCCTCGATCTTCTGTAAATCAGGCATTTACAAGAAATCAGTCTCTCAGTTAAATTCCATTCTTCTGGGGGAGCATGCATGAGAGTCTCCATTTCATATCCTCCAGCTCAATTTTAGATTGAAATCCTCTCACGACTTCATTAATTTATTATTTTATTTAGCCACTTCCTTATTTGTGCACATCTAAGTTGCCTATGATTTTTGCGCAATTACAAAAATGAAATAAAATCACTTGAATATTTATCCTGGTAAGCTCTTATAACTCTTTTTGAAGGAAAAGTACCTAAAAGTGAAATTGTTGGATCGTGTCACACACTTTTAGTTTATGCTACTTAATCATACTTTCTAACCTATGCAGACCAACCTAAATCTTTCTCAGAACAAGGTACAAACACATAGGATGGGGATTTTACTTTCAATAGACTCAAAACTGAAAGAGGGAATTTTGTGGTTTTTTTTCAGGAAGCCCACTTAACTGGGAGTGGGTCAGGAATGTTTGGTGGAGACGGGATAGATTGTGAGATTTTACTCTATGTTCTTCACTCACTTTTTTACCTTCTTATTTAGACAACAGAAAACCTTTTGGATAACTGTCTATGGCTCATTCCAATGAACAGAAGGAAGACATTCCAACAGAAGAGGTTGCCCAGCAACAGAACTAGATCTCCTGAGGTAACTTTCCATCCCTTGAAATTGTTCAAGCTCAGGTGAAATGGTGCACAAGAGAAGCCATAGATTGCGCTAGTTAAAAAAAAAAAAAGCACGGACCCTGGAGTCAGGATGCCTGGATTTGAATCCTGCTTCTGATACTTAGATGGTAGATCTTGGGAAAGTTAATTAGTCCTCTGTGCCTCAATTTCCTCATTAGTAAAATAACAATAATAACAGTATCTACCTTATAGATTGTTACGCATCACTTCTTCTCTCCAGTTTTAAAAATATCTTTCAAAAGAAACACAGAGGAAGTTAGCTTTCTAAGATTATATGCCTTGCAGCAGTTTTTAAAAAAAAAAAAATCCCCATAGAAGTTAAATCCAAGATGAGGCTCGGAGAGGAAGAAGACCTAAGGGTAAGACACTGATCAAGAATTTTGGCTTCCAATATCCCAGCACTAGGAACAGCATCAGAACAAGGAAACTATTAAAACACAGGAATCACAGAGAATATTATGAGAGAATTCAAAGAACTTTTAGGAAATTCTCTGGAAGGAAGTAGGAAGGCATGAATCATACTCCACCAAGGTGAAGTGAAAAGAAAACCGGATGGCAATCAGGCACTTGGGTTTTAGTTCTAAATCTGACACTGTGCCGCCCTGGCCAACTGACTTCACCTGTTTGAGCCTCATTCTCCTCAAAACTAAATCATCTCTTTGTATTTTACTTTCATCAGCTCTCAAGATCTTTGACTCTAGCAATCACTACTCAAGTTGAAGAGATGTGACAGTCTGGACCCTCACACTGAGACGAAAGAAAGTCTGTAGAATGCAAAACCCCTCCATCAAGAAGGCAAATCATGAGAAGTCTAGAGGGCTGGCATGTGGATTTGGGTGTTCGTTGAGGACTCTGTTCTCTGGGGAACAATTTGGTTTAGCTGCCGTTTTCAAAGTCCTAAGAACCACAGACTGCCAGAACTGGAAAGTACCCAGTCTCACCCTCTCATTCTGCAATTAAGAAGAGGCTCAGAAAAGCTAAGTTCACTGGTCAAGGTCATCCCGCAGGACACGAGAGCCAGGACTAAACATCAACCATTTTGATAGATCAGAGTTTTTCCCACTACCCTAACTGTCTGGAAATGTGGGAACTCAGGGCCTAGCACACAGCAAGTGATCAATTACATTTAGATTTTACTCGAACAGCGTCCTGGACACAAGCAGGGCTGAGGGCTATGGTAGTGAAGGAGACACTAGTGCCGGGTGCAAAATTAAACAAGATGGGGTAAAAAAACCTCAGTATTCAAAACAGTATTTTAATGAACTATTTAGAAATAAAAAATTGAGGGGCGCCTGGGTGGCTCAGTTGGTTAAGCGGCTGCCTTCGGCTCAGGTCATGACCCCAAAATCCTGGGATCAAGCCCCGAGTCAGTCTTCCTGCTCATCAGGAAGCCTGCTTCTCCCTCTGCCTGCCGCTCCCTCTACTTGTGCTCACTCTCAATCTCTCTCTGTCAAATTAAAAAAATAATAAAAATTAAAAAATAAATAAATAAATTGAACAAAATACAAAATATAAAAACTGTAAAATAAAGACAGTCTGAACTTGCATTTGTACAGCCATGCCTCATCCATCTTGCTCTAATTCTGGCCCTGGTTCCAGTAAAATTTTGTTTACAAAAAAAAGTTTGACAAGCCACAGCCATAGTTTTCAGATTTGATTCTTTAAAATGATGCATTAAAATATGATTTATCTTGGGGCATCTGGATGGTTCAGTCGTTAAGCATCTGCTTTCAGCTCAGGTCATGATCTCAGGGTCCTGAGATCCAGCCCGGCATCAGGCTCCCTGCTCAGCAAGAAGCCTGCTTCTCCCTCTCCCACACCCCCTGCCTGTGTTCCCTCTCTTGCTCTCTCTCTAATAAATAATAAATAATATCTATAATAAATATCTATAATAAATAATAATCTCTCTTTAATAAATAAATAAATTCTTAAAATAAAATTTTATCTTGATTTCTGAGCCTTTTGATGCCTCCCTTAAATTTTATGCCCAAGGCTAGTGCCTCACTTTTTTCACCTTACTCCTGCCTGGGCAAGATAAGGAATGTCAGGTGCATCTCACCAAGGCATCTCTACCTAAAATCCATGGCTTCTTAACCTTGGGTCCATGGTTCCCCCCATGGAAGTCTGCAGATGGGTTCTGGGGATCCATGAATCTCCTCCAGTTATAGGCAAAACACTGTGTTCACATATCTTTTCCTAGGAAAACAACGGGTCTTTAATTTTTACAGTCTCAAAAAGACTCCATAAAAGTAAAAATCCTGCCATAGAACGAGGCAAAAACCACCCCACCTGCCATTTTCCTGTGTCTTCATCACTCTCTATTATTCTTCCTGCATAAAATATGCATCTATAAGAAAAAAACTAATATATTCATTCTCACAGAAGTGCAAAGGACATAAGACATACGCCCTGTAGTAGTTTATTCATCTTAGCTCAAAAGCCTTGGGCCAATGTTAAGAGTCTCTTGGGGCACCAGGGTGGCTCGGTCAGTTAAGCATCTGCTCAGGTCATGATCTCGGGGTGCTGGGATGGAGCCCCTAGGGGGCTACCTGCTCAGCGGGGAGTCTGCATCACCCTCTCCCTCTGCCGCTCCCCGTGCATGCTCGGACACTCTCTCTCGCTCTAATTAAAAAAAAAAAAAAAAAAAAAAAAAAAGTCTCTTAAGGACGCAATTTAAGTAATAGGTACAGGCTTCAGGGGTACATCTCCCGCCCCACCCCACCCCCAAATAACACCTCTAGGAGACTTCCTTAACCCTCCCTTGTCTTTCTCATCTACAACCAATACCCTTTTGACAAGTCAGTCGTGAACAGTGGGAAAGACAACACCTGCTAAAAATGAAAGGATCTGGTGGAAGACAGCAGCTCAGCAATCCCACAATCTGACTTTTTACCAAGGGTTCAGCCTGAAGACCCATCAGACCTCAGAAAGGCTCAGACACAAGTCCTCAAGACCGGAAGTGCGGAGGTGGGACCCGCGCAAGGGCTCACGGGGAGGGGGCAGGTCGCTTCACTCAAGCGCCAGGCCCGCCCTTATTGAAGGTTGATAAGTGGCTCCTTGTTTCACGCTACCACTGTTGCTGCAATCAAAGTGGCAAATATTTACCTTGGACTCTGACTGACTGAAAATATTTGGTTGGAGCCAGATGCGTCGCGTGTCTGTCCCTGAAATATTAGCTAAAGGAGTGATTTAGGAAAATAAAATGGTGGGTGGGGTACCTGCCTGGCTAAACTATTTACTTTCCAATGCCTCCCGTTCAGTTCAGCGTGTGGAGCTTCTAACAATCCTGTAGGGAATGTGAACAGCTGGGAAGCAGGCCAGACTGGGAGAGAGAGAGTGTGACAGGGTCTGTTTTGCATTGGGCGGATAGTTTTATATAAATCAGAGATGTGGACATAGACATCTTCCTTAAAGGTTCTTGGAAATGTTCTCAAAATAGTTTACCCAGGAGAAGTAAACTGTGAAGTGGTTTTGTTACATCTTTAGTTCTGGAGTGCATCTAAAATAAGGGTACTAGTTACTTGGGAATCGACAAATCCTTTCAGGAATGCTGCTGCTTTCTGAGCTGCTTGTCTGTCCTGGGGTGTGGGCGAGACAATTCACAGAGCTTAAGATTGAGCAAGATGCTTACTGTGTGCCTGGCACTGTGGTCAGCATTATTGGCCCTCTGTCTAGCAATTCTCACAACCACAGCAAACCTGGGATGAGTTATCATTAGCTAGCTCTGTCTTCCAGATAAGAATCATCTTCAGAAACATGGAATAACTTGATTCCAAGACCTCAGGACTCATGACTGGTGAAGCTGGGATTGGAACCCAGACGGTCTGACAATCCACTCTTTGCCTCCCTTTGAGGATACTGGTGATAGGTGCATCTCTGGTCTGTGATTCTACAGATGAGGGGAATGAGATTCTTGCTGCTGACTGGGGAGGTTTTACGTGTCTGTGGCTAAAGGTGACCTCTTAGGTTGATCCTCTTTGCTATTTCATTCAGTACTAGGAAATGCTGCTTGTGAGGAAAGCAGAACTAAAAATAAATGTAACTAAAATAAGCTTCTACTTAAAAAAAAAACTTTTTTAAAATGAAAGAGTCAATATTTTATCTCTTTTTCAAATGTAAAGAGAATACAAAGTACATGAAGTTGTGGATTCAAGTGATAGAAATTTTGTCTCCCAAGGGCAGAAACAATCAGAGGAGGCAAATTGAGCATTTGACACCCATTACAGATTATCCTGCTTGCTCCAACCTTCCTTAATTTACTCTTTAACTAGAATGTTAAACACACGACATTTTAAAAGAGGTTACATTAATCAAATAGTTACTTTGAGAACAACCGATGGTTTTTAATCTGATTCTATTAACAGAAGCCATTTATCAAAATATAATTTTCAGCTTTCCAGTCACTTAGCCTAGAAACCTTCCAATTATTTTAGTTCCTGTGTCACCTTTGCTAGTCACAATCTCCTCAAAACTTTCAGGGGTTCCCCTTTGCATTGAGATGGCCACGTACCTCTAGCCTGGCATTCTAGGCACTCCTTGATCTGTCCCACTGTAACTGGAAGCTCAGTCATGGGAGCCAAGAGAGCTCAAAGTCTAATTCCATCCCCACTACTGAATAACTGAGGGGATTTCCCTTTTTTTGTAGGCCTTAGTGTCTTTATCTGTAAAATGAGTGTTGGGATAAATGATTCGCTGGTCCTTTGCTGATTCTTTGCATCTGCCCCTTAAGACTTCTTTCCTGTGCATTCCATTCATGTACCATGTGCTTTAGCCCTCACTATACCGAGGACCCAGCACATGCCCTGCAGAGTCCTATCTCTGCCTTTCTGCCTTTATCTGGAATGTCCCTCCTTCTTCCCCAGATGACCAAATCCTTTACTCAAAGACTCAAATATAATGCCAACTCTGTCATGAAGCTTCCTTGATTTCCTTCTTGGGAAGTCAGTTATTCAGTCTAGGAACCTGGTATCTGACTGTCGGGGACCAGCACAAAAAGTCCCAGGGGAGGCAGAGAGAGAGAGAGAGAGAGAGAGAATGGTGGGGAATTAAGAAAAACAAGAGTCAGAAAGCTGGGATCGGGAGGTGATCTGATGGGCTGATGACCCAGTGGAGCCCCAACATGCATGAGAGACTTTATTTTATAGTTCAATAACAAGAATGTTTATCAAGGAGCTTGAGGTCAGAGGACCGCAAGTCCCACGTGACAGCCTTGCTTAAAAACAAAAGAGTTTACTCAAGCATATTTACAGAGGAGCTCAAGGACCGTGTCAGCTTGACCCAGAGTGCTTATGTAAGCCAAACCAATTAGTGAGTGACCTGCAGGGATTGCGGGAGCTAGCCCTCAGCAAAACTCCCTTGACTACAAGGACCGTGTCAGTTTGCAGTCAATTCCTCATATCTGACCCTGCTTTTGAGCACAGAACTGTACTTGGATTATTCATATATCTTCAGGGTCCAGGTTGTTTTTGTACCCTCCCCATTGCCAGGCAAAAAGAAGGCATTTTAAGAGCAGCAGGTAATAAATGGAAATGAAATGTTAGCTGGTACTAACTACCAGCAGGTAGAAAATACCTATTAAATGTGAGCTATTGTTTTTAATACCATTAGTGATAATTATAGATGTTTATTGAATGAGTGGAATGAATGAAATAAATTTCAAGCCAAAAAAAACCCTATGAAAATATGCCAAGCTTTGTTAGGCTGGGTCTCAAGACAAAGTAAAAGGACATACACTCCTTAGTAACATCGAGGAAACTGAGGCAATATTCAGGGTCAGCTTTTCTAGTTGTATGCAGGTAGACATGTTTAAAATTTAAAGAGCCACAGGAACCTTAAAGTTTTGAACAAGCCGTCTATTTTGAACAAGCCGTCTATATCAGATTTTAATCTTAGCACTTTGAAATTCTCAGTTGCAATAAATATCCTCACATATTGAGTACTTTTTAAAAATTTAAACTCTAAAATAGAAAAAAAATAACATGACTTCTTTGTCAATTTAACCAAAAATAACACATAAATAAATTTCAAATGTGGTGGTCAAATATTACAGTGAGCTACCTCACGTATTTTAATATGCAAATGCCTACAGGTACATGTCCTGCTGAGAACAGAACAGTAGAAATGAATGAAGGCAATGAGCAGCTGTTACATACTGTGGAATATCTGCAGGTAGAGAAAAGAAATGTCTGTCTGGAGGAAAAAGCCTTTGACGTGAATGCAGCTTGGTACCAAAACCTCACCTTGGCTAATGAGAGGGTACAACATCAAGCCCGGGGGGTCAGGGAATGGAGAAATGTCTTTCCTCAGATTCCATCCCAACTTCCCCCAATCCCAAATAATCATTGTTAACATTTTGGCACATGTTCCTCCTTTTTTTGCCTGCATGTGCTAACTTTATTATTGTTACTATTGATTTTTTCCAGAATAGGATCATAGTTTATATGCCGCTCAGAGACTTGCTTTGCAAAAAGTCAGATTCCTAGCATTATGATATAAGGATGTGCTGGCAACTTTGCTGATGGGTTGTTACTGATAATCCACAGTTTTAAACAATGCTCTGGTGAACAATGCTGTACACATATCCTTTTGCTATGACACTGCTTTCCGACAGGGCAGACCCAATCTTTAAGAGCTTCAGAGGAGGAACTTTAGTTCAGCAGTTTTTTATTGATAAAACAGTGCATCCTCAGAGCAGTTTCAAGGCAGATTAGATAAAAACCATAGTTGGGAACAGAAGGACTCACACCACACCCCAATTCAAAGGAACTTCCCAGGAGGCTCTCTGCCCTCCTCCCTTAGCAGCTATCACACTTACCCGGTTTATCTTTGGAAGCTGAGCCAGTTATTTTCCTTACGGGAGTTACAAGTAGGCCTGGAGGACATTGTATCACAATGTGTGTAAAATGCATGAAGCATAGGCATTCACATCTATGAATTAGAATGATGATGGGGAGATTCAAGGAGTTTAATATTCAAGACAGTCAGCTGAGGGGGGGGGAGGTATTCGAAAACTCTTTATGTAACCAGGGAAAGGAGAGTGGGTCTGTTGGGCCGCCTACATACTAACAGCCCAACTCCAGTGTGTTGATGCAGACCTCTGAGCCTACTTTTAGGAGCTCTGGAATTTTTTCCACCCTGGCTAGGAAAGTTGTCTTTAACATGTCTCCTCTGAGTGGAGGCTTTGCTTTGACCCTGCTCAGTGGCCTCCAAGTTTGTCAGGCTCTAGTATGAGCGGAAAGAGCCACTGCTTCCTACCTGGTGGGACCCGAATTTATTGTGAGTGCGAGATGGCCACTCACCTCAATAAATCATTTCTTTTTCTTTTAAGATTTTACTTATTTATTAGAGAGAGAGCGAGAGAGAGCACACACACCTGAGTGAGGGGGCAGGGCAGAGAGAGAGGGAGAAGCAGACTCCCCGTTGAGTTGGGAGCCTGACCCAGGGCCTGATCCCATGACCCTGAGACCATGACCTGAGCGGAAGGCAGATGCTTACCTGACCGAGTCACCCAGGCACCCAGGCAAAAACCATTTCTGAACCTGTCTGGAGATTTCCTCTTTCTTTCAGTTAATGAGGATTTGAAAGTATAGAACCATCCAATTTTAACCTCTCAATAAACCAATCAATAAAATAAAATAAAATTGAAATAATACAGAGAAGATTAGCATGGCCCCTGTGCAAGAATGACACACAAAATAGAAATAACAGTCATGGTAATAATAAGTTGTTACACTATATAATAAATATAAATGATACCATGCAAGATGCTGTTCTGAATCTTCTAGATGCTATTACTATTACTTTTTAAAAAACATTTATTTAATTGAGGGAGAGAGACAGAGATAGCGAGAGAGAGCAGGAGCAGGGAGGAGAAAGAAAAGCAGGTTCACCCGCTGAGCAGGGAGCCAGACATAGAGCTAAATCCAAGCACCCTGGGATCATGACCTGAGCTGAGGGCAGATGCTTAACTGTCTGAGCCCCCCAGGAACCCCAGCTATTACTGTTACTTTCTTTTCTCTTTCTTGTTTTGCCTTCTCTTGAATTGATTTTTTTTTTTTCTTTTTCTAATTCCGTTTCTCTCTAACCTGTTGGAAAGTACGTGTGCTTGTATTTATTATTTCAGGAATTAAACTAGCTAGTTTAGCATACTCATCTAACAAAATCTGAAGTTCATATCTTTACCTTACTCCTAAATGATCAAGTACCTTGGATTATTTTAATGAGAGTAGATAAGCCCAGTATTTTAATTCTAGTCTATTTTCCCTTCAAAAATTAAGAGTATATTGTTACATTATGTTATTCCGTAGTCAGTGTTTACTGAGATATGCCCTCATACTTAACAAAATGTTTTTGTTCCATGTGTTTTTGTTTTGTTTTGTTTTTTACATCTCAGACTTTTCATTTTTTTTTCTGCGAAAGTATATGTCCTTTATGATTTCATTTAGTGATTGTCTTTGAGTGATGCATGTTCTCAAGTTATTGAAGGGGAGGAGTTGTTTTTATTGGTTTTCTCTTTTGTTTGCCTGGAAATAATATTCTTATACAATCCTTTTTTTGGAATATAGCTTCATTGAATGTGGAATTCTAAGTTGACAGCTATTTTCTTTCAACACATTGAGGAAATTCCCACATTGTATTCTCTTCCTTAGTTGCTCTTATAAAATGAAATGTCAGTCTAATTGCCCTTTTTTATAGGTGGTTTTCTTTTCTCTTTGGCTACTTTAAGATCTCTCTGTTTCTCTCTCTGTCTCTCACAGATTCATTTATATTCTGCTGTTTCACTATGATGTGTCTAGGAGATAATTTTTTCTTACATATGTTGCTAGAGATTCACTGAATTTTCTGGATTTTTTTTTTTTAAGATTTTATTTATTTGTCAGAGAGAGAGGGAGAGAGAGCGAACACAGGCAGACAGAATGGCGGCAGAGGCAGAGGGAGAAGCAGGCTCCCTGCTGAGCAAGGAGCCCAATGCGGGACTCGATCCCAGGACGCTGGGATCATGACCTGAGCCGAAGGCAGCTGCTTAACCAACTGAGCCACCCAGGCGCCCCTGAATTTTCTGGATTTTTTACATTTTCTGGCTCTCTTACATTCTCATTTTTTTAAAAGAGATTTGTATTTATTTGAGACTGAGTGAGAGAGAGCACAAGCAGGGAGAGTAGCAGAGGAAGGGGAAGCCAGCTCCTCACTGAGCAAGGAGCCCATGTGGGACTCCATCCTAGGACCCTGGAATCATGACCTGAGCCAAAGACAGATGCTTAACCAAATGAGCCACCTAGGTGCCCCTGCATTCTCATTCTTATATCCTTCTGGAATTCTGTTGGACCTTCATACTCTAGTCTTATTTTTATCTCACTCTACTACATGTGGATAGGTTCTTTAGATCTAGTTCTCTAATTCTTTCTTCAGCTATGTCTGGTTTCTTTTTAATGCACTGAGGTATTTTTGTACAACTTTACTGAGGCGTAATCAACATACAATACATAGCACATATTCAAAGTGTACACTTTGATAAATTCTGACACATGCATGCACTCATGAAACCATCACTACAACCAATATGATAAATAAATCCTTTACCCTTCAAAGTTTCTTATGTCTTTTTTTTTTTAAGATTTTATTTTTAAAGTAATCTCTATGCCCAATGTGGGGCTCACACTCACAGCTCCTTGGTGGCACACTCACCAACTGGGCCAACCAGGTGTCCTTCCTTGTGTCTTTTTTTTTTTTTTTAGATTTTATTTATTTATTTGACAGAGAGAGAAAGCAAGTGCACAAGCAGCGGGAGAAGCAGAGGGAGAGGGAGAAGCAGAGGGAGAGGGAGAAGCAGGATCCTGGCAAAGCAGGGGAAACCTGATATGGGACTCGATCCCAGGACCCCTGTATCATGACTTGAGTCAAAGGCAGTGGCTTAAGCAACTGAGCCACCCAGGTGTCCCCCTCATGTCTTTTTGTACTGCTTTTCTCCAGCTCTTCTCTATCACTACCCTTCATCAAGTAACCACTTACTATCGCTATAGATCAGCTTGAATTTTATAGAATTATAGATAGATAGATAGATAGATAGATAGAATGATATAGTATGCCTCCTTTTTTTTTCTGGTCTGATTTCCTTCACTCAACAAAATTATTATGATGTTCATCCATGAACATTGTTAGATCTATATATAGTTTATTTATTTTTATTGCTGAGTAGTGCTCCACTGTATGGATATACCATAGTCTTCTTATATTGTCACTTGTCATTGGACATTTCCAGTTCTTAGCTATTACAAATAAATTTGCCACAAACATTCAGGTACATCTTGTTATGGACATGTGCTTTCATTTTTCTCAGGTAAGTATTTAGGAATCGAATATCAGAATTATATAAATTTAACTATAATAAATAAATGTTTTACTTATTTTAAATTGGGTTATCTCCTTATTATTGAATTATAATACTTCTCTGCATATTCTAGATAAAAGAATTTTGTCAGATACATATTTTGCAAATATCTTCTCCCAGTCTGTAGCTTATCTTTTCATTTTTTTAATTGTGTTCTTTGAAGAGCCAAAACTTTTAATTTTTATGGACTTCCATTTATTGATGTTCTTTCTTATAGTAATGATGTTTTTTGTTTTTTATATTTTTTAAAGATTTTATTTATTTATTTGTCAGAGAGAGAATGGGAGCCACAAGCAGGGAGAGCAGGCAGAGCAGGCAGAGGGAGAAGCAGGCTCCCCTCTGAGCAGGGAGCCTGATGTGGGACTCAATCCCAGGACCTGGGATCATGACCTGAGCTGAAGGCAGATACTTAGCCAACTGAGCCCCCCAGGTGCCCCATCATTGTTGTAGTTTTGTTTTGTTTTGTTTTGTTTTAAGATTTTATTTATTTATTTGACAGACAGAGATCACAAGTAGGCAGAGAGGCAGATAGAGAGAGAGAGAGGAAGAGAAGCAGGCCTCCTGCCGAGCAGAGAGCCCGATGCAGGGCTCGATCCCAGCACCCTGGGATCATGACCTGAGCTGAAAGCAGTGGCTTTAACCCACTGAGCCACCCAGCTGTCCCATTTGCTGTAGTTTTTAAATAAGTTTTGAGATCCAGTGGTGTAAGTACCACAACTTTATTTTTGTTTTTTTTGTTTTTGTTTGTCTTATTTTCAAAGTTGTTTAAGTTATTCTAGGTCCTTTTCATTTCTATATAAATTTCAGAATCCACAGGTCAATTTATCAAGAAACAAAGTCTTTTGGGATTTTGATTGGGGTGTGTTGAATCTATAAGTCTGTTTGGAGAGGATTGGTATTTTAATTATCTCTAGTCTTCTATTCCATGAACTTGATATATTATTTCTCCATCTTTTTAGGTCTTCTTTAATTTCTTTCGCCAATGTCTTATAGTCATCATTATATAGTTATTGTACATCTTTTGTCAAATTTATGCCTATTTCATATTTTTATTCTGTTGTAAGTGGTATTGCTTTTGTAATTTTTTTAAAAGATTTTATTTCTTTATATATTTGACAGAGAGAGAAATCACAAGTAGGCAGAGAGGCAGGCAGAGAGAGGGGAAGCAGGCTCCCTGCTGAGCAGAGAGCCCGATGAGGGACTCAATCCCAGGACCCCGAGATCATGACCTGAGCCGAAGGCAGAGGCTTAACCCCCTGAGCCACTCAGGCACCCCTCTTTTGTAATTTTTATTTCTAATTCTTCACTACTTACATAATTGATCCTTAAACAACACAGGTTTGAAATGTATGTCCATTTATGCATGATTTTTTACAGGTACTGTAACTGTGTTTTCTCTCCCTTATGAATTTCTTAATAACATTTTCCTTTCTCTGGCTTACTTTATTGTAAGAATCCAGTGCATACTACATATAACATACAAAATATATGCTTATCAACTGATTATTGTTATTGGTAATGCTTCTGGTCAACAATAGGCTATTAGTAGTTTAGTTTTGGGAGAGTCAAAAGTTATATGCAAATTTTTTACTATGTGAGGGATCGGTCAGTGCCCCTAACCCCTGTGTTGTTCAAGGGTCAACTGTATATAGAAATGAAATTGATTTTTGCTCTATGATCAAGTATCCTAAAAATGTACTCAACTCATATAATTCTTCTAAGTTCTTTTGTAGAGTCCATAAGAGTATCCACAAAGAAAATCAGGATGTTGGCAAATACAGTTTTTTTCTTCCTTCCTAATCCATTTACCTTTCATTTGATTCTTTTTCTTGACTCATGCACTGACTAGAAACTCCAGTACAGTGTTGCATAGAAGTGCTGAGACCAAACACGCTTGTCTTATTCCTCATCTTAGGGGGGAAGAATTCAGTTTTGTTTTTTGTTTTTTTTTAAGATTTTGTTTATTTATTTGACAGTCAGAGATCACAAGTAGCCAGAGAGGCAGGCAAAGAGAGAGAGTGGGGAAGCAGGCTCCCTGCTGAGCAGAGAACCCGAAGCGGGTCTCAATCCCAGGACCTTGAGATCATGACCTGAGCCGAAGACAGAGGCTTAACCCACTGAGCCACCCAGGCACCCCAGAATTCAGTTTTTCACCATTAAGCATGATATTAGCTGTAAATTTTTTATAGATGTCCTTTATTAGGTCGAGAAAATTCTCTTCTATTACTAGTTTGCTAAAAGGTTTTATGAGGAATAGATGTTGAATTTTGTCAAAATGCTTTTTCTGCACCTACTGAAATAAGCAACTGGTTTTCTATTTTTTTAGCCTGTCAATATGGTGAATTATATTAACTTTAATAGCAATCTTTTTTCAACATAAATTTATGTATTTTAAATCAAGAGTCAGATGCTTAACCGAATGACCCATCTATGTGCCCCTGTTATTCTTTTTATGTATTGTGGATTTGATTGAGTAAAACTGTTACGAATTCTTACATCTGTGTTCATGAGGAATATTGGTCAGTAGTTTTCTTATAATGTCTTTCTTTGGTTTGGGTATCAGGATAATGCAGTCTTCATAGAATGTTATGAGAAGTAGTCCCTCTTCTTCACTTGTCTGAAAGAGTTTTTGTAAAATCTGTATTATTTCTTCCATAAATTTTTGTAGAATTTACCAGTCATGCCAGTCATGAGCACTGTTTTCTTTCAGAAAGGCCTAAGATCAATTTCTTAAGTAGATAGAGAGCTAATTCAAGTCATCTATTTCTTGAGTGAGTTTTGGCAGTTTGTGTCTTTCAAGGAATTTGTCTACTTTTAAGTTGTTGAATTTATTGACATAAATTATTCATAATTTCCTTATTATCATTTAATATCTATAGATTCTGTAGTTATACCACCTCTCTCATTCTTTTATCTTTATTATGTTCAGTTACCCGACATAGAGTACATCATTAGTTTTTGATGTAGTGTTCAACAGTTCATCAGTTGTGTATAACACCCAGTGCTCATCATAACATGTGCCCTCCTTAATACCCATCATCCGGCTACACTTCCCCCCCCCCACCTTCTGTTACCCTCAGTTTGTTTCCTGGAGTCTGGAGTCTCTCATGGTTTGTCTCCCTCTCTGATTTCTTCCCCTTCAATTTTCCCTCCCTTCCCCTATGTTCCTCTGTGCTATTCCTAATGTTCCACATATGAGTGAAACCATATGATAATTGTCTAATTCTTGATGTGGCAATTTCTCTTCTTTTATCCATGATTAGTGTGGTTAGAAGTTTATTTTTTCTGTTTTCCATTTCATTGGTTTCTGCTCTTATTATTATGGTCTTTATTCTGCTCATTTCAGGTATAATTTGTACCTTTTCTAGTTTCTTAAGGTGGAAGCTGAGGTAACTGACTTAAAAATTTTCTTCTTTTCTAATATAGGTGCTATAAATTTCCTTCTAAGCACTGTTTTACTGAATTCCACATATTTTGATATGCTGTATTTTCTTTTTTTTTTTAAGATTTTATTTATTTATTTGACAGAGAGAAATCACAAGTAGGCAGAGAGGCAGGCAGAGAGAGAGGAGGAAGCAGGCTCCCCGCTGAGCAGAAAGCCTGATGTGGGGCTTGAACCCAGGACCTGGGATCGTGACCTGAGCCGAAGACAGCGGCTTAACCCACTGAGCCACCCAGGCACCCCATGATATGCTGTATTTTCATGATCAGTTTAAAATATTTTCTAACTGCCCTTTTAATTTTTCTGATTTGTATGATACTTAGAAGTGTATTATTTAGTTTCTAAATATTTGGATATTTCAAGATATCTTGGGGCGCCTGGGTGGCTCAGTCGATAAGCGTCTGTCTTCAGTTCAGGTCATGATCCCAGAGTCCTGGGATTGAGCCCTGCATTGGACTCCCTGCTTGGCAGGAAGCATGCTTCTTCCTCTCCAATCCCCCCACCCCAACCCCCCACTTGTATTCCCTCTCTGTCAAATAAATGAATAAAATCTTAAAAAAAAAAAATCTTTCAGTTATTGATTTCTAATTTAATTCCGTTATGATCAGAGATAAACTTTGTATTATTTGAATCACTGTAAGTATATTGGCACTTTTTCTATATCTCAGAATAAGGTCAATTTTGGCAAATATCTTTTTTTACTTTAACAAGAATATATATTCTGTGTGCACTTTAAAAGATTGTGTATGCTGCTGTTGTTGGATGGAATGGTCTCTATAGGCCACTTGAATCAAGTTTTTTGATAGTGTTGCTTAGGTCTATTCTACCAATTATAGAGAAAGTAATGTTGAAATCTTTGACTGTAATTGTGGATTGATCTATTTTCCTTGCAGTTTTGTCAGTTTTGCTTCATGTATTTTAAAGCTCTATTTTTAGTTGCATAATATTTGTGATTGTGTCATTTTCTTGAGAAACTGTCTCCTTTATCTCTATGAAATTCTCTCTTTATTTTTGGTAATATTTTTGCTCTGAAATCTGTTTTTTCTGACATTAAAGCAGGCACTCCAGGTTTCTTTTAATTAGTGTTACCATGGTATAGCTCCTTCTATTATTTTACTTTTAACCTATTTGGTTCTATATTTACAATCTTTTTTTTAGGGGCACCTGGGAGGCTCAGTGGGTTAAAGCCTCTGCCTTCGGCTCAGGTCATGATCCCAGAGTCCCGGGATGGAGGCCCGCATCCGGTTCTCTGCTCAGCAGGGAGCCTGCTTCCTCCTCTCTCTCTGCCTGCCTCTCTGCCTACTTGTGATTTCTGTCAAATAAATAAATAAAATCTTTAAAAAAATAAAAATAAAATCTTTTTTTAATTCAGCATATAATTAGAACTTGCTTTTTCTATCCACTCAGATAATCTCTGACTTTTAAAAAGATTTTATTTATTTATTTGTTTGAGAGAGATTGGGAGAAAGAGAGAGCACAAGCAAGGGGAGGGGCAGAGGGAGAGAGGGAAGGACAAGCAGACTCCCTGCTAACATGGAGCCCAATGAATGTATTCATCCTAAGACCCTGAGATCATGACCTGAGAGGAAGTCAGACATGTAAGTGACTGAGACAGCCAAGTACCCTGATATCTCTGACTTCTAATTGAGATCTTTGTTTTTTGTTGTTTTTTTCTGTTTTTTGTTTTCTTTTTTTAGAAAGAGAGCACAAATGGAGGGGGAGGGGCAAAGGAAGAAGGAGAGAGAGGATCTGAAGCAGGCTGGAACCTGATGCAGAGCTTGATCTCATGACCCTGAGATCATGATCTGAGCCAAAATCAAGAGTCAGACACTCAACAAACTGAGCCACCCAGGCTTCCCCTAATTGGGTTCTTTGGAAACGTGCTATTAATATAGTAGCCACTAGCCACTTATCCCTATTAAAATTAATTAAAATTTAAAAATCAGTTCCTCAGGCACACTAGCCAAATTTCAATAGCCACATGTGGCTAGTAGCTGGTGTATTGGACAACACTGGTTTAAATCATTCACCTTTACATATAATGGAATTACTGATATGGTTAGGTTGGAGTCTCACATCTTGCTATTTATTTTCTACTGATCCTATCTTTTCTTTGTTCTCTTTTTATTTCTGGAAGTTCTATTTGCTTTCAGATCTGCTTGGTCACTCTTTATTGTCATTATTCTCTGTTCATAATTTCACATAGTCATTTAATTTTCTTAAATATATTAAACATAGTTAGTTCATATTTTGTGTCAGTTCGAACATCTGAAATGTTTGTGCGTCTCTATTTGCTAGAATTTGTTTCTGATGGTTCTCATTCATGGTGTCTTATTTCCATTGTATATTTTGTGATTTTTTTTTAAGGCTGTCCATTTTCATTGGAATCAACCAGTAGGAATTCTTTTGAGATCTGAACTAAAGTTAAATTCCTCCTGAGAAATTTGCATTTGTTTCTATCAGTTTCCTGGGGTGCTACCAAAGTAGAACTACAATTAGATTAAAATTTTAACTTAAAATTCCCCCATTAAATTAAAATGAATCCTGACAAGAGCACATGAATCCCGACAAAAGCACATGTGAGAACCAACTGGCTCTATGAATTCTCAAGGGGGAATTCTGTCCCTTCCACCAGCACCAAGGTCAACATAGGCATTTCTTCATTATCTCCTGTGCTGTGTGATTTCTTATTCAACCTTGCACTGAGGGTGTGATAAGGTAGCTTTCCTATCAGATTCTCCACCTCTGTCTGCCTGCCTCCTGTAACTCCTGGCTCCATGCTCTGCTTCATACAGCTGTCAAGGAGGAAAGTCTGGTGATAGCTGGCTTGGCACTTGTTTCCTGACCATATTTCCTACTTTCATTACTGGTTTTGAAATCAACAAATTCTTTACTTTGGATGTATTTACAATTATTAAAAAATATTTTTACCCAGAATTTTAGTTGCTTCAAACTGGAGGGGTTGTTCAGGATATTTAATCCACGATACTACCACAAGAAATGGAAATTTCCAGCTCTATTATTTTTCAAATTGAATGCTAGGTGATAAATTTCAGAGCCAATTGTTAACCCTAATAGCATAATAACTATTACATGTTGAATACCTGCTGTGGTTCAGGCAGTTTGCACATATAATCTCCAATCTTCACAATAATCCTACAAGCAGGTATTATTCTTTTCATTGAACAGATAAAGCAATGAGGATTGAATTATCCAGTCACAGAACTAGTCAGCAAAGGAATTTGAATTCTGCTCTTTGCAGTCAAACCTGATCTCTCTTTGACTCTGCAGAATCTTTTCTCTTAATATTGAAAATACACGGTGGCTTTTATATTTAACAGCAGGCAGTGGAAGCAGGTTGAGCAGAGAAGAGATTTTAAAGGATACGATTTTCCCAATATGTAGGCTCCTGTCATTTCACCCCATATCCCTGAAACACTTCATCAGATTCCAAATGCTATGCAGTGAAACGGCCATGCAGAAACTTACTTCATAACATTAGAAGCCAGAATCTCCCCATTCCCCTTCTATTTCCAAAGCTGCAAGTGGTCTTTATTTGTGTGAGACACAAAACCAATTCTTTCATCTGAATTCTGTTTTAGACCCTAATATACTAATGGGACTTTCTCATAACTGCAGCCTATAGATGTCATTTTTCTTCATTTTGGGGGTTGGTGGCTTTTGTCCTTAGCAGCTGTGGCCTTCGACTTTATCTGAGTTTGCAATCAGGAAGCTGTGATACTTCCTGAGACTGCTCAGGGTACAATTTACACAATACAAACTGAGTTTACTTTCTTCATTTTGGAGTTGCTCTGGGGTCCTGAAAGGGTTGACTGTACTTTGTCCAGTTTTCTTTCTACAGGTTGAATCCAGCAGTTGGTGAGAACCAACCTCTGTGGTTTACAACCACTTTTATTTCCTGAGCAACACAAGTAGAGAATTTGGAAAGAAGGCAATGATTAGGATTGGAGTCTAGAAAACCGTTAAGAAGGAGGAAGTTTATCAACTCAGTGGGAGTAAATCTCCAAACCACCTTCAGAATGCTAACACGCACACACTGTTTCTCATTGCCATGACCAATGAGCAGGTTGTTGAAGAAAACCAACCCAATACCAGAGGCAGAGAGAAGTTGGAGAAGAATCATCATTTTTAGATATGCAGATTTCTTGGCCAAAGAGAGCCAGGAATGGCATTGATTGGTGCCACTTATTATATACAAGCTTTTTCATTTGTGAAATGATCCCAAAACTTGACCACCATTCTGTTTTTAAAGTTGTTTCCTTGATAGCTACACTTTGAAACTCTGTGATGACTTAACCTGTTTTTATATGTATTGATATAATATTTATACCACTTTTAAATACTGTTAAATTTTTTGATTAATTATTCCAATGACTAAAAAGAAAGGATAATTATGCAACATGATAGAAGTACTAAGTATCACTGTAATGGCAATAATAGTACAATATAAAAATGTATCAAATTAACATGTTGTGCACTTCAAATTTATACAAGGTCGTATGTCAAATATATTTAAATTAAACATATCTTTAAAAGCTTATTACTGGGGCACCTGGGTAGCTCAGTGGGTTAAAGCCTCTGCCTTTGGTTCAGGTCATGATCCCAGGGTCCTGGGATCGAGCCCCGCATGGGGCTCCCTGCTGAACAGAGAGCCTGCTTCCCCCTCTCTCTGTCTCTGCCTGTCTCTCTGCCTACTTGTGATCTCTGTCTGTCAAATAAATAAATAAAATCTTTAAAAAATAAAAATAAAAAAATAAAATAAAATAAAATAAAAGCTTATTACTGAGTTTGGGTGCTAAGAGTCTTATTTCTGGGCCTTCCTCCTTAGGGTCCTGTCTTTGTTCATTTTGACGAGGAAAGGGGCAAAGGCACAAGTCAGAGTCTCTGTGAGCAGATTTGGTAAAGAGAAATTGGTGAGCACAGGAGTGGCCTGAAATTAGGGATCATGTCTGAATTAGAGAGGTTCAGCTTTACTGGTCTCCACAAACAATGATGATCCAGAGCTCAATGTCGACCACTCACTGCCTGACCACCAGAAAATAACATGGTGTTTTTGATAGCTATAGTGTCTGTCCTCTGAAATCCAAAATATTGCTTCCCTAAACCCCGCAAAGTCCCTGTGAAGTGAATGAGTAGTATTGGTATTACCATTCCCACAGAGAAAGGGGTAGGGGCAGATATGTAGGCATGAGACTACTGATTCTCATTAGGCTGAACTGTCTCCTCACCCATCACAGCCACAGAAGACTAGACTTCAAGTCTTGACTCCAACACTTAGTACCTGTGTGACCTTGGACAACTATCTTTCTGGGTTTCTTTTCTCATCTATAATACAGGCATAATGACAATTACCTAAAAGGACTTTTGAATTGGGAAAATACAGGCAAAAACTTGACACATTATTAGCACTTAAGAGATGTATGTCTTTTCCCTTCCCCCACAGTTCACAGAGCCTAGATTGTCATTGCGAGTCTTCTATACTTGGAATGGAACAAAAGTATCTGAGTGTCCCCGAGGCTGGCATATATGCAGTCAAACCACACTCCATTGAAGACGTGCTAAACGAGGTATTTAAGAAAGTGACCACATGGGGGAATAAAAGAGACATTTATTATGGCAACCAAAACAGAAAAACCCACAAGGACACAATGAAAACTGAAACCACAATAATCTCTAAATAGAGAAGTAATAATTGAAGCCTATATTTAAGTGTACGGGAAGCAAGAGTTTGGGGAGGGGGGTGCCTGCCATGGAGATCATGCTTATTTTTTCCAAGTTTGTGGAGAGAACTAGAGCTGATTTTTTTTTTTTTAAGTTACAAAATATTTCAGCTCTTTCTAGTCTTACCTTAAATGTATACAAATAAATGAAGAAATAAAGCATGATGCTGAAGGGAATGGACTAGGGGTAGAAATATACAGGTAGAGTCAATTGTATTGATTAAATTCTAGTTTTTTAGCTTGGGCTGGGATCATAGTTGTTCAATTTAATTATTATACCCACAACTTACAATTTCATTACATATGTTCTTCTTTATGTAACAAATGTTACATAGTAAAAATTTTAAAGTGAATTGGAAATGGCTCAGTGAGTTCCACAACAATTAAAGAGAATAATCAATATCTAAAAGGAGATTTTTTAAAATTTTATTTATTTATTTGACAGAGAGAGAGATCAAGATCACAAGTAGGCAGAGAGGCAGGCAGAGAGACGGGGGGAAGCAGGCTCCCTGCTAAGCAGGGAGCCCGATGCGGGGCTCGATCCCAGGACTCTGAGATCATGACCTGAGCCAAAGGCAGAGGCTTAACCCACTGAGCCACCCAGGTGCCCTCTAAAAGGAGATTTTATCTGCAATCAAAATGATACATGTAGCCCCACTTCCCAAATGCTGCCAGAAACATATTTGCTTTTCTGATTTTAGAATCAGTAAGTTAGTGAACAAAGAGAGTGTAGCTTTGCCTCTGGACATCAGTAAAGCCCTGGATCAGGTGTCTCATACAATTGTACTTATTCAGGGACACAGAGAAGCCTGGGTCTCCATGAGGTAGATGGATATAACTCAGGTGATGGGGTCAAAGGGCACCAAGCAGGGCAATAGTCTCAGGCTGGGGAAGATGTCTAAACTGCAGGCCTCAGAAATGAGTGGCTAATTTTTATATATCCTCGTGAATTGTTTGAAAGAAGAAATACACTTCTGTTAATTGAATATTTGTGATTTAGTAATTCAGATTATCAGGATTTCCAGAATAAAAATTTGTCATGACCTAATTGAGAAATAAAACCAATCAATGACATGAGCTGGCCCCAGAGAAGGGTGCAAATCATCTGAGATCAGTCTTGAGAGCCAGATTGCCTGGTTCTGTCTCTAAACAGCCTGATCAATATAGTACATCATAGGAATATTGTTCGAATTAAATGAGAAAATGAATGCATGCTGAGAACTTAGCGCAGTTTTTGCAGAGAGTATTTTTTTTTTTTTTGAGAGAGAGAGAGAGGACACATGCATGTGTGTGCATATATGCGCCTATGCCAGGCGGAGGGCAGAGGGAGGGGGGAGAGAGAGAGAATTTTAAGCAGGCTCCGTGTCCAGAGTGGGGCTCGATCCCATGACCCTGAGATCATGACCTGAAATGAAACTAAAAGTCAGTTGCCTAACTGACTGAGTCACCCAGCCACACCTCAGACTAATTCTTAGTAAGTGGTGGTTACTAATATTAGAACATAACAATAATGATAAAAATGTTAATGATAATAGGGCTATTTATTGAGGCTCTTCTCTGTACCAGATTCTTGACATATACAATGTGATATTTTTGCTCCGTTTTTCTTTTTGCTCTAGATTTATCTTATACATGTGTTTAATTTGTAAGGTGGGTGGTGAGTAAAGGAAACCAGATTTTTCAAAGAGATAATGATCACAGTGAAACTGAAAGCATAAGCTAAGGAGAGATCAATCACACCATTTTCTCAGGGACCAAAAGAGCTTTTGGATACCCACAGTGTATTTGATACACAAAGTAGGAGTAAAGCTAATTCCTATACACCATGGGACTAAAAAAAAAACAGCTACACTCTTGAGTTACAAGACAGCTGCTTATACTCTGAAACCAGCCATCATCCTGTGTAGGTACAGCTTGGCACATGCTCTACTATGATAACGTGGAGAAAGTGCCACTCAACTAAATACTGACAGCAGATGCTCTGTGGCCTGGAGAAACAGTACTTGCACTCTTAATGGTAACCTTTCTGGGCCCCCACACTTCAGTTAAACCATGAGGGATAGTCCGTTAACTAGCCTCTTGCTCATTATTCTGAAATTCTTAGTGTCGATAGTAGACTCAGGCAAGATTAAAACACTACTCAGTAGGTAAACATATGATTGTATTACTAACATACTCCCCCGCAAGAAATTCTATTGCCCTGAATTAGACTAAAACTTCAACAAGGTTTAAAATTTTTTCATTCAAAAAATATTTGCTATATGCTAGGCACATTTACAGGTGCTGAGGATGCAGTAGTAAGTAAAACAGACATGATCGCTGACTTCATAGAGTCTAAAATCCAACAGGGAGTCAGGCAATAAACAAGAAAACAAATTGCAAGTCATCAGAAAATGCAGAAAAGAAGAAAAGTTGTGAACATAATTACTTTGACATAGCTCAGCCTTTTGTGAAACCCTCTTCTACACTGTCTGGGGCTAGGTGTATATAGCCTTGATCCTCTGGTACTCTAGAATCCTAGGGAAGAAGCCCAAGTAGTCATCGCTTTTCAAAGAAGAAGTTTCATGGCCACATTAATATTTGCACAAACACCTGGTAAAATTGGGCTGGCCCCATGGCCCAGGTAAGGCTACACCCTGGGAGAGGTGGTCACCTTGATCTCTGGGAACTTCAGGAAGTGAATAAACTTCTTGGTGAATAAATTCCTTGGGGACAACCCCGATCACTGTTCTTCGCTATTGGACTGTCTGAGATCTTTTCCAAGCTTTGTGTTTTCAGGGCCCAGCCAATGGTTTTCATAGGCTTACAGAACATAGATGGTCAGAGGTAGAAAGTCCCTTGGAGAGCACTTAGTCCATCCTCCTCACTGTACAGAGAAGGAAACAGGCTCAGAAAGGGGATAAGCCCAAGGTCAGAATTTAGTTAGGACTCTGGTCCTGACTGGCAAGATGCTCACCAGTCCCCATATTCTCTTCCTTGGCACAAAGGAAGATTACATTTTCCAGCCTTCTTTGGAGATAAATTGGAATCATTTGTTGGTATTCTGGCCAATGGAATGCAAACAGGACTGACCTATCCCATTATCCAGTCTGTCTTTATAAAGTCCCCTTATGATTTTCTAAATATTCTCTAGCTTCATCATCAGCTAGCTAAATGCAGATAATCCAGCAGAGGATCCCAAGAAATCCTTAGAAGATGGCAGCACCATTCAACCACAGATAGGGGTGGAGGTCTCTCAAATATCTGCGAAAGCACCAATCTGAGCACACCCAAACCAACAAATAAGATATTGTGTAAGCCACTGATTTTTGGAGCAGTTGTAGCAACTAGTGCTCCTTACTCTGACATACGCATACACTGGAAGTTTAGAGACTGTGATGGTTAATTTCATTTGTCAATTTAACTGGCTCACAGGGTGCCCAGACATTTGATCAAACATTGTTCTGGATTGTCTGTGAGAGTTTTCTGGATGAGATTAACATTTGAATCAATTGACTGAGTAAAGCAGATTTTCATTCTTAATACACAAAGGTTTCACCCAATTAGTTGAAGAGCAAACCAATTGAATAGAACCAGAAGACTCCAATGGAACTTTGCCTGCCTAACTGATGAGCTGGGACATTGGTCTTCTTCTGCCCTTGCACTAGAATATACATCATCACCTCTCCTGGCTCTCAGGCCTTTGAAATCAGACTGGAACTACAGCAAGGGCTCTTCTTCCTGGGTCTCCACTTGCTGACTGCCAGTCTTAGGACTTTTCAGCATCTATAATCCCATGAGATCATTTCTCATAATAAGTAAATCTCTCAATCTCTCCCTGTCTCACAGAGAGAGGGACACAGAGATGGATCTCATTGGTTCCAATTCTCTAGAGAACCCTGATTTATATAGAGCCTGTAGAGCAGACCTCTTGACTCCTGGTTCAGTGGTGTTTTTCACAAAACTATACTGTTTCTCCAGGCTAAAAGAGACAAGATTCCTCAGGAAACTTCATACTCACTTCCCATACTTGGAACCTCCCCATCTTGAACCAAGAGTGACCATTGAAAAATAAATCTCCATGTGGATGCCAGGGGATCCTTAGGGATATACAAAGTATAAGTTCATGGGTGCCCTGGGATCAGCTACACCTCTGACACTAGTGATTGGACTGCAAGGTGTCTTCCAGTCTACTGTCCACTATTTCATGTGCCTGTAAGGGCACATGTGCCTGCAGTCTGCCAGCTAGAGAACTCTTTTTTTTTTTTTTCCAGAGAGAGAGAGAGCAGGGGGCTGGGGCAAAGGGAGAAGGAGAGAGAGAATCTCAAGCTCATGCTGGGCATGGAACCTGATGCCAGGCTCAATCCCAGGACTCCAAGATCATGACCTAAGCTGAAATCAAGAGTCCAGGGGCACCTGGATGGCTCAGTGGGTTATGCCTCTGCCTTCAGTTCAGGTCATGATCTCAGGGTCCTGGGATCAAGCCCTGCATCAGGCTCTCTGCTCAGCAGGAAGCCTGCCTCCCACCCCTCTCTTTGCCTGCCTCTCTGCCTACTTGTGATCTCTCTCTCTTTGTCAAATAAATAAATAAATAAAATCTTAAAAAAAAAAAAAAGTTGGGTGCTTCACCGACAGAGCCACCCGGGTGCCCCTAGAGAACTCTATCTTAATCAGTACTTCTACATACCAATGATGACCTAAGGCTTGATTTGTGAATCAAGTAAAAATTCAGTAAAGTTTTAGTGTAGTATGACTTTGGTCTAATCTGATTTTACCCATACATGGTACAAACATAGAATCACAGTCCATTAACACAAACTTATAAGCGTCCACTGACTAGAATTGCTTACTCCTGTCCTCTCTGAATCACAGATGAAGAGACAGATTTCCAGATGGAATAGCTAGTCACAAAGCTTCCATCCTTGGTCAACCAGCAACATGGAACAATCTGGATCTCTTTTTCATAGCTCCCTGATATTAACTCTCTAAGGAGTAAAAGGACTTAGCTGGACACTCCTGAACTGTGCCTCTGTAGTTGTTAGTTTAGATTAAACCCTTATAAAAAAAAGGAAGGACTTAAAATGAGAGAAACTTCAGATTGGAAAAATTTTAGAGTTCACTTGATTCTATCTTTAGTTTAAAATTTTTATTATATGGGTTTTTAAATTTCATTTCATTTATATATTTTATATTTTCTTTTTTTAATTTAAATTCAATTAATTAATATATAATGTTATTTTATATAGTACTTAAACATGATACAACCAATGACCATGCAAAGATAAATGAGAAAGATGGTATACAAAAATATGATACTGTCGTAGGATTCCCTTGGCTGAGTTAAGAACTTGCTGCTCTTGCTTATTGGAGTCCTATGAACAATTTTAGTAAAAGGAAAGAGGAAGTTGAATTTGTGTGAAATTTCTGGGAATGTATGTCCAAGAGATGAACTACCGACAAGTCTTCCAAAAGGTAATGAAAGATTGGTTTCTGACTCTTCCAAAAAGTCATAGGAGAGATCCTGTTAGCCTTCCTTATCCTAAAAACGACTAAGGAATTGAAGTTGCAGCAAAATCTTATAGAGGCTAGCCATTCAGTTCTATTTCTCAGAAAGTGCAACCTAGAAGTTGTCTAATTCATGTTAAAAGACAGAATTGAAACTATGCTTCCTATTTCACCAAAAATAAAAAAAATTCTCAATGAAGTTCATAAAACTAACATCAAGAAGCAAATCTAACTTCCTGCTTTCGTTTGTCCTCTATAGTTGCCATAAATTCAGGCTTAAAAAACTGAAAATTAGGTTTTTTCCTTGAATACCAGAAAATGAACAGACAGAGTAAAGCAGTATCTCATTCTTTTGCACAAAGTAATCGAGTACTTTTCTCCTCTAAATGTGTGTGTGATCAAAAGGACACATACACACACACACTAGTGTGCACACATGTGAAATCAAACAGCTACAGAAACCAAAGTTTTTTTACTGGAAAAAATTACTGGAAATTTTATTTATTTTTTTTAAAGATTTTATTTATTTATTTGAGAGAGAGAGAGAATGAGAGAGAGAGCATGAGAAGGGGGAGGGTCAGAGGAAGAAGCAGAGTCCCCACTGAGCAGGGAGCCCCACTAGGCTGGGCTGGATCCCAAGACTCTAAGATCATGACCTGAGCCAAAGGCAGTTGCTTAACCAACTGAGCCACCCAGGTGCCAATGACTGGAAATTTTAAATGCACTTCTAAGTACTCCTGTCAAGTTAAGAAATCTTATTAGATAAAATGTGAAAATAAATGACAAGGAAAATATGCTGTAAAAACTGTTAAAATAGAGAAGTTTGACAAAATTGGCAAGGAAAAGATAATGGCACCAAAAAAATATTACTATGAAGTACTGAACATAATTTTAGGTATAGAAGAGATTTTTTTGAAATCAGGGAATACTCTGATTTTTTATACTATTTCAAACTGTTAGCGTGTTTGGGTTGCTCAGTCGCCATCTGCCTTCAGCTCAGGTCTTGCTTGATCTCAGATGTTAGGATCAAGCCCCACATTGGGCTCCCTGCTCAGTGGGGAGTCTGCTTCTCAGTCTCCCTCTCTCCCTCAAATAAATAAAATCTTTAAAAATTTTTTAAATAATAAAAAATAAAGCATATATTATTTCGTACTGGTTTCATATTGATTTTTAAATATAGTGGCAATTAACTTCTTAAGGGAAACAGAACATTCCCTGAAAGATATCATCTATTATAGCTGGTTTAAGAAGAAAGCAAAAGTCTAAATAGAACTATTATAATGAAAGCTTAAAATATACACTCCCCTTTACCCTTACACACACACACACACACACACGCCCAAATGAGCTCTATCAAACATTTGGGGAACGTATAATCTCAATCTTTCACAAATTGTTCCAGAAAACAGAAAAAGAGGAAATGCTCTCCTATTCATTTTGAAATGAGTTAAACCTTGATATCAAAACGACTTATGAGTAGTATAAGAAAGAAACGTTAAAAGCATAAATGCAACAATCCCAAATAAAGTTCCGCAAACCAAATCAGTAACATAGATTTTCAAAGTAACCCAGTTGAGGGGTGCCTGGGTGGCTCAACGGGTTAAAGCCTCTGACTCCGGCTCAGGTCATGATCCCAGGGTCCTGGGATTGGGCTCGGCAGGGAGCCTGCTTCCCCACCCCACCCCCCACTCTCTCTCTGCCTGACTCTCTGCCTACTTGTGATCTCTGTCTGTCAAAAAAATAAATAAAATCTTAAAAAAAATAATAACCCAGTTGAGGTTTATTCCGCCCCCCAGCAATACAAGGATAATTTAACATTAGAAAATATATTAATGTCATTCACCACACTGACAAAGTAAAGAATAAAAGCCATCAGATTTAGAAATTAGAAATTAGAAATTAACACACTTTTCTCAACGGATGCCCCCATATCATAGAATAAAATTAAATACGCAGACACACAAGCAGAAGTTCTTACCAAATAGAAATTCTTAATCTGATTTTTAAAAAAGATTTTTATTTATTTATTTGACAGAGAGAGATGATAAGTAGACAAAGAGGCAGGCAGAGAGAGAGGGGGAAGCAGGCTCCCTGCTGAGCAGAGACCGCCCCCCCACCCCATGCGGGGCTTGATCCCAGGACCCTGAGATCATGGAGCCAAAAGTAAAGGCTTAACCCACTGAGCCACCCAAGCGCCCCCTTAACCTGATTTTTAAAAAGTTGTCTACCAAAACCTATCCAACGTATCAAATGAAATTACAAAAAATTAAAAGCATTTCCCTGGAAGAATAAGACAAGGATGTCTCCTATTCTGTCTTTGTTCAATACAACCTTGTCTTGTGCAGCAAGTCAAGGAGAGTATGTTAGAAAGACCAAACAAGGGGCACCTGGGTGGCTTAGTCATTAGGCGCTACCTTTGGCTCAGGTCATGATCCCAGGGTCCTAGGATCAAGCCCCGCATCAAGCTCCCCGCTCCATAGGAAGCCTGCTTCTCCTTCTCCCACTGCTCCGGCTGGTGTTCCTGCTCTCTCTCTCTCTCTCTCTCTGTCAAATAAATAAAGTAAAATAAAATAAAATAACCAAACAAAGCTATAATCATTTGCGTATTTTATGACTATCTTACATAGAAAATCTGAAATATCCACAACAAGCTAAAAAGAAGTTTCGGCAAAGTTACAAGACACAAAGTCAATATACAAAAATAATAATAATAATTTTGTTCCCATATACCAGCTGCAGATAGTTAGAAAATGCAATTAAAAAAAACAAAACAAAATAAAACTACAGGGCACCTGTGTAGCTCAGTTGGTTAAAGCCTCTGTCTTCAGCTCAGGTCATGATCTCAGGGTCCTGGGATTGAGCCCCACATCGGGCTCTCTGCTCAACAGGGAGCCTGCTTCCTCCTCCCTCTCTGCCTGCCTCTGCCTACTTGTGATCTCTTTCTGCCAAATAAATAAATAAAATCTTATACAAAAATAAATAAAAAAACTACAATAGCAATGAACAAATAAGAAAAATTATGCCAAAAATTAGTAAATGTCATTAAAAGATGTAAAAGAAGACCTAAATAAATGAGAAATATACCTTATTTATGGATAGAAAGGATTAATATCAAAATGATTTCCATTCCCCCCAATTAAATAATAAATGAAGTACAAATGAAAAATCCAACAGAGTTTTTCACAAGCAAGAGCCAAGATACTCCTGAAGGGAACAAAATAGTTCAGAGAGAAACCTTCCTTACTAGCTACTGAGTTTATTATAGGTTTAATTAAGATGTTGTGGAAAAAAAAAGAAGACGTGGTGACTTTGGCATACAGATGGACAAATGACCAATGGAGCAGATTACGAAACCCAGAGATAAAACCATACAGAAATAGAAACTTGACATATGACAGAGGTGGCTTTACAATTAGTGGGAAAAGGATATATCTATAATAAATAATTTTGGAGTAATTGGTTATCTATGTGGGAAAATCTTTTAAAATTAGATTCTATTCATACCTGTATAAGTAGATTAAAAAGCTGATGAACCTGGGTGGTTCATTCAGTTGAGTGTTCAAATCTTGGTTTCAGCTCAGGTCATGATCTCAGGGTTATAGGATCGAGCCCTGCATTTTGATATCTGCTTGTGATTCTCTCCCTCTCCCCTTTCCACTCTCACACAGATGTGTGACCATGCACATACACACACACTCTCTCTCTAATATAAATAAATAAATAAATAAAATATTTAATAAAAACCTAATGTTATAAGCCAACATTTTAAAGTTTTTAGAAGAAAATTATAGGGAATGAGCTTATGACCACCAATCTGGGAAGAGTTTTTTATTTAGGATATCAAAAGCATAAACCACAACCAGAAGACTGATGTATTTGACTACAATAACACACACACACAAAAACAAATCTTTCCTTCAACCAAAACAAAAAGGCAAGCTACAGACTGGGAGATGTGGGCAACACATTTAAACTTGCAGAACAGTGAGTGCTTAGAACGCATTTTAAAATATAAGTTGATATGAGACGCCTGGGTGGCTCAGGTCATGATCTCAGGGTCATGGGATGAAACTTCATGTTGGGCTCTTTGTTCAGGAGGGAGTCGGCTTCCCCAGCCTGCCACTGCTCTTCCCTTGACCATGCTCTGTCTTTCTCTCAAATAAATAAGTAAAATCTTTAAAAAATAAAATATAAATCGATGTAAAACAAGCAACCCAACTGAAAATGGATAAAGAACATGAACAGGCATTTCACAGGAAAGGAAAGCTGTAAGGCCATAAACTTATGAAAGGATACTCAACCCCACTAGAAATCAGGACATGCAAATTACAATAACATTTCACTTCCATCTGATTGGCAAACATTTTTAAAGTCTGACAATACCAAATGTTGGTAAGGAGCGGAGAAATAGGAATTTTCCTACATTATTGGTCAGAATGTAAATTGGTACAACCACTTTGGAAAGCAATTTGATAATATCCATCATTTCCACTCCCAGGAATATACCCTAAAGAATCTTGCTCACAGGAGATATGTGAAAGATTGCTTACTTCAGAATTTTGTGTAATAGGAAAATTGGAAATAACCAAAACTCTCCCAACAGGAGCATACAAAAGTAATCGCCAAGTACTCATACAATGGAATTCTTTTTTTTTTTTTTTAAGATTTTATTTATTTATTTGACAGAGAGAGATCACAAGTAGACAGAGAGGCAGGCAGAGAGAGGGAGGGAAGCAGGCCACCCAGCCACCCAGGCGCCCCTACAATGGAATTCTTTATGCAGCAGTTAAAGGAACAAAACTGCATGTACCAAATGGACAAATCTCAAAAAGTGTTGAGTGAAAAAAAAGGTAAGGTGGCAGAAGGATACATTACTATGATACAATAAAATACAATATGATACAATACAATACAATATGGTACAATACAATACTAAATAGTATTATATGCAGTTTACGATAATATGTGTAAGTAAAGGTATAAAAATAGTCATGGCGATGGTATGTACCTATTTCGGTATAGTGGACCGAAAGGGAAAAGGAAAAAGAAAGAAAGGGAAAAAGGTTAGGAAGGAACATATTCCACCAAGATATTCAGCCATGTCTGTAATATTTTGTTTAAAAAATAAACCCTGGGGGTGCCTGGGTGACTCAGTGGGTTAAGCCTCTGCCTTCGGCTCTGGTCATGATCTCAGGATCCTGGGATCGAGCCCCACATAGGGCTCTCTGCTCAGCAGGAAGCCTGCTTCCCCCCTCTCTCTCTGCCTGCCTCTATGCCTACTTGGGATCTCTCTCTCTGTCAAAAACAACAACAACAACAACAACAACAACAACAACCAGACTTAAAATAAATAAATAAAAATTAAAATAAATAAACCCTAAAGTAAACATGGCAGAATTATGTTTATTATATTATTTGTTATTTCTCATATGTTTGAAATGTTTTATTTAAAAAGTGAGTAACTTCAAAGTAAAATTAGGAAATATATTAATGATTGATAAAATCCTAATAAAAATACATTTCAATAAAATGTAATCATTAGAACTATCAAAATTCTCATTGTAAAATATAGACATTTCAGTTTTAAGTATATGTCCATATTATAAATAAATATGAATTATCTAGACATAAACTGCAAATTACCCTGATCATGGGGTTTAAAACATAAAATCTAAATATACACACACATGGGTAAAGATTGAAAAGCAGCACTAAAAGTAAAATAAACATAAACTTTTAAGCTAGAAGGGTTTGGGGTGAAATTTCTTTAATTTTTTAATTTTTAAAATCTGACTTCGTAAAGAAAATGTTGCTAAAATAAGTGTATTATGTACTTTCTGAAAAGTTTTTTCCATAGAAATAATATAGCTGCAGAGATTTAAACAACAGTTCTCTAGAAACGTACGGTACAAGGTAGTCAGGTCCTTTCAGGCCTTCTTCTAAATTCTCTTCTTTCTGTTAAATTATCAGGTTAAACAAACAGGAACACAACAAAATGATGTGTGTCAAATCACTATCGCCACCCAATTTTTCAAGGGCGACGGCAACTCAAGAATTTACCTGGGAATAGTGATACTTTGCTATGCCTTTAATTAAGGTGGGCCTTTTAAAACTCAATTGTTCCATTCGTGTCTCAAATCAATCAGATGAAATTCACCTTTTACGTGGCCTGAATCCTGATAGCTCGGCACACTTGATAGGTAATTTAATCATCTCTGGTGTAGATGAACGCAAACTCAAATTAGCTAGTGAAAGAGCTGGTCTTCTCTGAGATAGCTGTGCTTTTCCACTTTTATGCAAGAGCTGAGCTTCACCAACTGGCTAGCTGGAGGTGTTATTAAAAATTTAGTGAAAGAAACAAAGGTGTGCTCTGGTGTCTCTTGTTACCCTTTCTACTGTTACTCCGGCAGACAAAAGGCATAGAGCCTGCCTCATGAATAATGTGACACGGAATATTCACGATCTATTTTTAATGGAGTCAGGTAATAACATTAAAAGAGATATTTGCAATCTTCAAATTTCACACGGTAACAGTCACAGTAATTTGTTTTGATTCTGAACTGAGGATATCAGGATGTGTTTTTTTTTTTTTCCCCTAAAAAGGCATACTGTTAACATCAAAATTACAACTTCTCATTATAGCATAAACAAGGATTATGAAAATGGCCCAGAAGTTCTATGTCATAAGAGAAGGATAGGACAGATAACTAGATTTCAATCAGTCTACTTACCTCTCGATGCAAGTTCTCTACTTTTCAAACCAGGTCGGAAATAATCAACTAGTGTGCACAGTGAATTCTGTGGGAAGGATGTTTTGTGATCTTTATTCATTGGGAATTTTGTTTCCCAGGACACTAGGAAGAGGTTCATGGATGCTGTACTGGTTCACCCATCAGTTCTGGAAAATTATCTTAAACTGCATTATAAACAAATTTAAATTTTGAATGACAGTAAACTGACATGGAAAGACATGGTGTTGAAAACCAGGTGAACACAACCAAGGACTGAGATTTGGAGAGAATGGAGAAAAACAGTGTCGAAGCCCCCTTACCCACCAGCTCAAGCGAGTCCTATGTTCATTTGGTTTCCTAAAGTCTCAAGCAATTTCTCTTCCGATTGTGCTCTAGAAAGCAGACGTGGGTAAAGACTTGACTATCAAGATGAAGCAGGATTTTATTTTCTTTGCTTATTTACCTATTATCTCAGCAAATGCCTACTGATCTCCTATTGTGTGCCAGGCACTGTTCTGGGAGCTAAAGATTCAGCAGTGACCCAATAAATAAACCTCTACAGGACACGGTGCTCACTGCTGTGTCGCCACCACCTAGAACAGTGCCAGGCACATGTTAGGTACTTAGTCAATATGTGTGAAGTTGATTTGAATTGAAATGGACAGTCTACTCATGGTCACCATTGAACCAAGCATAGCTTGGCTGGGAGACGTTAGAATGAGCACAGGTAGTCGGCATATAGGTCAGGACCTTATTCCTTTATTCTGGTTTCATTCTCATAAAGGACTGATTCATGCAAGAAACTCTCACAGGTGGGATAGAGCCAGAAATAACCCAAATTCCAATTTTACTGCCCCTGATGGGTCTTTAGATTGAGACTTGCCTTAGGTGAGGCAACTAACCAGTATCACATACTTTCTCTCTTTTCCAGTCTCAACAGAATCAAATAGTTAGAGTTGGATTGGAATGACAGAATCATATCCACATTTTATGGTCAAGGAAATTGGAAGCAGGGAGGCCAAAGAAGGTGCCTAAGTCACACAACATATTGGTGACAGAGCTTTGACTACCACTCAATTTCTGGACCTAAGACCTGTGATTTCTTTGTCTGGAGCCGTCTGGCCCGTAAACAAAACAAAACAAAACAAAACAAAACAAAAAAACCCCAAACCCACCTACCCACCAACCAACCAACAAAAGCAGCCCTAAGTCCTCAGAAGCACCTGTGTTCATGTGGACCCACTAGTGACTTTATAAGGTAGGAGCTTAGTTTTGTATACCTAGTTTTTCTGTTGAGAAAGAAGGGATCTTAGAGGTATAGAAAGAGAAAGCAAATGAAAATCGGAGCAATTAGATTTTACTCTCTTCTGGATATTGGCTTGTCTGCTTTGCTTTTAATACCCCACTGTGGTTTCTTTCAGTGCCAACTCCTGCTACAGACTAAAACAAAGGTCTTTCCCAAATTCCCTGCCTAAAGGAAAAGCAATAGGTCGGAGTCTTAATACTTTATTAACTTAAAACGTCATTCTAATAAATACGTATTAACAAACATAATGCACTCCAGAAGATCTAAAAACATTTATAAACCCCATCGAAGTAAAAATACCACTTTTTTTCTTTATAGTACACATGAAGGGTCACTCCACATGCCTGCTAGCTTAGACATCTTAAAAACACCAGCTTAACAGTAAAAAACTGAATATACACACAGATCTTGGAAGTATCTCTTCAGCTATTTTGTTGTTGTTTATGTTTGATAAAATCCAAACGTGTCAGAAAAGAAGAGTCAAGATTTTGTTTGGTCTTCTCTGAATTCCTTAGGAGGGAAAAAACAGATTCAGTCACTTGGGGGTTCAACTGTTAGCTTTTGAGGGCAGGGGCACAGCCGTAACTTTAATCTCTGGCTCCCCGGTGCCTAACACAGGCCTGGGACCTGGTGGTCAGTAAACACCTGCTGGGTGAGGGGACGGGATCTTGTCCAGAGGTGGTGTTCTATCCTTCCGCCTCCAGTGATGGAGCCTTCACAAGCCTCCTGCAGAGAGGACTCTCCTCTCCTCTCCTCTCACCAACAAGTCCATGTTTCTTCTGCTCCTGCCTGCAGCAGGCTGCCCAGGGTACTTTGTAATTTCAAAAGTATGAAGCTCCTTCCCCACATCATTTCCTGAACCAGTCTTCAAGTAGGAGAATTGATTCCTCCAAGATTGATAGGCAGCACCCAGTAGAAAGGGGTTAACAGACTCCCCAGAAAGAAAAAAAAATAACACTCATTTTTCATTCTAGATAAAAGCATTAGCACGTGTCCACCTTGTAAATGATGACTTCTCCTCCACACAAGTATCTGGGGTGGGGCAAGAGGAGGGGAAAAACTCGAAGGACTGTCCTGTCTGTGGAGCAGGGCTGGGAATGGGAAGAACTGCAGGGCCCGAGATTTTAGCTGATCCCCTCTTGACTTCGAGGCTTCAGGTGTCCGGGAGCCTATTCGACATGCCCAAAGCCCAGTCAGTCATTTGGTTCCCGCTCTGGGCTGAACTTTGAAAAGGTAACTTATCCCTTCTTGCAGTTCCTGGAAGTGAGGTGAAGGGGCTCACCCTGCTGGGAGCTCTGGACTGGACTGGAGGGCCCGAGAAGTCAGACGTGGACAGTGGCAAGTGGGGAGGCTGCCCTCCGTAGTGTTGTGTAACTGCTGCTTGCAGCCGGCCAGGGCCCTCATTTGAGCCCATGCTGGGTTTCCCGGTGCCGCCTGAGGTCCACCTTCCTCTGGAAGCCCTTCCCACACAGGTCACAGCCAAAGGGCTTGAAGCCTGTGTGCTTACGGCTATGGGTGATGAGGTTGGAGCTCTGGCTGAACGCCTTCCCACACACCTGGCATTTGTGGGGCTTTTCACCTGCGAGGAATGGAGGGGGGGGAGTGTGAGTTTACGTGAAGCTGGAGGGGACTCACTGTGGCCCACATGCTCTTGGCAGCAGCTGGCTGCATCACAGTCTGAGGCCTTCAAGCGACTTGGAGGGTGACGTGTGGCAACCAAGTCCTGGGAAGTCACAGGTGCACCAGGTGAAAGGGAGACTTTCTGAGTGTGGGCTCCCAGCAAAAGGCCTCAAACCGTTTCCTGCTAAACGGAAACAGCAAAGGCCACGTGCCCAGACTCACAGCTGAATCCACCCTGGCAAGACACCCCTGACTTTAGAAGCAGAGAGCACCCGCAGCAGATGTTCAATGTGGGGGTGGGGGCCATGTGACTCTGCTCTAATTCAGAGGAAGTTTTCAAATCTGTGTTTCCAAGTGGGTGTTGGTTTGTATGGACCAGTGAGCCTGCACTCTTTCTTGCTCTTGAAGGACAATAGAATGTATCTGAAGCATAGACATGTTTCAAAGTCTTATTTTTAAAAATCCACATTTGGGTCACAAAGAATTTCTTAAATAGTGGATCCTTTCCAACTTGATTTTACTTTCTTTTTATAAGGATTCTTTATATTCTAGCAAGACTTCACCATAAATTAATAAGTAACAAAGAGAAAAAGTTTAGGGGGCGCCTGGGTGGTTTGGTTGGTTGAGCCTCCAACTCTTGGTTTCAGTTCAGGTCATGATCTCAGGGTCATGAGATCAAGTCCCCTTTCTGGCTCTGTCCTCAGCACAGAGTCTGCTTGAGATTCTTTCCCTCTTCCTCTTCCTACCCGCCCCCAACCTCTCTCTCTTTCTCTCCCAAATAAATAAATAAAAATCTTAAAAAAAAAAAAAAAAAAGGAAAGGAAAGTTTTTGTCTCCCCCCCCGCCCAATTCATGTGCTGTTTAATATTTGGGTAAATAGCATGAATTTCCAAAAAGCCTCAGCATGGCATTACTGTCAGAGTTTGGTCTTAGAAAAGTGCACAAAATAGATGAGGTTTGTTTTTGAGGAAACTTCTGTCCCTCTTGCTGTGCCTCTTTCTGTCTTCATGCTTCTGATTTCTTTGATAAGGAACCACCCATCAAAACTTAGCTTATCCCTTTAGGATCAAACAAACCTGAGAAACCAATTCTAGCTATGAGGTAAATGCTTGATAAAAACTTAATGTTTCATTGAGTCATGATCCTAGTTGCATTTTGGTAAGGGTCTTGAATACTTTTACTTAAAAGGAGTGAGTTACAAGGAAATTTCAGGTAAGGGGTCATGATTAAAGTAAGATATTTTTCTGGGTTTTCTAAAGGGATATCTACACTGCCCAAACATATTTATAAGCATCAAATGTAAGTGTTTGGAACACACTGAAATTTGTTTTGAATCCTATTCATATTCCAGAATAAAATAAAATTCTGGGTCTCTTGTACTTGTCTTATTTACTATTAAAGAGACTGCTCCTGGCATAAAAACTCCCACTGATATACAATCAAAATGTTAGAGAAAGATCCCAGGATTAGAATACAGAGCATTCCATGGCCCTAATATTTACTCTCAGTCTGATCTTTAGTAAATCATTTCATCATCATGGTTTCATCACCCTAAGGTTACTTACTAGGGTGGGAGTGAAGATCAAAAGCCTAGGTGGCTCAGTGAATTAAGCGTCTGACTCAGGTCATGATCACAGGGTCCTGGGATCAAGCCACATGTTTGGCTCAGCAGGGAGTCGGCTTGTCCACCTCCCAACCCCACCATGCCCTTTGTCTCTCTCTCAAATAAATGACTAAAATCTTAAAAAGGGGAGGGATAGATTTTTTTAAAAGAAGGAATAGGTTTCAAAGCAGTTTGTAAATTATGAAGTATCATAATAGGTAAAGAATTACCATTATTATGGCATGAACTTGGTGATATTTCGAAAAAGGCAGTAAGTGAACAGAAGCTTTCTACATCTAACCCGAATAACTCTGAAAATAGAAAACAGTAAGTCTTCAAGATAATAGATATTAGAGGTCAGAAAGACCTGAATTTAAGTCCTGGCCCTGCCGCTTGCTGTCAGGGCCAGGGTCCTGGACAGGTTACCCGACCCTTCTGTGCCTCACTTTCCCCAGCTCTAGAATGAGGATAAGGAATAGTCCCTACCTCCCAGAGTTCTTGTGAGCATAAAATGAGATAATACATTTATAAAAAATGCTTAGCAGACAGCTTAGTAATATTTATCCTGGTTTTTTCCTCCTCAATCAGAGTAAGCTCTTAAACTGCAAGAAATTCAGCCAGGAGACCACACATAATGCCTCCTGCTCCCCTAAAAGGCTGGGAGGGAGCCCTGGGGAAAGACCTCACTTTCTGGAGCTTAGTATTTCACCCAGAGCAGGCAGCAGTTGGAGCAGCAGCTAAACTAGAGGAAAATAGTCTTTGCAAAGATGGAGAACTTGAGGTTGACCAGCTGAGTGGTTCTTCAAATGCAGCTCCACACCAAGTCCCCTCTGGGGAGAACCTTGTATGTAAATGAATCTAAGAGAATCTGCCCCCTTGTTTTCTTGAACACAATGCAGTGATTAACTCCGTCTAGAAGGCCTCATCTACCACTCACTCTGTAGCCAGAGTATCACAGCAAAGGTGAATTATATTGGCGTCAGGGGGAAGAACAATGCTCTTCCATGCCAACCTTCACCAGGTGTTTTCAGACACGCCAAGGGCCTTCAGCTTACCAGTGTGGATGAAGGTGTGTTTTTTCATGTCTGACTTCTGGTGGAACCTCTTGCCACAGTACTGACAAGGGTAGGGTCGGGTGTCTGAGTGGATGAGCAAGTGTGTGGACAACGTAGATGACCTCTTGAAGCTCTTGCCACAGATCTTACAGTCAAAGCTGCGTTCCTGTGGGTAGAAAGACGTGGCATTCCTATTGTAGTCATGAAGGCTGCCATCTTCTTCACCACTACATGAACCACAAAATCCCCCAAACCAGGGCTCTCCCTTCCTTCAGGCTCCCCTTTCACTTAGCCTGCCCCATCGTCCCTCTCCCCAAATTTATTTCCAGCCTTTGCTCTCCCCACCCCAGCCTCTTCCCCTTTAACACTATTTCTACCCAAACACTTTTCACCCACAACCCTCCACACCCCACAGCAAAAAAAGTATCCCCACCCTGCTTTTTTGACACCCATTTACAAACACTTCTCCACCCTCCTCAACAGGGGGTTTAGATCTCAGTCACTTGAGACCACCGCCCCCTCCAGCTCCTGTTGAGATGGAAAAATAGTACTCTTTTTAGTAAATAAATCTCTGTAAGTAAGCATTTGCTTGTCATAGTTACTTGTATACTTAATTGCTTATCTACCCTCTGTCACTCAACTAAACTGAAAAATTCCGGAGTGACACCCTGTCAGGGACGCGGTGTGTTATAGGAGCCTAGCAGCTGGAAGGTGCACAACAAATACTAATAAAGGACTGCATGAAGTAATGGCAGGACAGATATGCTACTGGACGCTCTAAATGAGCGAACATGCCTTCTTTTCAGTTGGGAGGGGTCAATAAAGATTAAGTGACAGCCATTTAGTGAAAAGACTCGAGACAAAAAAAAAATCCAGAGCTGGGGCGCCTGGATGGCTCAGTGGGTTAAGCCTCTGCCTTGGGCTCAGGAGATGATCTCTCGGTCCTAGGATCGAGTCCCCCATAGGGCTCTCTGCTCGGGGAGCCTGCTTCCTCCTCTCTCTCTCTCTGCCTGCCTCTCTGCCTACCTGTGATCTCTCTCTCTGTCAAATAAATAAATAAGATCTTTAAAAAACACACACACACACACACACACACAAACCCAGAGCTAATAAATCTGATATATCCGCAGCAAGAGGGCTTAGAAACCCTCCTCAAACCCAGAGTAGAGATCTGGATCACCCTCTGGAGGCTTAACAATGATGCAACACCAAACTCCAGGGCTGCCTCGAAGGCGGATCCGGCCACCTTTCCTTACACACCTACCTCTGGGCAAAGGGACATGGTGGAGGAGACTGGGGGCAGTCCGGGGAAACCCAACGGAAAAGCTGCCAGGAGAGTGGCCGGTGCTGCACAGACAAGCAGAACACCCCCGAACGCGAAAACCTGAACACGGTCGCGCGCGGCCATGCGCGCCGCCCTTACCTGCGAGTGCACGGCTTTATGCTGCTCCAGGCTCACCGCGTGCCCGAAGGTCTTGCCGCACATCTCGCATGCAAAGGGTCTCGTGCCGCTGTGGGACCTGCGCACGTGCACCTCGAGCCCGTGCGGCGTGGAGAACACCTGAGGCGGGTGGGGCCGGGGAGAAGGCCGCTGAGAGGGGCCAAGGGGCGCGGGCCGGGGGCGCGGGCGCGGGGCCGACAAAGCCAGGCGCGCGAGAGCCTCACCTTGCTGCACTTGATGCACTTGTAGGAGCCGCCGCCCAGCAGCAGGCGGGTGCACAGCAGTTCCGACTCCACCTTGACGCCAGCGCCCTTGTCCGCGTGCAGCCCGTGGCCGCGCTCCGAGTACAGCCCTCCTGCCGCCGCCGCCGGCCGCTCGTACAGCCCTGCCGCCGCGGGCCCGAAGTCGCCGTACAGCCCCAGGCCCGCGCCGCCCGCAGCGCCGCCTCCTGCGCTGCCTGCCCCGGGCGCCCCGGCCCCCGCGCCGCCCGCAGCCCGCTCGGGGCCGTAGAGCGCCGCCGGGTGGCCTGGCTCCAGGGCGCGCTCGCAGAAGAGGCCCAGGCCGGCGCCGCGCTCTAGGGCGGCGCACGGCCGGTAGCTGTGCACCAGGTGCCGCAGGTCAGAACCCGCCAGACCGCTCCAGGAGTACGGCTTGAAGGGCAGGGGGAAGGGCTGGGCTTCGTCCAGCGACGGGCACGCCGACTTCTCCGAGGCTGTGGAGGCACAAGGGGGCGTCGGGTTAGTCTTCAGACGGCGGGGCGGAGGCCGCTCGGTGGCGTCTGCCCGTCGCCGGGCACTGGCGGAGTACTCCGTGCGCCCGGCGCCGCACTAGGTGCCATAACGCCCCCGGGATAAAACGCGCACCGGGCTCTGGGGCCTCGAGGATCACTGGAGGCGGCAGGGCGGCAAACGGATAATTAAAATGACATCGGTCTAGGAGATGGGTAAATTCGGCGCCAGGGGAGCGGAAGTATTAGGAGGGTCTTTTCTGGTGGGACCCGAGCACTTCGCGGTCCCGCAGAGAAAAGCGCGCCAAGCTGTCTGTGCTGCAGAAATGTTCTGAGCTGAGCTAAGCGGGAGAAGGTGACCACCATTAGCGTCTGGACAGTGCTCCTACGCAGAGGACTCAGCGTCCAGTACCAACACTCTCCCGGGCCCTACAGGTTCCCACTCCGTCTTTTACTTTCCGGGATAGATAAGAAGGGAATGAGAGGACCAATAAAATATGGCCTGGCCTAGCGAAGACATCTGTTTGAAAAACAAAAAACACAAAACGAGAAGGTGTTAACATTCCTAACAGTTATTAAATAGCCAGTGCAGGTAGCAAACGGGCAGAGGGAAGAGGGTTTGGAGCTTGAACTGCCTGCCAAATACTCCTATTCTTATTACTGTCATAGTTATATGGGGGGGGGGGGCCAAATTTCTCAGAGAATAATAACAATTTACAATTATGGTTTAGCCACCACCTGCCGGGGACATAGCTTTCCTATATTCGTGGCCTTCTGCACGCCCTGCCCAACGTGAATTTTTATAAAACCAAATACCCAAGTTATGCTTTCTGCATTTTGCATACGGATTTACAAATCTGTTTCCAATCCGTTTCCACCGCACACTCCAGGCTAGCGGTTAGTGTGACAGGCTGCACCCCATGTTTCTGTCGGAGAGATTCTGGTGGCATCCAGTCTTGCAGGCCTTGTCCTGAACAGCCAACTAGAATCCTCCAGTCGCAGGCTCCCAGACACACTCCCTGGAGTTACGACTTTAGCCAAGTCAATGTACTGAGTGTGGGATGGGGTTGGGGCTATCTTTTAAAACTAGTAAATGCAATCTGGAAATAACAGGCACTTGGCAGAATCTGTCTGGTTTGCGTTCTCTTTCCCTGGCCAGAACCCAAGACTTGCTCCCACCCAACGTTTGCTCAAACCTCAGCTGCTGTCTAGAAATTAAGTCAATGGCCTGGTCCCCAAGGCTGGGCCAACCCGGCAGAACGAAAACTGAAACAGGCCCCCAATCCGCACGTAGGAAGACTCAGAGAAGGGCAGAGATTTTCGTCCCGACCCGTTCTTCCCGCTTGGCGCCCAGCTCCACCAGGCCCGATGCTGCGGGAGCCAGAGGAAGTTTTAAAGACTGCCCAGTTCTCCATTTGAGACTCAGGGATCTGGGTTTTGGGATTCCAGCTCTTTCTAAACAGTCAACTGATGAGAAAACGAAATGTCGAGGTTGCTGTCGGTCAAGACGACTTATTTATTTTCTCTCCCCAACGGTCTCCGTCGAACGAATGTTAGGAATGAACAACCCGGGTCCAGCCGCCTCGGATCCAAGCAGCAAATAGTCCCAGAGAAGCCAGATGCCTCCCCCACAGGCCCTTTATCCCATGAACAAGCTCTCTCCGCTCGGAAAGACTCTCCGCCACCCATTTAACATTTCTCCACCCACAGCCTCCTCAGTTTATTCCCTGCTGCCCCGGTCCCAGAGCTCCCAACAGGTTCCTACCTGGAGACACAGAAGGCGATGGAGGCCTCCAGAAATCCTCAAACTCTGAGCTCCGGTCGCAGACGCTGCCCTCACAGCTGCCGGGGGATACGGAGGATCTCTCTGGGGCCTCAGTCAACTGTGACTCGGGGGACAGACGACCCCGGGGCTCCGTCTTCGCCCCGCCTGCGCTCGAGGTGCTGCCTGCGTTGAAGAGGGAAGATAGGAGCTCAGGCTGGGCCTGATTGGGCCCCGTGGTTCTCAAGTGGCGCCCACCAGACCGTGGCACCCCAGAGTCCTCCTCTTTTCCCAGACCTGGCGGGAGCAAAGAGGCCCTAGCATCTCGGCGACAATCCCGGAAGGCGCGCGGACAGTAGGAAACGAAAAGGCAGCAAAGGGGGTGTCAGGGTCTCCCTGCCGGGTTCCTGGGTGATGGTGTGGCGAGGCTCAGAATCTATATCCCTGGGGGCTCCGTCCGGCGCTCACACTCCGTACCTGCTCCGCCTGGCGCCAGGACATTCTCCAGGCGGAGGGAATAGTCGGGTCCCGGGGAGCGCGGCTGGTGGTAACTGTGAGCCTTCTTGCTCTTGACGAGGAACGAACGCGGCATGGTGGTGGGGCGCGCTCTCCACTCCGCTCCCTGAAGCGGCAGTCAGCCCACTGTTATCCTGAGTGCTTGCTCAGCCCCAGTTCTCCGCAGACCTGCGAGAGGAGAAGAACCGGATGGAAACTCGGGTCCGCACGCCCCGGGGCCCGAGACTGGGCAGCCGGGTGGAGAGAGAGCTCCGGCCGGGAGGAGCGAGGAAGGCCCGCGGGAGGAGGGGCTTGGCCCGGCTGCGCCGCGCTCACCAGGTGGCACTCGGACAGGTGGCGCGAGCCCGCCGCCGCCGCCACAGCTGAGCGGTAAAACCCGTCCCGGGGCCCAGGCTCAGGCCTCTTCCTTCTGCCCTGCCCACACCCCTTTGGCCCCTCCCCTTCCCTAGCAAAACTCGCTCTCACAATCAAAGTCACTGGAGAGCCGATGTCCCCAACTGTCCAGTTACCCTAAACTCGATCACTCACTGCCTGGCTGGCCCTGTTTTCGGCCTGGGGAGGAGGGCAGGGACGCGCTGATCAATTTAGGGCTGGGAGATGTGTTCCTGGTGGAGGACGGAGAAGGGGCTAGGAGCCAAGCCCTCCAAGAGCCCGCTAGAAACTGGAGGGGGGTGGGATGGGAGGAGCGCACTAGGCCGGCTGAGGAGCAGGGTCGGGTGACAGCAGCAAGGGGCTGAGGGCAGCAGAGGCTGAAGAAAGAAGCCAGGAGAGAAAGGAACAGGAAGGTGGTGGGAGGGGGTATGACTGAGGACCGACCCCGGCCCCCGGTGGAGCTCGCATCCCGGTGATCTCCCTCCCTCCTCGCTCGTGCCTCACGCGAGGAAAATGTTGGTTTGGAGACGCAAGTGCGGCGGAGGCAGGCAAAGTCTGGGGCAAGACATTCCAGACCATGGAGACCTAACCTCGGAAAACCAAGTCCTAGGAAAATGCACTTTTCGTTCTGCTCACCGAAAACCTTCTTTGGGGGAAGTCGGCCCGATTCGCGCGCGCCGGCTCTGAACGGCGCGGGGTTGGAGTCAGAGGAAAACCAACAGTTTAGCGGACCGGGAGAGCGCAGGGTGCTCCGCCGCGGCCAGAGCGCGGGGGTCCAGGCGGGGGCCTGAGAGGGAGCTAGCAGCCTGCGGCGCCGCTCTCATTAACCCCCAATCAGTTCACCTAATCCCGGGGTCGAAACCTGAGCCGGGCGGTTAGGCGGGGCAGCGCCTCCAGCTCAGCGCGGGGTTGCTGGGGGCGGAACCAGACCGGCTCCTAGGTCTGGGGAAAACGAATTTGCCTTCCTCTCGATGGAGGCCGGGTTCACATGGGAGCGCAGGCTCTTCGGGAACAGCGTCTGTCCATGGTCTTGTCTAGTTCAGAAACAAGGGTGCTGGGGTCGCAGCAAGACCCCTCGTCCTTGGCCTTCGCGAGGCTTAGGCTGCCAGATTAGGAGCAGCGCGGCTCTCAGGGCAGGATGCAGGACCTAAGTGTCTGCCCGTTGGCGCTCCGAGTTCAAAATGAGTTCTCAGGGACTGGTTCCCTAGAGGGCATTCCACGTCCCACTGTGGTGGGGTGCCACCTGTCCCCGTCTAAGTCCGCCCCTAAGGTCAAGGCTTGGAGGTGCTGGGGCTGCCCCAGGACGCCGTTCTGCCACCACAGTTTCCCCTGGGCCTCTGCGTGAGCTGTCACTTCGGCCGTATAATTAGACACCACAAATGCAAAAACGAATTCCTTAGACAGCCGTGAAACTCAGAGGTAAAGGAAAATGGGGTGAAACCGTCTCGAGGGCCCTGCTGAGGTGTGGGTCTGCGTCGGCGCGAAGTCGGGCGGAGGGGAGGAGGGACGGAGGAGGAACTGTCCCCTCGGGCGCTGAGCCTGTGCTGCCTGGGACCGCGCAGGATCAGGCGGGCACAGAGGCGTCCTCTCCAACCAGGCCGAGCCCCGCGCCCCTCTCTCCTGCTGGCTGGCCAGACCCGATCCTGGGAGAGCGGAGTGGATTGGGGGTGGTAGGGACGAGGGCTGAGCGCGTGGGAAGGCTACCTCGCGCAGCAGCTGGCGGAGGGAGGGCGGGGCGGCCCCGGGGCGCACGCGGGCCGAGGCCTCTCTTCACCGTCTGGGCCCGGGAAGGCGGGAGTGGAGGCGCCGAGGGACAGCCTCCCGAGCCCAGCTGCCACCGCCTCCCCACCAGATGTTTCCTTCCCGGATGAATCCTGCTCCCCTGAGCCAAAATCCCTGGCGGATAGGGTTCTCGGGGCTCCCGCACAGTGGCCAGCAGCGGGGGGCAGGGAACCCGGCAGCGCCCTCTGGTCGCCCCCGCAGTGGCGGTGCCGGGTTAGTCCCCGCGGCCGCCCCCAGCAGGGGGGCAGGCGCAGAACAGGCGCAGCGGACCTACCTGCGGGGTCAGGGCGCGGGCACTGCGCTCCGAGAGTTTTCAAACTGAGTTGCTTTCGGGAGAGACTGCGCTCTTTTTTTTTTTTTTTTTTTTTTTTTTTTTAATCTCCTTCCGAGCTCAGCCCCCAAAACCACAAGCTTCACTTCCTGAGCGTTAAGGAGTAGCTCTCTTAGACCTCTCAGACCTGCCCCCCCCAACCCCCAGTCTGGGCGCGCTCCTTTGCGCAAGGGGCTAGGAGGCGGACAGGGGGGCCTGGCCTTTTCAGCCGGTCTCCCAGGAGGTCCTCCGCGTTTTTGCTCTGTGGGACTGCGGGGGATGGGGAGACCCGGAGGGCACTAGAAATGGCTCAAAAGAAAATGAACCATTCTTGGCTCTTGGGAGACTTCCGCAGCGAGAAGAAGTCACAGATTCAGGACACAGATTGACTGGAGAACCAGCTCTGAGGAGGTCTCCCCGCCCCTCTGGCCCGGGACACCCCCACCCCAACCCCGGCCGCCTGCTTGGGCAGTGCCGCCCCCGGGTCGGGGCCGTGAATCACCGGCCGGTGGTGCCGCCGGCCTGGAGCCCAGCAAGTGGCCGCGGCGTCGGCAGAGCGAAACCTGCCCCGCTGCCCCGAAATAGCTTGTTGTGGAAACACTTCGGGATAAATACGCCCAACAAGGCTGAAAATACCTTGACACCCAATCCGAGAGGTTTGCTCATTTCCCTTCGGATTTAGGTAATGGTTAAATTTGGAAGAGGTGGGCGAGCGCCGAGCCCCCGGCGGAGAGGGCGCTGGCGGCGCGTCCCGCGGGCGCCCGGCTAGGTTGGCGGGCGCGCCCTCCCCACGCGGTGCTCACCCGCGCTCTGCCGGGTCCCCTCCGCCCGCGGCTAATTTCCGGTGGTCGGAGCTGCGAAATTAAAGACTTCGGCGACGGAGAGAGTGGGGGCAGCAACGGAGGCAGCGATGGCCGTGGCTCGGCTGACCCCGCCCTGCCAGGGCCAGCCCGGGAGAGCGGTACCTCGGGCACCTGGTACTGAGAGCAGCGATACAGCACCATAAAGGCACCACCCTGATGACTCTTGAAGAGTAAATCTTCGCTCAGGCTGTGTGTTCCTTGAGGGTAGGCACGGATCTTCACTATTATTTCCCTGGTACGCTCTTAAGAAACGTCTGTGGACTGAATAAATGAATGAATGGAGTTAGTTCTATTAATAGAACAGGTGAAAATATGTAAACCTCACCCCTAAATAAACAAATGCAGCAACTTCCAACGCTAGGAAGTCTGCCATGATCCAAAAAGGGTGGCCTGCTGTGTATGCTTAAACCTGAACCCTTTCCTGACGGGGGTGGATATCGTTGTAATTACGTTACTTACCTAAGTGAATTGAGTTAGCTTTTGGTCACTACTTCGTGCACAGTAAGTCTCCAATATCAGATCCCGGGAGAAGGGAGTGTTGGTCCTCAGTTCTTGCAAAACAACGTACCATATTTTAGATTAACCCAAAGTTGTCACGGAAAAATAAGATCCTTATAGCCATTTCGCTAGAGAGAAATGTTTTTTAGAATGATTTTTAATTTGTCTTGTAAACCGGAAGATTTACAGAAAATATTTGGTTACCATGGCAGGAGTCCAAGCACGTTTTAATAGATTAGACATTTTATAAAGCAATGGTCCCACACCTACTGTGCGCCAGGCGCTGGATTAGACACATTTTAATAGTCTGCTTAGCTATTTTCCTTACAGGAGTGTTCGTTTGTTCAATACCCCTTTCCTTATAAATTGGTTAGCACCCAGAGGTAAACAATCTTAACCATAAGAATTAAAAATACTGAATAAACTGAAGGAAAATTAAGGCATTTTGTACATAAACTTAATTCTTACATGTTTTGTCCTGGTATAAAGTATAAAAATCTCAAAGCAGTCCAAAACAGATCTTTCCCTTATTCCTTCTATCTTACGCAACAGTAGAAAAAGGCAAAGTTTCAAAAGAAAATTATAAATGGAACAAAAGAAAATGTATTATCAACCAAGTTCTAGAGAAAAGGTTGAACCATTTCCTTTGCACATGAGCAAGTTCAAATTTCTTGAAAAGGCACTGTGACTAGTAGTTTAGTTGAGTGTTGCTATTTGAAGTCTCAGAAAACTTGAGGGAGGCTATGAAGGGAACAAATAATCACCTAAAGTGACACCTATAGTGTCACTTTAGAATAAATCCTTTCATTCAGATTAAATCTAGTCATCTTGCTTAGTTTGCCATTCATATCCTCTGAATTTGCAAAATAAAACTGAGGACTGGAACAGGGACACCAAGAGAAAAGCAGCCGGGAGCGAGATGGCACAGAATTTCTCTTTCTGCTCTTTTTAAGTTTTGAACCATATGGATGGATGTATTAGTGATTCAAATAAATACACATAAAAATATCTGACTAGAGAGATCAGGTCATTCCCCAGGTATATGGTCCTGACTGCCACATTTAGGGGGAGAAAAGTAAGAAGAAGCATACCCAGAAAGGTTAAGAAGCATGCCAAGGATCAGCTAATAGCTAGCACTGGAAATGATGATACAATGAACTTGACTTCCCGCTACTTCAAACTACCTCTCATTTACCACTAAATGGAGAATGAAGACAGTTAAGTCACCCCTGCCCCCAGAGTACACATTTTCAAAAGCTAGAAAGAATCCCTCGCCCAGTTTGCTCCTTTGGAACTGAAATAGATGGTAAGCAGAATTAGGCTTGGAGCATAGTTTTTCTATACATACTGGTTTTCCAAAAAGAGGGTGTAAAATTTACTATTTTTGTCAGTAACTTGTTTTTATTAAATAATAACATCTGTAGACACCAAAAAACAAATGATGTTCTTTATACCACAAACATTTCCAAGCCCTGGCCAGGGGCCCATTTATTTCAAGTAGCATCTCAAGATCAGAATTCCCCTACAACAAAAGATTTGAGACTTGAAGAAGAAGAAGAAGAAGAAGAAGAAGAAGAAGAAGAAGAAGAAGAAGAAGAAGAAGAAGAAGAAGAAGAAGAAGAAGAAGAAGAAGAAGAAGGAGGAGGAAGAAAGGAAGAAAGAAAGAAAGTAAAGTAAATTATAACAGGCTATTACCAGTGTATTGTTTGTATTTTCACAAAGCTTTACAGTTACCATCTCTTTTCTATTTGGGATAGGCATAGGAAGTGTGGGGTTCTTGAAACCACAGAGAGGGGCAGTGCCTCCATTTTCAGCATACTTTTCTGTAATGTTTGCCTCATTTGATGCTCATAGCAGGGCTACGGGGGGGGGGGGGGGGGGGGGGAAGAGTCTGGGCTTTTTGCAGACAGTCTTTTGTGGAAACAAGTCTCTGTTCTGCCAGTGACTAGCCCTGTGAGCTTGGGCAAGTTAGCTCAATCCTCCCAGCCTCAGTTTCTCACCTGGAAATTCAGAATAACTACTTACCTTATAAGACCATGGAGCAGCCCTGTGATACCCAGTCTTCATGGGTTCCTCTGCGCACCAAGAATGGAAGAATTCTCCCAGTGAGGGTGTCCTAGGTTTAGCCTTCTTGTTCCACATCCTGCTTCAATTTATTCAAATTTGCATAAGTAAACTTCATTATAGTAATTTGCAGGGACTTGGATTTTTTTTTAATCAAAGGTCAGAGGAAAATGAATCAAGGATCAATTTCCATTTCTAGATATTCTATAGATTTATTTAGGGGAAGTTAGGGGAGTCACTGTCAGGACTTAGCCATCTTTAAAATGAGATTCCTCCCATGTGTCAAATACCCTGAGCTATTGGCTGAGAGTAGCTATGGGAGACATACTGAAAGTAAAAATCAATGTTTAAGAAACACAGTAAAAAAAAAAAAAATCACAGGATGGGACTGGACATGAAGCTTCTTCACAAGCCAGACAAGAGATTTTGTGTATAAGAAGGCAGTGGTTATGGGGAGTTAGGGGAAGGGAGTTGGGGGAAATTGGAAGCGGAGGTGAACCATGAGAGACTATGGACTCTGAAAAACAATCTGAAGGGTTTGAAGAGGTGGGGGGGTGGGAGGTTGGGGGAACCAGGTGGTGGGTATTAGAGAGGGCACGGATTGCATGGAGCACTGGGTGTGGTACAAAAACAATGAATACTGTTATGTTGAAAATAAATTTAAAAAATGATTTAAAAGAAATAAAAATGCAGTACAGGGGGAAATGTGTACTTAATACTCTCAAAATTAGGAGAAAGTAGTAGAATTTTGGGTTTATCTTAAGTCACCATAAAATCTATTAGCCCCTTTCTGCACTCCTTTTGATTTTGCTACTCTTGTTTATAAACTCATTGTCAAATGATTGAATAAAATACTGCCTGCTTTTGTTCTGACTGTTAAAAAAAATTTTTTAATAAGATAAATAAATAATATGTACTAAAAATGAAAAAAAAAGAGAAGGCAGTGGTTTATTTTTTTAAAATAATTTGACTATAAATTATCATATATTTAATTTGATAAAGAAAAAAAAGAAGAAACCCCAGTAAAACAACATTCTAGTATTTTTGTTCTGCCTTTAAAAATCCACATAATTGGGGCACCTGGGAGGCTCAGTGAGTTAAAGCCTCTGCTTTCGGCTCAGGTCATGATCCCAGGGTTCTGGCATCAAGCCCCACATCAGGCTCTCTGCTCAGCAGGGAGCCTGCTTTCCTTCCTCTTTCTCTGCCTGCCTCTCTGCCTACTTGTGATCTGTCTGTCAAATAAATAAATAAAATCTTTAAAAAAAAATCCACATAATTATAACCATATCATAGCTACAAAAGTGTGTTCTTTTCTCAGTGAATATTATAATCATATTTCTATTCTCTTTTTCAGATTTTCTTTAATAGCAAAAAATAACAAAATTACTGAAATAAAAATCATAGCAATCATTTGCCTTTCTTTAATACTATCTTCCATCATTCTCAATTGCCAAAATAGGATTCTAGCATCTAGATTACTATAATTCATGCGATCACTCCCATCTCAGCATTTAGCTTATTTTCAGTTTTTACTACTTTAAATAATGCAATGGAAAGTTTTCCAGATATGGTTTTGCCCACATTTTAAATTGTTTCTTTAGGCTATATTTTTAGGGGTGGAATTTCTGGGTCTAACAATGAATATTTTTAAGGCTCTTGATACATACCAGAAAAAAAGTGTTTTGGATAGCATATTTATGTAATGCATATGCCAAAAGAATTCATATCACTTAACAAACAGTTAACAGGTTATAGAAATCAACTATGGAAGAGTTAGACGGTGGTTAAAGACCAGACATAGAACAGGTCTTTATTTGGTACACAAGAAGCACTTGCTAGACAGTGGTCACACCCTGTCATTGCCATGGTTTTTCCTCTGGGTATTAAAAAATTATTAATCTCTTGTTTTTGGATTAGCTGTTTTGGTGAGTGTAGTCAGATAGAAATACAAGTTTTACATATTTTCTAAATTGTATCAGTTCAAAGAAAATAAATGCAGAGTGATAATTTTGTGATACTTAATTCAAATGTTAGGTAATATAATTGTCTTCCTTCTACTCTTGTTGAGTGGCAGGCTATCAAAATAAAATTCAAATGACACTATAAGTCAAAATAAGATTAGATGGTATCATCATTTGTGGAAAATGGGTAATACTTTTTTATCAACATACGCAAAAATTGGGAAATGGGGTAAAGGAGAAATTTGGAGATAAACAAATTAATGTAAGACTTATGCTATGAGTAAGACCTAATCTCGTATTAATATTTGGAACATTTTCTAACAAAAAGAAAAACACTGTTTTCTTTTAATAAACATTTTGCGACTGATATATTTAAATTTGTCATATTATAAAATATACTCTATTACTATGAAAAATTTAAACTTTTACAGTAAAGATTTAAAACATCTGAAGACATAGAGGTGCTCAGCTTTGGTGTTCAGAGTTCAAATAAGAACATTGTTAACCTCACCACATATATATTTTTATATTGTTCCTAAGAACAGATTGACTGAATAAAGTGTCATCTTCTGTGTGGGCTGTATGAGATGACTCTTCATAGAAGCATACCCAGCGTGAACTTTTATGGAAAAAAGAAAGGGGGAGTAGATTTTACTGGTGAATGGAAAATGTAACGAGAGAGAAATGTAGAATTATTTTTCTTTTGAGTTTTTCATCATTTCCTCCAGGATGTTTGGTTATCATTTTACCCTACCCCAGATGAAACACTTCCCTTTAAAACCGAAAAGACTCTATCTTGTAATTTTAAAAATTATTCACAGAACGCAGCTCCCCTAGAGGCAATGTCTGACCCCATACCTAAAGGGAAGGTAGGAGCTGGGGATCTTGGAAACCTTAGTTAAGTTCTGAGGCTCACATGACTCCCCCAGGCTCACCCTGAGAGGCAGATCCCTGGGCAGACACCATGAACCTCTAGTAGGAGGTGCCGCCCACTGGGTGTTCTAGCCCAGCTGCTGCTCTGCTGACCTCATGGAGGAGAAGGGAAGGCTGAGAGATCTGTGAAGCAGCCATCAGAGTCTCTATTTCCCACATAAGGACACCAGTGTTTAAGAAGCCCAGGTTCTGATAGCTATCAGCTTTCTAAAACCCAACCAAATCTCTTAATTCCAAATCTTGTCTCTTTCTACCAAACCACATTGAATCAGTAGATTGAGTAAAGAAGATTGCCCTCATCATTGGCTGGCATCATGCAATTTATTCAGGGCCCTAATAGAACAAAAAGGTGGAAAGGAAGGGTGAGCTCTCTCTCTGTCTATATCCATTTTTCTTATCTTGAGTTGGGATGGTCATCTTCTATTGCCCTCCTGGTTCTGGGCCCTCAGGGTCCAGGTCCACCAGCAGTCCTCCAGTTCTCACGTGTAACTGGAGTTACACCATCAGCTACACTGATTTCCAGGCATTTGGACAGAGAATGGGTTATACACTGCTCCCCTGGTTCTCTAGAGGGCAGAATGTGGCACTTCTCAGCTTCCATAATGGTGGGAGCCAATTCCTGTAATAGATCTCTTCTTATATACAGGTATCCCTGCTTTTCAAAAGTTTGCTTTGTGCCTCTTGCTTTTACAAAAGACCTAGTTAGTACCTGTTTTTGCTAACAGAAAGGAATCTGAAGAAGATCTTGCCTTGGGCATTTATCTATGCAAAAATTAACCATGCTAGAATCTTAAGATTTATGTGTAGTTGGGGGATATTGGAAGGGGAGGTGAACAATGAGAGAATGTGGATTCTGAAAAACAATCTGAAGGGTTTGAAGAGGTGGGGGGGTGGGAGGTTGGGGGAACCAGGTGGTGGGTATTAGAGAGGGCACGGATTGCATGGAGCACTGGGTGTGGTACAAAAACAATGAATACTGTTATGTTGAAAATAAATTTAAAAAAATGATTAAAAAAAGATTTATGTGCTTTTGTTTGTATATAATTTATACATACAGTAAAATTTTATTTAAAAAAAAAGAATAAAGCACCAAAGACTTTATTTCTAGGGTTGTTTAAGAGGATATGAAAAAAGGCTAAAAAGCGAAAATTGTATTCAACATATCTTACATCAAGCACTTACAGAGGCTAAGCACACCCTGAGGAGTAAGAGTGGTCCCACCAAGCTCCTTGCTCAGGAGCTGCACTCAGCATCTCAGCATCAAGTTGCCATAGCTGTTTGGTTGTTGTTGTTCATGACTTATTTATTTTAAAGAGAGAGAAAGGGCACGAGTGGGAGGAGCAGAGGGAGAGGAAGAGACAATCTCAAGGCGACTCCCTGCTTAGCCCAGAGCCTGTTGCAGAACTCGATCTCACAAACCCCAAGATCACAACCTGAGCCAAAACCAAGAGTCAGAAACTTCACTGACTGAGCCACCCAGGTGTCCCAAGTTGCCATAGCTTCAAGCAGTGTCTGTGAGCATCTGTGCTTTATCTGGACTTATTTTGTTTATCTGTTAGCAAGATGTCTCCTAAGGTATTAGAAAAGCCTAAGAGAGGTTATTTTGGGGTCTGGGAACACTCAAAAAATGTTCAATATAAATGAATGGTAATCACTTTTTTGCTTTATACCATCTCAGCTTACAAAAGGTTTCATATGAATGTTATACTTCAGGATAGTGGGAGAAACCTGTATGTCTCTAAATATCCTATTGATCCTGCTTCTCTGGAGAACCCTGACTAATACAACCGGTTGACCCGTTGCAGTTTGTGCTACAGATCTGAGACTTAAGGAATACGAAGCAAGGCTTAGGATTTTGGAGCATCAAAATATTCTGCTGGTTGCAGAAGGATGTGATCTACTTTTTCCATAGAGATATTTTTGCGTCTGCTTTGGGAAGTATTTTGCAGTTTGGATTGTAGGAAGGCATCAATTTCAGCATATTCCATACTTCTCTTACCAAAACTTAATGTTTTTGCTAGGATTCTCTGAGGAAGGAGTCAGAGAGGGTAGATGGACAATTTCTTTCTTTCTTTCTTTCTTTCTTTCTTTCTTTCTTTCTTTCTTTCTTTCTTTCTTTCTTTCTTTTTCTCTCTTTCTCTCTTTCCCTCTCTTTCTCCCCCCTTCCCTCTCTCTCTCTTTCTTTAATTTTCTCTTTCTTTCTTAATTTCTAAATTGCGATTAATACTATTAACTATTTTTGGTACCAAGATCAGATACAGTTTTCCCTGGGGTCCTAAAAAAATGGTTATTGTGATAGAAATAAATACCATTTTCAGATATCCTTAAAATAGATGCAACAAAAGTTGCTGTGTCTCATAACACTAGATATACATTGTTGACATCACACAAAAGTACAATTAGGTAAAATATATATGCTTTGGGAAACTATGACACTGCCTAGCAAGGTGCCAGCTGTCTATTGATCTGGTTTAATCCATGGATATGTTTTAGCCTAGATTGTTTGAAAAAAATGCATAAGCTGATGTATACTTTAAATAATCCTCCCTGAAAATTGCTTCTCCCTACTGAGTTTTAAAATAAATATTGGAGGGCGCCTGGGTGGCTCAGTGGGTTAAATCCTCTACCTTCAGCTCGGGTCATGGTCTCAGGGTCCTGGGATCGAGCCCCGCATCAGGGTCCCTGCTCAGCGGGGAGCCTGCTTCTTCCTCTCTCTCTGCCTGCCTCTCTGCCTACTTGTGATCTCACTCTCTGTCAAATAAATAAATAAAATTTAGAAAAAATTAAAAAATTTAAAAAATAAAAAAATAAAATAAATATTGGATGACAAAATGAGATTATACTCCCAGCTAAATCCTGGACTATAGCTGTTCTAAGTTGTCAAAATTCAGACACATATGCCTTAATAGACAATTCAGAGTAGAGTATACCCTATTATGAAAGCTGAGGTATAAAGGACAGCTAGTTGTTTTTTGTTTTTGTTTTTTTTTAATTTTTTTATAAACATATATTTTTATCCCCAGGGGTACCGGTCTGTGAATCGCCAGGTTTACACACTTCACAGCACTCACCATAGCACATACCCTCCCAATGTCCATAATCCCACCCCACCTCTCCCAAACCCCCTCCCCCCATCAACCCTCAGTTTGTTTTGTGAGATTAAGAGTCACTTATGGTTTGTCTCCCTCCCAATCCCATCTTGTTTTCATTTACTCTTCTCCTACCCCCTTAACCCCCCATGTTGCATCTCCTCTCCCTCATATCAGGGAGATCATATGATAGTTGTCTTAAAGGTGTTTCTCACCTACAAGGGAAAACTGAAGTCAGGTGTAAGGTTTTCTCAAGGATATTGTTTTGGGTCTGCATAGCACACAAATGAGACCCTAAAACATTACTGCCATAGAACACGGCCAAAATAATATTCTTCCAATTTTATTATATTTTCATACAGAAAAGCTCAAAGAGTAGTATAATGAACATCCAAATAATTTCAGCTGGATTTAGCATCAATATAATCTTAATATAAAAACATCTTTTGGGCGCCTGGTTGGCTCAGTGGGTTAAAGCCTCTGCCTTTGGCTCAGGTCATGATCCCAGGGTCCTGGGATCGAGCCCCGAATTGGGCTCTCTGCTCGGCAGGGAGTCTGCTTCCCTTCCCCTCTCTCTGCCTGCCTCTCTGCCTACTTGTGATCTCTCTCTGTCAAATAAATAAATAAAATCTTTAAAAAATATATTTTTAAAAATATTAACACCAAATTAAAATCTTAATTAAACATGCCCAGGAGTCACAGCATGCTATATCCTGCCATATCTTATGGGATCAAGTATTTGTGGTGTGCCGTTGGTAATTAAACAAATAACTTATATAACATTATTGTATCATCATAAACCAGTTACAAGGTGAGAAATATCTACCAAGTACCTACGAAATGTAAATTTATTTTGCAAATATCTAACTTTTTGGGCAGTGATTAGTCAAGAGAGTTTTATCAGGAGCTCTGAGTTTGAGATAGTAAGAATTATCTTATCTGCACATAGAATAGTGCTTGCCTTTCAGTTTTGACAACGGAAAGAGTAACCTTACTCATCTATAAAAACCATTTCGTTGCTCAGTTTCTTTCAGATTGAATATAAGTGCTAATAGGGGGCAGCAGAATAGATTGTGCTTGTGTTGAACTTGTGTAGTTGGCTCCATAACCAATTCCTGCCAACAGATCCAAAGGCTGAGAAAGTTCAAAGCAATAAATAGTAGAATGTTGGGAGAGAATAGAAAATTCATATATAAAGTCTGTCTGGGGGGTGCTTGGGTGACTCAGTCGGTTAAGCATCTGCCTTCAGCTCAGATCATGATCCTGGGTCCTAGGATCAAGACCCACACCAGGCTCCTTGCTCCATGGGGAGTCTGTTTCTCCCTCTACCTCTGCTACTCCCCTTGTTTGTGTGTGTGTTCTCTCTCTCTCTCTCAAATAAATAATCTTTTTTAAAAATTAAAAAAAAAAAAAAGTCTGCCTGAGCCCAGCACAGGGCTTGATTCCAGGACTCCAAGATCATGATCTGAGCCAAAGGCAGACACTCAACTGACTGAGCCACTCAGCCACTCCAGTCTGCCTAGTCCTCATGTACTCAACATTAGCTTGATAAACATGGGTTCGATAGTTGCCAGTCAAACTAGTAACTAATTTGTATTGGTTGTTAACTATGAGAGTGAGCCAAGTTCTTTCACCATATCATCTCATGGAATATAACAACCCTTGAGATAGGCACTGTTATTATTATTATTCCTATTTTATGGAAAGTCACACAGTAATTTAATGGCTTTCAAACCTAAGTGATTTTGACATTAAAGCCCAGACTTCTAACTCTTGTTATGCTGTCCCCCTATAGGAAACAAACATACTAAATTGTCTTTTATTCAGTCAGGCTTAAGATGAGATAAATGATGTTATTCTGCTGGGTGTGATCATGCCTGTAGACAGAACAGGTAAATAATACCACTTGTTTATAAGGATCAGAGCTTGTAATTACAGTAATTCTTAAACAACTCTAGAAATAGTCTTGGGTGCTTTATTCTCTTTTATAGACCTTTACTGATGTATAATTTATATACAGTAAAATAGCTTGGTTAATTTTTACATAGATAAACATCTAAGTCAAGATCTAGAAGATTTCCAGCAAATCAGGTACCTCATTGAATTCATATTTTTAAAAGATGTATGTATTTGAGAAAGAAAGAGAGTGTGTTGGGGAAGAGACAGAGGGAGAGGGAGAGAATCCTTAAGCAGACTCCCTGCTGACCTCGAGACCCTGAGACCATGACCTGAGCCAAAATCAAGAGTCAGGTGCTTAACTGGGTGAGGCACACAGGCACCCTGAATTCATATTTTTTAACAGCTGCTTCAAGTGGAAGACCATTACTGAATCCAGTTAGAAACTGGCTTGTGAGCTACAAAAATCCAGGCCATTGACTATGGTTTGTAGAGTCAGGTACAATGAGCCTCCCGTGAGCCAACTCACATCTGGGCTACAACTCCATCATCTTGCCTCAGAGATTATGCTTAAATTGCCAAATCTAAGGGCCTAAAACACTTTCCCCCACATGTTCACAGAAAAGGAGGTTTTATTTGTGTGCATGTGTGTGTGTGTGTGTGTGTGTTGTGGGTAATATCAAACATACATAGAGAGAATAGTAAAATGTACCCTCTGTACTCACCATGGGCTTCAATAGTAAATTTATAGCCAGTCTTAAACATACCTCCCCACCCACTGCTCCCCTTCTTCACCTGACTATTTTGAAGTAAATCCCAAATATCATACCATTTCTTCTGTAAATATTTCAGGAAGCATCTATAAAGAATAAGGACACTTATTAGCAATAGCTGTTGAGGCAAAGAGAAATTATAGAAGATCTTTACTTTTATAGTGGGGTTAGGTGGTTATTCCAGATTTAGTTTTGGGTTTTTTGTTTGTTTGTTTGTTTGTTTGTTTGTTTTTATTTTTTTTTATCATCACTAAGCCTACTAAGATTTTGTTGGCTATCTTCTAGTCCTTGACAAATCAGGTCTAGGAAGGTGATACCTTTATTTCTGGGGAACACTGGTTATGAGTTTTCTACAGCCAAAGCAGTTTATTTAAAATTCAGCTAATAATCATCAATGGAACAGAATAAAGAGCCCAGAAATATACCCACAATTATATGGTCAATTAATTTTCACAAAGGAGGCAAGAATATGTAATGGTAACAAGTTTCATCAACAAAGGGTATTGGAAAAATTGGATGGCTACATGCAAAAGAATGAAACTGGACCACTTTCTTACACCATGCACAAAATAAACTCAAAATGGATTAAGGACCTAAATGTGAGACCTGAAACTATAAAAATCCTGGAAGAGAACACAGGCAGTAATTTCTCTGATATTGGCCATAGCTGCTTTTTTCTAGATATGTCTCCTGAGGCAAGGGAAACAAAAGCAAAAATAAACTATTGGGACTACATAAAGATAAAAAAAAAACTTCTGCACAGCAAAGTAAACAGTCACTAATAGACAACCTACTGAATAGAAGATATTTGCACATGACATATCTGATAAAGGGGTTGTATCCAGAATATATAAAGAACTTATACAACTCAGAATCCAAAAAACAAATAATCCAATTAAAAAATGGACAGAAGACATGAACAGACATTTCTCCAAAGAAGACATCCCCAGATGGCCAACAACAGATACATGAAAAGATGCTCAACATCACTCATCAGCAAGGAAATGCAAATCAAAAGTACAATGAGGTATCATCTCATATCTGTCAGAATGACTAAAATAAAAAACACAAGAAACTAGTGCTGGTGAGGATGTGGAGAAAAAGTAACCCTCATACACTCTTAGTGGGAATGCAAACTGGTGCAGCCACTGTGGAAAAACAGTATAGAGATTCCTCAAAAAGATTAAAATTAGGACTACCTTAAGATCCAGTAATTCCACTACTGGTTACTTACCCAAAGAATATAAAACCACTAATTGGAAAAGATACAGGCACCCCAATGTTTATTTCAATAGCCAAATTATGGAAGCAGCCCAAGTGTTCATTAATATTTCAATGGATAAGGTTGTGGTATACATCTATACAATGGAATATTACTCAGCCACAAAAAAGAATGAAATCTTGCCATTTGCAACAAGATGGATGGAGCCAGAGAGTACAATGCTATGTGAAGTAAGTTCAGTCAGAGAAAGACAAATACCATATAATCTCACTGATATATAGAATTTATTTTTAAAAGATTTTATTTATGTATTTGACAGAGACAGACACAGTGTGAGAGGGAACACAAGCAGGGGGAGTGAGAGAAGGAGAAGCAGGCTTCCTGCTGAGCAGGGAGCCCGAGGCCGGTCTTGATCCCAGGACCCTGGAATCATGCCCTGAGCTGAAGGCAGATGCTTAACAACTATGCCACCCAGGCACCCCTGATATACGGAATTTAAAAAACAAATGAAAAGAGACAAATTTTTAAAAAAGACTATTTTTTTTAAAAAGTAGGCTCCATGCCCAACATAGGGCTTGAACTCACAACCCTGAGATCAAGCATCACTTGTTGTACCAACTGAGCCAGCCAGGTGCCCCACAAAAAAGCAGACTCTTAACTTTAGAGAACAGACTGATGGTTGTCAGAGGGGAGGTAGGTGGAGCGATGGGGAAACAGATGAAGGAGATTAAGAGTACACTTATGGTGATGAGTGCTGAATAATCTATAGAATTGTTGAATCACTATACTGTATACCTGAAACTAATATAACACTGTATGTTAACTATATTAGAATTAAAATTCAAAAATAAAAAGTAAAATTCAGCTAATGGGAATCACTAGGTATTTGAAAGCTCTTGGCCACCTTACTCTCAGTGCTTTGGCCACCTTAGTAAAATGCCTCAGTATCACAGCTCTAGGACAAGGATGTTTTTCATTAAGCCAGAGAAAAGGTAACTCTATGTATAATCTGGAGTATTGTTCTAAGGGTGGTTAGAAGCATAATAGTGTTAATATATGTTATAACTATGGTCTATGAAGCTATCTCTCAGATTAGAGAGGGAAATTTCCCTCAAATATGTTTAATACCACAAGCTTTCATTTATAATGAATATGTCTTCAGTTTTAAATTAGCTGATCTGTTTCCAAAAGTATGTATTTATTTTCAAAAGAAATAAATATTTCTTCCTTTGAAAAAAAAGATTTTATTTATTTGACAGACAGAGGTCACAAGTAGGCAGAGAGGCAGGCAGAGAGAGAGAGAGAGGAGGAAGCAGGCTCCCCACTGAGCAGAGAGCCTGATGAGGGCCTTGATTCCAGGACCCTGGGATCATGACCTGAGCCAAAGGCAGAGGCTTTAACCCACTGAGCCACCCAGGTGCCCCTATTTCTTCCTTTTTTAATACTTTATTTATTTGAGAGAGAGAGAGAGAATGAACAGGAGGAGGGGCAGAGGGAGAGGGAGAAGCAGAGTCCCTACTGAACAGGGAGCCTGACTCGGGGCTCTATTCCAGGACCTTGGGATCATGACCTGAGCCTACTGAGCCACCCTGGTGCCTGAAAAAATAATCATTCTTTTATATTACGAATGGAAATGTTAATTTGTGGAGGGTAATTGACATAATGTATCACAAAAAAGTATTCAAAATATCTAGGAATTCAGTTTTTAAAAAAGATTTTATTTATTTATTTGACAGAGAGAGAGAACACAGTTAGGCAGAGAGGCAGGCAGAGAGAGGGGGAAGCAGGTTCTCTGCTGAGCCTGATGCAGGGCTCAATCCCAGGACCCTGAAATTATGACCTGAGTCCAAGGCAGAGGCTTAACCCACTGAGCCACCCAGGTGCCCCGGAATTCAGTTTTTAGTAATATACCATAAAGAAATAATGATGTGTGTTATAAGTTACTTTAAGCAGTTCCATGGCAATAATAGGAACTAATAATAACATGCCCAACAATAAAACATTGGCTAAATAAATTTAAGATTGTTTCAGCCATTAAAATATGTAAAAAAAAAAGTTGTTAAAAAATCGTCACATAACAATGTATACATATATCCCAAATTTTCAAAAATGACTCACTAACTAAGAAAACCAAGAGAGAAAAAGACAGGCAAATTAGAGGATAAATCCAGGAGCCCCAGCATCTCACTAATAGAATGAGAAGGAAAATTATTATAGAAATAAGTTTGGATAAACAAGAAATGTTTCCAAATCTGAAGGACATAAGTCTCTCTATTGAAAGGATCAAGTAAGAGCACAACGCAATGAGTGAAAAAAAAAAAAAAAAACAACAAACCCTATACCAAAGGACAGCATTGTGAAAGAATGCAAAGACATTGGGGGACATTGGGCAGTCTCTGCCAAACTGCCCAAACTGTCAATCACATAGAATAAAAATATTTTCAGGCTAGCAACATCACATTTAACTCCATGCACCTTCCTTGGGATATAACTAGAGGATGTAGTATAATTTATCTACAATTTGGGATTGATGACAAAGATAAGAAAAATTGCATCTCTTATTAGCTATATAACCTTGGGCAAGTGACTTTGGCTCTTTATGCATTAATTTCCTCATCTACAAAGTGAATTACACTATTGTGATGATTAAATGGTTTAACATAGAAAAAGTACTTAGCTAAATGCAGTGTGGTATCCTGAATTAGATCCTGGAATAGAGAAAAAGGGTATCTGTGGAAAAACTGGTGGGATCTAAAAGCCTACAGTTCAGTTAAAACTATCATACCATTAATAATCTCTTATTTTGACAGATGCACAATATTTATGTTAGACATTACATGAAGGTGGGTAAAGATTATAGGGGAACTCTCTGTACTATCTTTACAACTTTTCTGTAAATCTAAATTATTTCAAAATAAAGGTTTAGATTTTTTAAAAAGTACTCTACCCCTACCTCATATGGTATACAAAATGGATCATCAATCTAAATTTAAGAGCTAAACTCTCAAACTCCTGGAAGAAAATATAAGGACCTTGAATTAGGCAATAGCTTCTAAAGTATGACAGCAAAAGTATAAGCAACCAAAGGAAAATAGACAAAATGGATTTCATCAATACTAAACACTTTTGTGCTTCAAAGGATACCATTTGGAAAGTGAAAAGACAGTTATGGGCTAGGAGACAATATTTGCAAATCAAAACATGAGAAGGGACTTGCATATGCAGAATAAAGAATCTTACAACTCAACAAGAACAAAAAACCCAAACCCAATTTAAAAATGCATAAGGGCTTTGAATAGACATTTCTAAAAAAATGATAAGGGTTGGTATCCAAGATCTATAAAGATCTTATCAAATTCAACACCCAAAAAATAAATAATCCAGTCAAGAAATGGACAGAAGACATGAACAGATAATTCTCCAAAGAAGACATACACATGGCTAACAGACACATGAAAAAATGTTCAACATTACTAGCCATCAGGGAAATGCAAAACAAAATCACAATGAGATACCACCTTACATGAGTTAGAATGGAAAAATTAACAAGATAGGAAACAACAAATATTGGAGAGGAGGTGGAGAAGGGGGAACTCTCTTACACTTTTGGTGGGAAAGCAAGCTGGTGTAGCCACTCTGGAAAACAGTACGGAGGTTCCTCGAGACGTTAAAAATAGAGCTACCCTATGACCCAGCAATTGCTTTATTAGGTATTTATCCCAAAGATACAGATGTAGTGAAAAGAAGGTGCACATGCATCCCAGTGTTCATAGGATCAATGTCCACAATAGCCAAACTGTGGAAGGAGCCAAGATGTCCTTCAACAGATGAATGGATAAATAAGATGCGGTTCATATATACATTGGAATATTATTCAGCCATTAGAAAGAATGAATACCCACCATTTGTGTCAACATGGATGAGACTAGAGGGGATTATGTTGAGCGAAATAAGTCAAGCAGAGAAAGACAATTATCATATGGTTTCACTCATATATAGAACCCGAGGAATAGCACGGAAGACCACAGGGGAAAGGAAGGACAATTGAATGGGAAGAAATCAGAATGGGGACAAACTATGAGAGACACTGGACTCCGGAAAACAAAAACAAAAACAAGGGTTATAGAAGGGACGGCGTTGGGGGTAGGGGGTGATGGGTATTAAGGAAGGAATGCATTGTAATGAGCACTGGGTGTTATATGCAAGTAATGAATTGTTGAACACTACATCAAAAACTAATGATGTACTATATATTGGCTAACCAAATATAATAAGAAAAAAATCTAGACTCTTCCCCCCCACACACAAAAAAATATACAAAGAGTCATTAAGCACATGAAAAGATGCTCAACATCATTAGTCATCAGGGAAATGCAAATCAAAACCACTATGAGCTACCACTTCACACCTAGTAGGATGCCTAAAATAAAAAGGACAGACAATAATAAGTGTTGATGAAGGTATAGAGAAATTGGAATCTTCATACTTGTTTGTGGGATTGTAAAATACTGCAGACACTTGAAACAATCTGTAGTTCTTCAAAATATTACCAAAAAACAGTTACCATATGACCCAGAAATTCCACTTTTAAGTATGTACCCAAGAGAATTGAAAAACCTACATCTACACAGCGGTAGCATCATTCATGATAGCAAAGAATAGTAACAACCTCAATGTTTATCGAGTGATGAAGGGATAAACAAAATGTAGTGTACCCATACACGGGAATGTTGCGGTGGAGGCGAGGAAGGAGGCACTGACATATGCTACAACATGAATGAGTCGCAAAAACATTATGCTAAGTGAATCCCACACAAAAGGTAATCTATGCTTTCATTCCATGTATATGAGATGTCTCAAACAGACAAATCTATAGAAACAAAGTAGACCAGTAATTGCCTAGTAATAGTAGGGACTAGGGTAAGGAGAGAATAGAGGTGACCATTCATGAGTATGGGGTTTCTTTTTGGTGTTATGAAAATATTCTGAAATTGATGTGAATATTCTGAAACTGGTGTGAGCCATTGTCATTAGTGATTGAATAACTGTATATATACTAAAAATTATGTAACTTTATACTTCAAAGGGCCCAATGATTTGGTGTGTGGCTTATGATAAAATTGTTTTTTAAAAAAATGTATTTAGAATAGTTAACAAATTAAGTACCATGTTTCCAAATATTCACCGCTTCTCTCTGGGGGAGTCTGGATCATGTGACTTACCTCAGCCAATGAAATATGGCTGGAAGTGAAGTGTATCACTTCCTGGCAAAAGTTTTGGGAGCATGTTGTTTACCATATCACTCTTCCTTCAGCCATAACAATCAGCAATGTTCAAAATAGAACTGGCTTCACCAGCTGGGGTCCTAGAGTAAAAACAGTGGAGAGAAGAGCAGTGGGCAACTTTTGATGGACATGGGGCATGAATGAGAAAAGATGCTGTAAGCCACTGAGATTTTAGGATATGCAGTAAGAACAACAAAAACAACAAAAAGAACAACTGGTATTATTACCACTACTGGCAGAGATAGGAAACAGACGGTCAGGCCAGTTCTTCAAACAACACATTTATGTGGAAATACCCTGTTGACAGTGGGAATACAGAACTGAAAGGCAATGGGGAAGTCAAGGCAGAAGAAGGAACATTCAAATCAATAACCATTTTCTGAAGGGCTTGTATCCATTGGTTCTGGGGATTCAGAGATGTGATGCACAATCTCTTTTAGTTACCATTGATTGACCGTTTACTCACTTACTACGTGCCTAGTCCTTTTGGGTTTTGGCACATGTGTTGTCTCCTGTCTCACCAAAGAGCAGTTTGGTGATGAACAAGAAGCTTCTCCAATTTTGACCCACAAATAGACAATTCTATTTTAGAGAAATTAGTGAAGCAAATGAAAGGCTGTGGGATACATTTAAAATAGCTACAGATTGTTCAGGGCTGTGAGCCAGACCAAACAGCACCTTCCCACATGCCCCACTTGGCCCTGTGATTACTCAAATCCCAGCATTGGCCCAGGCTGCTGCCCGCCACGAACATAGCTCCAAAGAGCACAACTGGAAGGTAGTTTGCCAGGAAAGGGAAGAGCTGGACTGTACCTGGGAGGGGGGAAATGCATGACATTTTCCTTTATATTTATAAGTTTATGCTTCACATCATGACTCCCCACTGTTTGGTTTTCCACCTCCTCACCTGGCAGTTTGCAGAATGGGCTGGCAGTCAGCCAGGCTGAGGAGGGAGAGAGGAGGGACCTGGCTCAGAGACCTCTTTAGGCTAAGCAGCCTAAGCCAGACTGGAAGCTTATCTAGGAGCACAGAGGCTGCAGAAATGAACATTTATTTATTCACACACCAAAGGTTTTAAACTCTTTGTAAATGGAGCGTGGTTGGTCCAATCCTGAGCTCTGGTGATGGACACAGGGACAGAAGCTGGACCTTGAGACATACAACACAGAAGTGACAATGCAGGGCCGTGGGGAATAGAGGCTGTCTCTTTTCCCCACAGGAAGAGTCAGCCTGGTCAAGGATAGGCAGGTCCCCGCACAGTTGTATCTTGAAGGTAGATGTGCAGCAAACACCAAGAGGGGCACCTGGTCCAGTCATGGGGTGGGAGGGGCAGAGGGGACACCAGAGACCAGAAGGGCCTCTGCCTGAAGAGGAAGAAGAGCCCTTGGCCAGAGAGGAGACTCCAGGTTCAAGGCTTGGTGACTTGACGGGTTGCTGTGCTCCACTCTCTGTGGAGGGCTGTGTGCGGTGGCTGCTGGTCCCACCCCCTGAAGCAGAGGCAAGGAACAGTTAGGGGCTCCCAGGTGCATCTCAACTGCCACAGCATCTTTCAGCCTTGGAGTCTCTCATGTGTACAGTATGCATTTCCTTTTAAAAAAAAATCAGAGAAACATCTTTAAAGCCAACTAGTTTTTTTTCCAACTAGCCCTGATCTCTCCTGTTACTGAGGACAGCCTCAGAGAAGATCCCTCTCAGTCTCTGACAAGTGGCCAGCCCTGGTGAAAAGGGGGGAGGACACAACAGCCGATAGATCTCACCTGGACATGGTAGCCGCTACCTTGTGAGAGTCCATTCAGGAGGATTTACAATGGTTCTCTGGGACCTTGTGAGAGTCCATGCAGGAGGATTTAGAATGGTTCTCTGGGCCTGAAATCTTGCACACTGGTTGAAGAGGCTTCATTTCTAGATACCCGTGGTGAAATCTAGAATGCAGGAGGGATGTGGCCATGCGCTAAAAACAGGAGGTATCAGCACGTAGGTATGAGCAGGCCATTAGATAGGAGATCGTGGGGCACCCCAGGCAGTTGTGAGGAATCACAGGCCCAGCCATGGGGCAAGATGGGGCTTCTGGATGAGTGGGGAGCAGGGGAAGGGGTCCTAAGCTAGACATAACCTTTGAATTCTCATGACATTGTATCTGTGTGTGAGGACAGGAGTTGGTCTGCTTCCTCTTTGGCCTCCTCCTCAGAGCCTGCTGGATGTCTTGTGACAAAGCAGTGTTCAGTAATTAGAGGTCCTGGGAACTAGGTTGGCTGCTTTGGGATTCTGGGGTTTCCACTGACATTTATGTTTCCAAAGATGTTGTTTAGCCCATTTTAATAGTATAAGTAAACAAACTGAGGTAATGTGATTTATTCAACTATTCATTCATTCAACAAACATTTATTGTGGGCTAAAGCACTATTCTGAGTAACTGGGGATAGAGCTTTCAGTCTCGCGTGGGCCAACGAAAACGAATGAAGACGTAAAATGTGTAGGATGTCAGACAGTTGTCAATGCTACAGAGAAAAGTAAGTCGGGAAGAGACCTAAAAACGAATGGTCAGAAAAGGCCTCCTCTGGGGGCGATACCTGAGCAGAAACCAGGAGGAGGTGGGGAGTAAGCCTTTGGGGAACGTGATCAAACACCAGTCCAGGACAGGCACAGCTCTGGATGGGAGTGTAGTATTCAAGAAGCAACAAGGAGGCCATAGAATTATGTGATTTGTCCAGGTTTCATTAACACAAAGCTTGAGTCCCAGTCTAGTGTTAGAAATCTACATCTAAAAAAATTTTTTTTCATGGGCACTGTAAATTTTACAACTATTCTGGTTTTTGTTTTTTCTCCCTTCTATCTTTATTTAAGCGTACTTAATAAGAAGCTGGCTTAAAGTTATTAACATGTCTAATTTTTTTTTTACCATTTTAACAATTTTTAAGTGTACAATTCAGCAGCATTAAATACATTTGATGTTCTGCAACCATCACCACCAAAGTCCATTTTCAGAACTTTTCATTACCCCAAACAGCAGTTCTGAATCAATTAAACAATAACTCCCCTTCGTCCCACACCCCTCTTCCCTCGTAACAGCTACTCTCTGTCTCTCTGAATGTGCTATGCTAGCTGTTTCTTATCAGTGGAACCATATTATGTATTGACCTTATTTTATTTAGCATGTTTTTAAGGTATATCCCCATTGTGGTATGTATTAGAATTTCTTTTTTGGGGCGCCTGGGTGGCTCAGTCAGTTAAGCGTCTGCATTCGGCTCACGTCATGGTCCCAGGATAGAGCCCCGAGTCAGGCTCCCTGCTCAGCGGGGAGTCTGCTTCTCCCTCTCCCTCTCTCCCTGCTTGTGCTCTCTCTCTCAAATGAATAAAATTTAAAAAAAGTTTTTTTATCATTAATATTCCATGGTATGCATGCCGCATTTTACTTACTCATTCACCTGTTACTAATGGTCATGTTGCTTCTATCCTTTGGGTATTGTGAATAATGCTATAATGAACACTCGTGTACAAACATCTGTTTGAATCTTTTCTGAGTATATACCTACAAGTGGAATTGCTGGATCATGTGGTAATTGTTTAACTATTTTGAGGAACTGCCAAAATTTTTCACAATGGCTGCACCATTTTACATTCCCAACAATGCATGAGTTCCAATTTTTCCATATCCTTGCCAACACTTTTTTTTTTAATTGCATCCTAATAAGTGTGACTGGCACCTCATTTTGGTTCAGGTTTTGCTTTTCTTACTGACTATTAGAAAGAGTCAAATTTGCGAACTGTCTTCAATAGATGCATATATTTTTAGCTTTGGCCCTAGGGGGCTCATTATTTCTTGACCCACTTCTAAATTTATACCACAGATTCTCAACAAGGGGTAATTTCCATTCTCAATCTTCCTTACCGGGGACATTGGCAACAACTGAAGATCTTTACAACTATCTATTCACATTTCATGTACCTTTATAAAGTGTCTTCAATCCTTTAGGACCAAAGCAGAATATGTAGTGAACTACTGCTTCTGAAGTCAGCATTATTAACATTGTGATAAAGATGCAGAAAACATAACTTCCTTTTCACAACAGTGTATTCAAATTATATATCTGAATATACTTATTGGCTTCATTGCTAATCACTTCAATGACCTAAACTACAATGTGAGATAAAACTATCGTTATTAATATTTTCAAAAAGTTAGCATGTTCCTGGAGGAAATAGCAAATCTAGATGTCTTGCCTTTCGTTAAACTGAAAAATGTCATGTACCAGGCTCTCTGTCTGGCACTAATTATACATGGGTGGACCAGGTGGATATGGGCCCTTGTACCCACGGAGCACAAACCTCACTAATAAACACGTGGTGTTAGGCCAAGCATTGTTAATAGTGTTTTGATGCCTCCCCCCTTTTAAGTTGAATAGTTTAAGGAAACAGAAATTCTTATAAAATGAAAAACTTTAATAATTGTTTAAAGCAAAGGCACAAGTAAACATTTCAGGTTATCATACAATGTTACAAAAAGAAATTCCAACAGTAAAATGAAAAACATTATAATCTTGCATCTCTATATTATACCTAATTTAGTATTCTATCATCTTTTCTTTGGAGTGAAAAGACAAGATAGGCAGATCAATGGATGTGCTGTAAAAAGTTGGATTATAAATAGCATCCACTCCACTTTTAACCAGTAATTTTAATTTCAGTTTAAAAAACTGGTTTTTTAATGATGGAGCAGCAATAACCTTCAGGCTAAAGCACACTGTTTTAATAAAGTAAATCACTGATTTCATAAAACATTAGCTGCTGACGTCTGGTACTACATGATAAATAAGCTGGCCATGAAAGGACTTTACTGAAATGCAATTCATATATTTATTTTACTTTAAACCTGAAAATGATAGTGTATTATGTAAAAGATAAAGGAGAATATGGAACCAATTCATTTCTTATGATGTTAGAAATAAAATACTTAAAAAGGTCTAGACCTTGTTTTCAAAGGCACTATCCGGAGAGTAACAGGCTGCACGCTCAGAGCTAAGTTTTTGTTTTTGTTTTTCTTAGGTGAGACTTGACATCTCAATTAGTCATCAAACACTGAGTACCTAATATCTATCAATAGAAAGGGCAGAGATTGTGTAATGTGTATCTTTAACCGCTTTTTTCAGGGAGAAAAAAAAAATATTTTACCATTGATTCTTAAAAGGCTGTTGAAATATTGGCTTGATCTAAAAGTTCTGTTTCATCACGTCAATGTGATTTCCATTTTATTCAGATCACCCTGTAGCTTCTACTTTTAGCTTTTCAACCTAGATGGCAACACCACCAGGAAGTAACTATCCTAAGAGAGTACTTTTGTGTGTGTGTGTTATTTATTCACTTATTCCTCCCTGAATATTCTCCAGCTCTAAGTGTTTAACTGAATAACATTTAAATGATACAAAGTAATTGTGTCAGGGATTAAATAAAATCTATCAAGAGGACATTTTCCAATACCTTGTAAATCTTAATTGAAATGTCAAATCAGAGCTTAGTATCCTGTTGCATACTAAAAACCAGGAAGATTCTAAACCCTTCTAGGGAGTATTTGAATCAAAGCTCTTGAATGAGATGATTGTTGTTTCTAGTTTTCCCATTTCCCAAATTACAAGAACATCAATGGGTTACGGTTCACTTACCATGATTCTTTTAACACCTAATTCCTAACCAGGAATAGTACTTAGGAAATTCTCTAAGAATATCTTTCAGATTTAGAATTCAAACATGATTCTAGAAAGATGTTCTTATTTTAAGTCAAATTATAACATCGGCTCATTGACGCATACCTAAAGGCCAACGTGCCTGCTTGAGAGAGCAGTGCTGGGATTCTGGAATTCTTCCCTTTCTCTATTTCCAAAGGTAGAGATGTACTTCCTTTGGCATCAAAGACTTCATCATACAAAACAGCTGGAACATTTTCCATTTAGAATAGTTACGAGGTTAAGATCCACTAGCAAATTTGTCTTCAAAACCATTAGTTCAACACAAAAAGCAAATAGTTTGATCTTCTACTGAGACAAACTTAAGATGCAAACCTGCATTTTAGAGGGTCTGCAGACTTTTTCTCTAAAGTGCCAGACAGTAGATATTGGGGGCGGTTTGTTCCCTATGGTCTCTGTTGTAACTACTCAACTCTGCCATGGTACACGAAAGCAGCCACAGACAATATGTATATGGATAAGCATGGGTAAGCTCCAAGAACATTTTATTTATCAATACTGAATTTCATATGATTTTCATGTGATACGAAATGCTATTTTGATTCCCCCCACACAACTATTTATAAATATTAAAAACTACTCTTAGCTTGTGGGTCATGTAAAAACAAGAAGCTGGCTAGAATAGCCTCATGGCCTGTAGTTGCTGACCCTTGGTCTAGATCACTAGATTTCCTATTGTGGGGGTGAAAGCAATGTGGCCATGACTCATCTCATTTTACCTGGGCATCAACAGCCCCTAGGCTGACAGTAATGAACCCCAAAAGAGAATTCTAAAAGCACCAGACAATTCTAGTAGACGATTCCAGTAGAGCTGCGCAGAGTTTATGAGTGTTAATACATCTATACACAAATACTGATCTATATATATTCAGGAAACACATTTAAATCACATTAATTGAAGAAAAGCAGAGAATTGAGAAATTCACTAGCTGAACCTTTTCAGCTTGGTGTCGGAGAGATCTTGAGTAAAATTTTGGCTTTGCTACTTACTAAACTTGTAACCACAGGTAAATTACTTAACCACTACAATTTGACCTGGTGATATGGACACAACAGGCATCTGGTCAATCTTGTTTCTCAAGCAAATAGCTACAAAGGGCTTCCTGGAAAAGCCTAATCTATCACGTACCATAAAGCCTGACTTTGGGCTTTAGACAAAAAATGATTTCGTCTCTTCTACTCCACTCTGTCATGTAAATTTTTTTTCTGCATGCAACATATTGTGCAAAATTGTACCTCCATATATACTGAATTCTACTTTCCTCTTATCCTTGAAGGCTATTTTTTTTCACAGGCTGCTGATGAAAATGGAAGTGGAAAGGATCCAGTCAACACATGTTTGTTATCTTTACGTCATTTCAGTGTAATTTGGTGTTTCCACCAATTTATCAATGACAGGCATTCAGGTTTCCAGGGAAAAAAGTCTGGATGAGAAAAAGGAAGAACTGGTAGGAAAGAATTCTTATGGCTTTATCTATGGATTAACTAGAGAAGCTGAAGATAATGTTCATAGATTAACCGCAGATATAGTTTTTGTGTATCTTGGACCTCAGTCCATTGCTTAAATTACATTAAGTAGATATTAGCACTAAGTAATATGTGCTATAACCTCTTTAATCATGAAAAATTTATTGTATATACACATGAAGCAAAATACGTCACCAATAGTGTTTTGAACAAGCATTAGTTCACTTATGAATCTGCTAGTGTTGAATGCCAAGCAAAATACTAAAGCTATTAAAATATTAGTGTTTGGTTTTATTTTCAATTTTCTTTTAACCTAGTATTTACAGAAGTCCTGTTAGAATGCTGAAGGCAGTCATTTGCAACATGTACATTCTCCATATAAAATGATTTTCAATGTGGGTGATGTAGATTTATAAATATGTACAAAACCCCCAATTTATTTGTAGTTAACCTACTACTCTGACTAGTAGGCAATACATGGAAGCATCATATGCACATCAAAATTAGAAATTAAAACACAACTTAAAACTTTCAAGACAGATGACTGTTCATTTGTGTTTGTATAATTATATGGGGGGGAAAAAAAGCTTTGTAGTTGGGAGCTTTCAGTGGCCCACTACTAAAGCAGTAATTTTAACTGAAAAACAAAAAACCCCAAAAAACCCAGAAACACACCCCCAACACAAAAACCCAAGATAAATTAGATGTATATCCTGGTCAAATGTTTGTAGACACCTGCCCTGAAAACAAATTGCTAACTATGCAATTTGTTAAATGAGCATGAAATATTGCACTAGAGCAGTTTTGTCTGAAGAAAATTCAATTTTCCATAGTCCTGAACTTCAAAATGTTTCCCACATATAAATTGCATTTTCTAAATAAGAAACATTAATATTCAGTAATACTGTTAGAACCTTATTTTTCCCATTAACCATATACCAGTCTATTTTATGGCAATGGTAGTCAGTGGTGAAGATTTGGCAAAGATAAAAAGGCAGATAAGACTGTAAAATATATATATATGTATGTATATACGTATGTACATATGAAACAAGGATGTTCCAAAAACCCTTAATCATATGATAACTGATCCCTTAAAAAACCCCACAGTCTAGGTCACAGTGATGGTCAGACAGTGGTCGAGTATGACTCTCTTCTTGGGGGCTGCTCCTTTCGAGCCACTCGGTTGCTGTCTCTGGTCTCCAACGCACTGTCTTCTGTTTCGCTTTCACTACCATCTGCCACAGTGGGGTCCAAAGACATCGGGCCAGACTTTCTGTGGAAAGGAAAACCAACGCCACTTTCCCGTAAGGAATCATCCATAAAATCTTCATCAGAGGAATGGAATGATTCATCATCTCCTATTAAATGGTTGACAATGTGGATTCCATCAAAAGGAGGCTGGCCTGAGAAGACCCTCTGGCCTTTTAGGCACCTGAGCTGTCAAAACAAAACCCATGTTAATATACTCAACTGGGGGAAACACACACACCAAGAAAGCAAACATTTCATGTTTTAAAAAGAAGATAACTTACCTTTTATTTTTTTTTGCCATTTGTAGATAAAATAGTAACTACCAATTTTTATATGCCTCCTATGTGTTATGTAATGGACACATAACTTTTTTTTTTTTTAAGATTTTATTTATTTATTTGACACAGAGAGAGAGCGATCACAAGTAGGCAGAGAGGCAAGCAGAGAGAGAGGAGGAAGCAGGCTCCCCACTGAGCAGAGAGCCCGATGTGGGGCTCGATCCCAGGACCCTGAGATCATGACCTGAGCTGAAGACAGTGGCTTCTGCCACTGAGCCACCCAGGCACCCCAGTAACTTGTTATTTTAATTGAATTATCACAACAGTCCTATGTGGTAGATTTTATCATCTTCATTAGAGATTAGAAAATGGAAACTCAGGTAGAGGTACTACTGTGGACACACAGGTAATAGCAAAATTTAGATTCAAATTGAACCTTCATTATATTACAGATAATATAATGAACTCCATGCACTCATAAAATTTCAACAATTAACATCACAGACAATCTTATTACATTACACCTCTTCTGTCTCTGGATTACTTTGAGATAAATCCCAGACATTCTATCAGTTTACCTGTAAATATTTCCGCATGCATTCTAGAAGATGTGGACTTTAAACCATACTCAGAACTATCACACATACTGTCTCAAGAGCATGTCCCCATAATAATGAAAATCAGTTACAAATAATGAAAATTTGCTATGAATCTCCATCCTATTATAATATCCCAAAGACCACCAAACCACTGTCACTCACTCACTCAGGGCAGGAATGCTTCTTTCTACTAATGAGATCTCTCTCTGTAAGGAAGGAATGCCAGGAGTATATAATTTTGCCTTCTCTCCCCTACTCCTCCCCAGGGAGAAGGGGCAACTTCCCTAATGAGGGAATAGGGGAGAGGAATGCCATGTATTGCTCAGCTATTTCTCTTCTCTTTCCACCTTTCAGAACCAGGTTTTGGCTATCCCAGGAGCTTCCCATGGCCACACCTTCATGGGGACATCATATGCTCCCTGTTACTGGCTGGGCCAGTCTGACTAATTCTGGAGTTCATTTTCTAGAGAAAAACCCACTGTTGTCACAAATCTAAATCACATTCTCCAAAACCAGCCTTTTCAGGATTAAAGGTGACTTCTTTCTATCATCTCCCACTTCTTTGCCCCAGTTACCTTAAACTTCCAAACCCACTGCCATGGATACAACCACTTCTACTACCATAGAATTGAGACATCAGCCCTGTCGTCCTCAAGAGCTTATGTCTTAAGTAGGAAATCTAATTTGATATTGTCACTTGTTTAATTTCTCCCATACACCATGAATTTTCTCCTACAATAGAGCAGAAGAGCTGAAAACAAAACAACCAAAACAATAACTGAAAAAAACTAATTACCAAAATCTACCTTGACTTGCAAGAATTTGGCTGAAAGAGATCCCATGCCTCCTACCCTTATCACTACTATTAACCTTCAACTTTGTTTCTCAGGGACAAACTCCTGGTCACTCACTATCTTTCAAATCCTAAGATAAAGCCTGTGTGAAATATTCAGGAATATTACATATACTTTCAAAACTAACGGTTCTGAAAGTAAAGACATTACAGCCTTGCCATACACCTGCCAGCTATCCTGACAGACTTCCAGGAAGAAGTGAAGAAATGTCAGCACTTCCCTGCTGGTGTGTGAACAACGGGAAACAAGAAGGATGCTGAGACTTCAAAGAGTGATGTCTGCCTCAGGCCGACCTTCAACCCTGAAGAAATCCCTATGCCCTAGGCCGAGAGAACAAAATTACAGTGATGTGCAATGTAATTTAAGTAACACTGTCTCCCTTGTCAGGGCAGAAAGGATCTAAACTCGAGGGTGAATTTTTAGGGAAAGGGCTCAGAGCACCACCAGGACCTCCCCATAGCTGTGATACCCATGGCAATACTACAACTGCCACGTTCTGATGCAACATCCTATCACCACAATTGCAAACACATGATTTAGCACTCCAAGTGTTAGATTAAGTCAGTTAATCTCTTCCTTTCTTTTCTTCCCAAACCCTTTTGAAGAAATAATACAGAACATGCTGTCTTCCTTTTCCCTGGCTGTTACCAAAGGAGTACAGCAGGGGAACCACAACTTCCCAATTATCTGGAAAGCTGTAGCTCTAACAAATTTGACTGCAGTTAAAAAACTGCAGCCTCCTATCAGATGTCATAAGAGACCTCAAATATTAAATAAAACGAATTCTAGGTGGAGGGGTCATTTCCTCAATGTCAAAGGGGATGCAACTAGAGTTTATTTGAGAACTGCTAATAAAGAATAGCAAAAAAAAGGAATTTCGGAGAAGAAAAAGGTGAAGGTAAGGGACTCTCTGGTAAAACTGAAGCTGTCCCTTAGTTACCTCTTAGACGAAAGTGTGCATACCGGTTCTGAGGGGAGGGAGGCCTGTGTGTGTCCTGAAAAGGGACATCTGCTCACTGAGTTCCCATCACGTGGTCTAGAAGGGGCTGAACTTCAGGTGAGGATGTCCCGGGGGACTCCTCTTCCTGTGGAGAGAGGTTTGGCTAGAGGAAGGCCAGAGCTGGGCCTTCTAATGTATAGTCTTGGGTGTCTGGATCTGAGAGCTGTACTACTGATCCTGTTACTAGACTTTTAAGAGCTAATTATATTTAAACAAACAAAAAAACCCAGACAATTTTCTCACCTACACCCCTAAAAGACTTCCACAGATATTATTGTTGGTAGCACACTTAGATTAGCATATCTCAAAATATGGTCCACTGATTATCTCTATCAGGATAACCAAGGATGATTATTAAAAATTCAGAATCCAGGGGCGCCTGGATGGCTCAGTGGATTAAGCTGCTGCCTTCAGCTCAGGTCATGATCTCAAGGGTCCTGGGATCGAGTTCTGCATCGGACTCTCTGCCTCAGCGGGAGCCTGCTTCCCTCTCTCTCTCTCTGCCTACTTGTGATCTCTCTCTGTCAAATAAATAAATAAAATCTTAAATAAATAAATAAGTAAATAAATAAATAATTCAGAATCCATACCCCGATCTAAGGAATCAAAATCTGGAGAGCGAAACATTTTAAGTTATTTATTAATTGTTTAAAATAATCTCCACACTCAACGTGGGGCTCAAACTCAACAACCCTGAGATCAAGACTGACAGGCTCCACTGACTGAGCCAGCCAGGTGCCCTGAGAGTGAAACAATTTTACAAGCATCTGAGGAGATCATGATACCTCACAGTTTGAGAATCACTGTGGTAGATCTGTTCAAACCAAATGAGGCTGAGTCAAAAAGGAGTTGATTTACCTGAGATGGAGCTCTTATTCACAGTAAAAGTGCTTCTGAACAGGGAACAACTGCCCGTGTGTCTGGTATACAGAAATGGATACCACCGTTCAGTAATACAAGCAAGCTGTTCAGACCCAAATCCACTACCTGATGGTTGAAACACGGAGCAGTCTATTTAAATGCCTTTTCCTGAAACTTTCTCCTGGCATAGGGTAGGATCCAGGAATGCGTATGTTCAAAAGACCTGAATAATTCTGATGTGCATCCCAGAGTAAAGACCACTACTACAGGCAACATTTTGTCTGTTTGTTCAGCTTTGTTTGGTGTCTCCTATGAATCAATCATTAGTACAGGAATCTGACAAAAGCTACTGACTCTCTTTCTTGAAAAGTACATATATGTATTTTTGCATACCCTTCTGTAGCCCCTTGTCTTTTCTGAGTTTTGGTTAAAGACTGTTAGAAACATTTTTATAAAGCAACAAGGAAAACAACTAAACTTTGTGAAATGCCAATAACACACTCCTATCATGAAAAAGATTTAAAAGGTATTTATTTTTCTAGGTGAAATGAGACATAGGTTTAAAGGCACTGAATGTGACTGGAAGTACTTTTGAGATTCACCAAGGATTGGAATTTTAAGCAAAGGGACTCTTCTCTGGTGGAATCTTGGGATTTCCCCCAAAGAAGAGTCTCAGCTGATCATAGTCAACAAACTCTATCCAGGCATTCAGAACTTCCTGTTAGCTTTTTAAGTTCTCCAGACCTAATATTTGAGCAGGGAGTCGGGTATTTGAAAAAATCATCTAAGAGATGCTGGGGGTAGGGGTGGAGGGACGGCAACTAGGAGGAAACAGACTATTGGTGAAAAGAAAACTCTTTAAAAATCATTTATTTCCTCTGAAGAAACTGCATCCATGTAAAACAAAAAACAAAACCAAAAACCCAGGACACTCTACAAGAGGTTTCAGACATAATTTTTTCTGACCTGAAAGACATGTGCTTTGAGACTGAAAAAGCCTACCAAATATCTATCACAATGGATAAAAGTAGACTTACACAATGGTACCTTATAATGAAATTTCAGGACACTGGGAACAAGAAAAGATAAAGCATCCAGCCAAAACAAAAACATATTTTATATAAAAGATTAAGAATCACAATGATAGGGACACCTGGGTGGCTCAGTTGGTTATGCCAGCCTTCGGCTCAGGTCATGAACCTGGCATCCTAGGATGAGTCCCACATTGGGCTCTCTGCTCAGCAGAGTCTCCTTCTCCCTCTCTGCTGCTCCCCCTGCTTGTGCTCTCTCTGGCTCTATTGCAAATAAATTTTAAAAATCTTAAAAAAAAAAAAAAGGAATCACGATATCAGACTTCTCAACTGTAAACAGAATAGAGCAAGGCCTTCAAAATTCTGAGAAAATATTTCCAACGTACATTTAAAAAATTGAAATTATCTTAAAAAACACTTTAGATACATGGGATGATTTAATGGATTCCCATGTTGTCATCATCTAGCTATCTGGAAGCAAATGAAAAAGGATTTTTATTTATATGGTTTTTTTCTCTTGATAAGTATGATCACATTTATTTTCAATAGATTATATTCTGCCACCAGGAATATTTGAGCATGCCTATTATATCCAGCATTGGCCAGCATGACCATTACATATTTTTCTCCATCTTAATTTGCACACTTATTGTGGTTTTGTTTCTTTTATTACTGCTGGGATGATTGAGATTTTCTTTTCTTTTTTTCCAGTATAGTTAACTTATAGTATTATATTAGTTTCGGGTGTACAATATGGTGATTCAACACATTACCCACTGCTTGTCACAAGTGCTCTCCTTAATTCCCATCACCTATTTCACGCATTCCCCCTCACCCCTGTCCAGTAATCATCAGTTTTTTCTCTATAGTTAAGAGTCTGTTTCTTGGCTTGTTTCTCTCTCTTGAAATACAGTTTTTAAATAACAGACTATTGAACTAGATGTTTTAGAAAAATATATAATCTTATTCTGTACTTCAGATTATTTTATTCTCAAAAATGAATACATAAAATAGTAAAAACAAGCTTATTGTATGATAAAATGTTTCCTTCTAATGAGTGCCTTCTAGTTCTATAACATTTAAAATTTAGATATTAAGTAGATTTGCCATTTTCCAAATATCAGTTAAAAGACCCACAAACTACCACAGAGATGATCTCACAGACTATTCAACTCAGTAGGTCACTCTGGAGTCCTTACTTTGGGGAGGATGTTGATGTTAACAGCACCCTTTGACTCCCTAATTCTCTAGACCAATAATTAATAAATTGTGTTATGTAAAAGAACCTCCTGGGATTGTTTTAAAAATATATAGACTCTTGGGCTCTCCTCTCAGACACCTGGATTCATCAGGCAGGACTCAGGAATCTATTTTAAACAAGCACACCAGGGAGTTCTGATTAGGATGATCTATAGATCACGTTCTGAGAGACACTACTCTAAATGGATCATATTTAGGGATTTACTATATTAGGATCATGTTAAGAAAATTTGGTAAGGATAAATAAATTTGAACTCAAGATGTTCTTGTTAATTTATCACTGCCACACTGGCCATTGTCATATTTTAAAAATACAATGGTCTGATGTGGACACACAACTAACTCAAGGGGAAAAAGCAAATAAAAATACAAAGAACTGTAAGGTAAATAAATATTTTAAGATATGACACCTTCACCATCTAGTTTCAAATCTATTTCTCATGGGGTGTTTCAGGGGATTCATTACTGAGGAACAGCAACCAGTTTTAGACATCTCAACATCTGAGTTTATATCAAAGTGAGAGAACATATGTTTATAAAACAGAGTCAGAGCCTTCTCTTCTCCTTCTCCTATCGAATGTCAACCTTCAAATTCAAACTTTATTCTGAGGATCAGCTTCATATTCAGGTGACAAACTATACCTTTTGAAGGATAACATGCTTAACCTTAGGAGTATAGTTCTAGCTTTAAAACCCTTGATAGAAAAACGATTGCTTTTCTCTTCTTTTTCTTCTTTTTTTTTTTTAAAGATTTATTTATTTATCTTATAGGAAGGGGGAGAAAAGAGGGAGAGAGAACTCAAACAGACTCTGTGCTGAGCCCAGTGCAGGGCTCAATCTCAAGACCCTGAGATCAGGACACAGTCAAAGCCAAGAGCAGGTTGCTTAACCAACTATGCCACCCAGGCGCCTTTAAGTAGCCTGATATTAAAGAGTCTATTCTGTATGGTTCCATGTAAATAGTTTAAAAACAAGCAAAAAAAGGAGAAAAATTTGGAGTTCAGTGATAGATAACACAAAGTTCATTAAACTTATTCTCCCTGCATTTGTGAACATTTGAAAATTTCCATAATAAAAAACATGTACATTAAAAAAATAAGGTCATCAATAAAATCTCTCAAAAATACTTCCAAATTCATGTGTAGCTGACCCTTTTGATAAGGAGTTAGACTCACCATAACAAAACCCCCAAATAATCCAATGGAAAAAAAAACCAAAAAGATAACTGCTTCCTTTATATTTGAAAGTATTTCTTTTTTGTTTTCTGGTATTATTTTGATATTACTAGTTTAAAATATTAGCATCTTAATAAATTTTTATAACATATTTAATACATCAATAGGGATAAATATTTTCATAAACTTTAATACTGTATTGATTGACACACATATATATTGGAGTGCATTATTTATAGATAAGTTTTTTCTAAGTTATAATGAATACTTAAAATCAGCATTGTCTGGATGGCTGGTCTACATATATTCTACCACTTCCGTTAGCCTCTGATGATGGTGACTGTTTCTTAATCATTTTTGCATCCTAGAACTCAGCACTCTGACTGGACAAGAGTGGGCACATAAGAAATATAGATGAACTACAGTGAAAAGATAACAGGATTCTTGAGAAAGCCCTCTGGTAACCATTATTCATTTCAGAGGGGAGTGCTAATATACGAGATGCCAATAATGTACTGTTTCTTACCTGATATGGACTGCTTCATCATGTTATGCAGGAAGAGACAGAGTAAAGAAATAAAAACATACAGAATTTGTTTAAACAATACTTAAGATATGCTGACATACTCATTATAGCTTAAAAAGCTAACAAAATCTTAACCTCTCACGAGCTTCAAAGAGATTGGATTTTAAGATTTCTCTGCATGTATTCAACAATGCTGACCCAAAGAAAGTATTTAGTAATTAGAAAAACAAAGTGTTAAGATATTATACAACTTATAAAGAATATAGCACAAGGGTAGTATAGCTAATAAGAAAACAGGAAACTGTCATGTTCATAGTCTGATGAACGTAGGTTTTGACAGGAAATAGCAGAGTTTCTAACTGCATGATAGTAAAAATCCAAACACTAAAAACTAGTATTAAAACCTATTACAGCTATTTCACATAAAAATTATCAGTAAAATTTGAAAGCAGGGAGAAGAATCTGCAGCAATGAATGTTCTCAAGGTCCAAAGGACTTTATAATCATTAAAGATACACAAGTATTTAAAAAATTGTTCATTAGTCTACTTCATCAGCTAAACCTCTAGAGGTTAAGACAGAAGTTTCTTTTGTAAAACAGGGAAATATTATAGCACTAGAGATTTGTAGCCTTTAAATATAACTTCCTAATAAATAACAGAGAAATCTGTGCTGAGAAATTTGATCATCTGGGCCAGTGTCCATGTGGAGAGAGTGTACATGTTCTCTATGTGTTTGCTTGCTACCAGTAAATTATAAACACTGAGAACTTGAAAAGGTTTGGGTTGATTTTTGCATTTGATTTTAAAGAGACACAACAGGTTATTCTTCCTCAATTTTAATGTGTAGGGGTAATAAAATTAATAATAAACCCTTATAATTATATGAGGTTTTACAGTTAAAGTGCTTCCATGCATATTATTTCAAGTAGTTAAAAAAATTTTCCCCCATGTGTGACTGGAGGCTGAACTGTACAGACAACTACCACTTTCTGAGATTCAAAAGAATAAGAAGCGCTGCCACTGAATATTCTGAAAGACAATCAGTCCACAACAAAGTGGAAAAAAGTCATCCACACACCAAAAAAACCCCTAACCAAATGAACTTTGATCACTACTAGACAGGGTTTAAACCATTTAAGTGAGTCATGTGATACCAAGTGAACTGCAAAACAGATGCAGTAAGTTTCCAAGACTGAGTCATATCAGATTATAAAAGCTTCTATTTGTACGTTTGGGTTTATATAATCAATCTTTGTAAAACACTGAACTATCACTGTTAAAGCAACATGTCTGTAAGTGATGTATAAGATATAAAATTTTAAATAACATTATCCTTTACATGAGAAGATGGACATAAAGTTCAATAATCACAAAGATTTGTATTTCTATGTTCTAGAGGCTTTGCTTTCTTTCTCCAAAGTATAATTGGTAATTTTGATGAAATCCTTACATAATAGTTTTAATAGTTTTTTCAGTTTGTGAAATGTAAATGTTTGTAAATGTAAAAGGGAAATGATGTGCTAAATTCTCAATTATCAAATTCTTTCAAAAATGAATCGTACACATGACAAAGATTAAAACTAGCCATAAGCACCCAAACCAAAAGATTTCCAGTGAATGAAAACAGGAAACCAATAAAAGCAATCAACTGGAGGTCATGACTTTGCGATCATTGTATTATATAGACAGGAGCAAAAATTCAGACCTAGAATACTCAAAAGTAGTTAAGTTGAAAAGTTTAAGAGTTTTTTTTCCTAAAATAATACAAAATAGACAATGTTGAAAATGGTTCTGGCTTTAAGCTAAGTAAATTATTTTTAAAAACCAGATAAAGCATTTAAATTTTCAAAACATACGGATTGTAAAAAATGTATAAAATGCAATAGTTAAAACGCATGCTTTTAGAAGCAAAGAAAAAATATGCACCCACAGTAAGAAGTGAAATAGGTGGAAAGGAAAGTCTGGCACTGAAGAAATTTATACTGTGTATTTGTTACCAGAGAAGTAGAGAGGGGGAAGAATTAAGTCATTTACAAAGAACTCTAAGTCTTTCTATAGTGTATACTTAGATTTATCCAGCATACTACGGCAAACAAAATGAAACTGCATCATACTCTTCCTGGCAGCTGACACATCTTGATAAAATTGAAACCATTAACATTATTTAGAAGGTACTCTAATGTCAATGGTGATGAGGTTAGGAATATGTGAGCTTCTATGTAAATTTATGACCAATTACAGGAAATAAATCACTTCACACTTGTTTCACTCTGTACTTTTAAAGCTACATCAAAGTACATTTCATTTGATTTAACCTTCAGCTGAAGCACTGAAAAAATTCAAATGTTTAGCAAAACATCTCGTCAAAACAAAGTACTTCTTTTCTATCTGGACTGAACCGTTAAGAGGAATCATTCATCTCTAAAAGCTAAGTCATGGGTTTTATCAGTCTATCTAATTACCCAAATTTTAATCATTTATCTGATAAGGGACTTATATCTAAAATATATAAATAACTTCTACAAATCAATTATAAAAAGACAACCCAATTACAAAGTGGGCAAAGGATCTGGGTAAATATTTCTCTAAAGAAGATACAGATGGCTAATAAGCATATGACAAGATGCCCAATATGATTAGCCACCAGAAAAACACAAATCAAAACCAAAATGAGATGACCTTCATAGTTTCTACAGTTGGCTGTCACAAAAAGGAGAGATAATATCAACTATTGGCAAGCATGTGGAGAAAGTGGAACCCTCAGACACAGCTGGTAGAGATGTAAAATGGTACAGTTCCTTTAGAAAACAGTATATGGCAGTTCTTCAAATGATTAAACATACAGTGACAATATGACCCAGCAATTCCACTAGTAAGTAACATTCAAGACAAATGAAAACATATGGTCACAATGAAATTTGTACATAAATGCTCACATCAGCATTATCTATAAGTCAAGAGGTGAAAACAATCCAAATGTCCATCAACCAATAAATGGATAAATACAATGTGGTATACCCATTTGATGGAATATTATCAGGCAATAAAAAGGAATGAAGTACTGATACATGCTACAAATAAATGAACCTTGAAAACATGCTAATAAAGAAACCAGTTACAGATTACCACATATTATATAATTCCATTTACACGAAATGTCCAGAATCAGGAAATCTGTAGAGGCAGAAAGTAGATTAGTGGTTGCCTAAGGCTGTGGGAAGGGAGCTTGTGGGAAATGAGGAATGACTGCTAACGGGAATGGTATTAGCTTTGGAATGATAAAAACATTCTAAAATTGTGGTAATGGCTGCATAACTCTGTGAATATACTAAAAACCACTGAACTGTACACTTAAAATGGGTGAACTGTATTATATGTGAATTATTTCTCAAACCTGTTTTAAATATATATATGTATATAAATCAGATAGCCATTTGGTGGGTATATTTCCAATGGAGATATTGCCATATTGAAAATAAATAATTTCCTATTCAGGAAATGTAGAAAATTTAATTGATTTAAAAAAATTCATCAACAATGAGAATCTTCAACATCCAATTTTTTCCTCAACAGAAAAAAGAAGTGGTGGCTACCTTCTCCAGCTTCATTTTAATAGGCAGAAAATATTTGCAGTAGAAAGGTGTAATGCTTTAGACAGAAGTATTAAGTAAAAGGAGATTAATGCATTTGTAGCATTCAGTTTTTTCCAGAAACTAATTTTAAAAATACATAATATACATATATAGCCACAGACCTACACTCTTTTATCACAGAACACAAAATGAATTATCAAACAGAAAAGATTAGTATCCCTCTCTTCCTCATTCTGAGTGCTCATAGGCTGCTTAGTTAAGATTGGGCACTTGTAACCACATGACCTCATGAATGCTATCTTATCATATCACAGGTTCCTCAGACCGACCACAACAACTTAAATCAGACAGGCAGCAAAGTAGCATGAAGTCTTTGACACATATTATTGGTATGACATTTTAGCTGTCCAGTTCATGGGAGTGAAAATCTGATTATCTCAAGTCCAACTGCATCTGTGAGATAGGGTCCATAAAAAGCACATGATTTATGGCACTAAAGACTTGCAACCACAATTTAAAATTTTTAGTTTCTGTAAATCTGAGGGAGCTAGTTCATCTTTTATCAATGCTCCTTTTGTTGACACTTAGTATGTTTGTAGAAGAACACATTTACAAATGTTCCTAGTTTGAAAAACTGTCAATACTATGTTACTGTTTTTTTTTTTAAAACTAGTATTTTAAAACTGAATTACTGGATGCAAAAGAAAATAAGGTTTTAAAAATGACTGGCTACATTTCAAGAACTTGGCATAGCTGAAGAAACTGGACTTTTGGATTTAAGAATATATAGCACTAAAAAAATAGGTGTGAAGTATTGGGTAGCTTGGGTAACAGGAAGAGAGTATCTAAATTAAACGGAAAAGACTCAAATTGGCTCTCAAATGCTTTGTTTGGGCCAAGGTCTTAAAGAGATACAATTCAAAACATAATCAGGGAAGAAGACTCTATTTATGGATTTCCTCTTGTTTGATTAAGAAAGCTTATCCTCTGCCATCAAATCAATCTCTCTGAATGCTATTTTCAGAACCACACATGACGAACTGATCAGGCTAAGTCTCTGGTTTCAGAAGCACCCCTCTCTACTGATTTCCCTTTGTCTTTATAGCTGCTGCTTCTCTCTCTCCTGAACTCTTACTTGCCTCCAGACATTTGTATATGATGCCCTCTCTGCCTAAACACTTTCTACTCTCCTTTTCCTGGCTATCTTCTACCTCCTCCTTCGACACAGTTCAGGTAGCCCCACACCCAGAGACTTTGGACGCATTTCTCATGTTCTACCACAGCGCTGTCCATATAGACTATTCTCCCTACCAGTCTGAATTCCTTCACAAGTGGGACTAACGACTTCTAGATACCCAGCGCAGGACTGGGATGGAATGCACTTAAAGATTCTTAGCATGACTGCTTTGGATGCAGTAAATGAGGCAAGGCCTGAGGCATGTGTGGGAGCTAAATGACATCCAAATGTTCACTGACTGAGTGACTGTATGAAGTAAACCAGCATCCTAAGGGCATACAGTTAACCAGTGATAGAACCAGGCCTAGAATCCAGGTCTCCTGACTCTAAGCCCAGTGTTCCAAAACTGATAGTTTCTCAACCATGTGTAGTAAGTTCTTTTTGGAGAACAAAGACACAAAATTCAGAAACAAAACTAAACATCAAATTAAAAAACAAACAAAAATCCAGAACTGTTATTAAGAATTTGATAAATTACACATATATCTATAATTTTTCCTCTCTTCTCCCTTTATGGATGTGTTTAGAAATACTGGCATGATAATGAAGGAGGTAAGTAATAGTTAGATGGAGAGTGAGGGATAATTAAGTTAATTTTTTTTTTAAGTCGGCTCCCCAACCAGTGTGGAACCCAACACAGGGCTTGAACTCATGACCCTGAGATTACACCTGACTAAGATCAAGAGTTGTGGAGCTTAACCAACTGAGCCACCCAGAGCCCCAGGGTAATCAGCTTTTAAACAAATAAACATTTTAAAAATGATTACACAAGTCTTAAAACCTGAGTAGATGATTAAGGTCACTGGATTTTCAGACTCTAGCTCATTTGGTTGCCCGAATCAGGCTGAATGAAATCTTTAAGCATAACCTATTAGTTTCACTTAAATGTTAACGAGTACTTCTAATACTGTAGTGACATTAAAATCTTACTGTATCATACATACTGATGAAATGGTTCTTTAAAAAAATTATATGGTTTATTTGTGTAGTATAAGTCAACAGTTAACCATGTAATTCGTTGTAGGGGGGAGAGAGAATCTTAAGCAGGATCCACACCCAGTATTGAGCCCAATATGGGGCTTTATCTCACAACCCTGGGATCTTGACCTGAGCTGAAATCGAGAGAGGCTTAACTGACTAAGCGAGACTCAGGTGTCACTGAAATAGTTTGAGCATTTATATCTATATCTTATTTTTCTCATATCTAAGACTGAAGAATATGCTATTAGATGGTGTTTTCAGGGGAATGCTATGGAATAAGTCTCTCCTATCCTTAGTCAATGAAATCTATTAAAGAACTGCTATAAGCAAACCTGTCACTACAGGTGTTATAGTTACTTTTAGTTCCTTTAAGAAATGCTTATTATTGGGGCATTTAGGTGGTTCAGTTGGTTAAGTGGCTGACTCTTGATTTCAGCTCAGTCATGATCTCAGGGGTCCTGAGATCAAGCCCTGAGTTGGGTTCCATGCTCAGCAAGGAGTCTGCTTGAGGATTTTCTCTCCTTCTTCTTCCTCTGCCCCTCCCTTCACTTGCCCTTCCCACTCTCGGTTTCCCTAAAATCAGTCTTTTAAAAAAAAAAGATGCTTATTATCGTCTTTACTTTCATGATCTAAGTGGTATCTGACATCCAGTTTCCCTTAAGTGGTTTTTAAAAATTTTTTTTAAGATTTTATTTATTTATTTGACAGAGAGATTACAAGTAGGCAGAGAAGCAGGGAGAGAGAGAAGTAGGCTCCCTGCCGAGCAGAGAGCCCAATGCGGGGCTTCATCCCAGGACCCTGAGATCAGGGCCTGAGCAGAAAGCAGAGGCTTAACCCACTGAGCCACCCAGGCGCCCCATCCCTTAAGTGGTTTTTTATGACTTACATTTCCAATCTAATTGTTGGAACCACTTATTAGCAATTTATAGATTAGCACTAATAGGCATTGTCTCACCAACAATGCATTTGAAAATCTAGTTATTCTTGTTTACTGTAAAGTACTATTTAAAAACTTGCCACTTAGTGGGGCGCCTGGGTGGGCTCAGTTGGTTAGCGTCTGCCTTGGGCTGAGGTCATGATTCCCAGGGTCCTGGGGAATTGAGTCCTGCATCAGGCTCCCTGCTTGGTGAGGAGACTGCTTCTCCCTCTCCGCCCTGCTCCTACTAGGCTTGTGCGCTCTGTCTCTGTCTTTGTGTGTGTGTGTGTGTGTGTGTCTCAAATAAATAAAGAAAATCTTAAAACAAAACAAAATCCCCCCAAAAACCAAAAAAAACTTGCCACTTAGTACCAGAAAACACAGAAGTGCTCAAAGACTATGGGATTTTAGAAAGAAAAAAGAAAAGAAAAGAAGAGAAGAGGGGAGGGAGAAGAGGAGGGAAGGGGTAGAAAGGAGGGGAGGGGAGGGGAAGGGGGAGGGGGAAAGAAAGGAAGACAGAAAAAAAAAAAGGAAAAGAAAAGAGAAAAGAGAGGAGAGATTTGAAAGACTTTCACTGGTCAAAATTCAGGACATTGATTACCAAGAGAACGATTTGATCCAGGAGTCATAGTACTGTGTTAGGATTTTGGAAAGACTCTTAGAAATAAGGCTGACTAGGCATAGTCTTTACCTCAAGGAACTCAGTTTTAGCCTGTCCCCAAGCATCAAGGACAGTAGAAGAACAAACCCTTAATAATAAGCAAAATTGGGGCACCTGGGTGGCTCAGTGGGTTCAGCCTCTGCCTTCAGCTCGGGTCATGGTCCCAGGGTCCTAGCAATCAAGCCCCACATTAGCTCTCTGCTCAGCGGGGAGCCTGCTTCCTCCTTTCTTTCTCTCTGCCTGCCTCTGCCTACTTGTGATCTCTGTCAAATAAATAATAATAAAAATCTTTAAAAATTAAAAAAATAACACAGCAAAATTATGTGCTGTGTTATCTCCCATTTCTGAACTATTAAGTATTCACTATCAGTATCACCATATAGTCTTTGTTAAATTAAGTGTTCCACTTTCCCCCAGCAGATTGTAAATTCCTTGAGAGTGAGACTACACTGTACTTTGCATAGCCAGTATCAAAAATAGCCCACCGGAACATAGTCTTGTATCCAAGTCTGACTTTACAATTCTAACTGGTTCTGTTCCTTGGCCAGTGGAAGACTGTCTCTTAAGGTTATTTATTTTGTCCTTCAGTTCTGAGTACCAGATTCAAATCCCTCATTTCTGATTGATTCTATATTCTCTAATTTGGCTGCTCACCCAGATTTTATCCTAAAAATCTCTTAACTCTTTTGAGGCTTATCCTTCCCTAGGTCAATGCCCCGAAGAAGCTTCTTTCCTGGGTATCTCATCCTCTCTAGGGTCTAATTCCTTCTCTTACCTTGTTTTTTAGTTTTAATTTCCCTTTTTTAAGTGATTTCATTATCTCATCTTACCCTCTTCTACTGGACCTATCTTTTTTGTCATGTTCTGAGGATTCAACTCCAGTTCTTCAATGAAATTATCATCATCAGAAACACATATTTTCATCAGCAAATTTAAACATCTCTTTTGACCTATAGTAGGAATAGGATACATACAGAGAGGCATATAATTGGGTCAAACACTGCCCCCCTTCTATGAATATAGCATAAAACTGGAATGTGGTCTAAAAGTCTTAAATAAAAAGTAGGGCACCCTGTATGGTATTATTATAGTTTTTCCTCTGTGTTTAATATTCTTTTCGGAGGCAAAGAATGAATGGAAAGACATACAGTCTTGGAGATTTTAAGAAATTAACCTAGAAAGAACTGCTGGAAGTTTGGTCACAAGTTAAATAATAAACTCTTGCAGCAGAATGTATTGAATAGCTGAGCTAATTTATGTCCTTGGGTAAGCTTGTATTTCTTAAATAATAGGTATATCTGAAATGGGGTAACTATTTTTATCTAGTTCTATGTTTCTGGGAATGTCAAATTTGGCTAGAAAAACTCAGTTGCCTCTGTTTTCAGAAAATCAACTAGTATTTAAAAGTTAAGATTTTAGTAGCACCTACTGGAAACTGAAGCAGAATCTCTAGGGTCAAGTCACACCAATTCCCCAGTTTCAGATGGAAGAGAAATCCAGAACCTGATGCTGGAAGAAAAGTAAAGAATACTAGGTGGTAGTAGAGTTCTACTAAGTAGACATTAGGTTCCCATCTGAGAGAAGTAATTAATTTAATTCAACCCTTATGAACCCCTACTACATCTAACATGTGACAATTAAATGGGTCGGCAGGACTGTGGTAGGACAGTGGGATGTAGCAGATCAGAAGTCAGAATGCTTGGGCAGTAGTTCAGGCTCTGCCACCAACTAGCTGTGTAGCTTCGGGTAAGTCCCGTAACGCTTATGCCCTCAGCTTCCTCATTTATCAAGTGAAAAACCAGATAAACTTTAAGAACACGCCTGGCTTTAAAAAATGTGAATCTGAAATCTCAGCTTTATGTCTTCTACACAGTAATATTATTGCAGACATTAAATATTGTACACTGTACAGTTTTTTTAATCTTATGACTTCAAATAAGATAAATTATCTGAGATTAAACGGCACATATAAAAGGAATAGGAATAACAAAACCAATTTAAAGAAGTCATTAAGAATGAATTTTAGGGGTGCCTGGGTGGCTCAGTAGGTTGTCTGTCTGCCTTCGGCTCAGGTCATGGTCTCAGGGTCCTGGGCTCCCTGCTCAGCCTGCGTCCCCACCTCCCTCTGCCTGCTGCTCTGCCTACTTGTGCTCACTCTCTACCTCTCTCCAATAAAGTCTTAAAACATTAAAAAAAAAAAAAAGATTGAATTTTTAATAGGAAGTTAAATGGAGGTTTTAAGATTTAAAAACAGTGCTAGACATTTTTTTAAAGATTTTATTCATTTATTTGCAAGGCAATGCACAAGTAGGGGGCATAGCAGGCTCCCAGCTGAGCAGGGAGCCTGACATAGGACTCCATCCCAGGACCCTGGGATCATGACCTGAGCAAGAAGGCAAGATACTTAAATGACTGAGCCACCAGGTGGCCAGAACTAAACAGTTAATTTAAAGAGCCTTAAAGCAATTTTCATAGGAGTACAAACACATTCTCTCATTATCTACATAAGACTTTCAGCAGCAAAAAAAAACCCCAATTTTCCTACAGAAAGGCTTGTGAGAGCTCCTGTATGATATTTTATATTGCTTTAACTAGAGAAAAAAACAAATTTAAGGGAATACGTTCTTTTATTAAAAAGTTGCCACACTGTGGGGTGCCTGGGTGGCTCAGTGGGTTAAGCCTCTGCCTTTGGCTCAGGTCATGATCTCAGGGTCCTGGGATCGAGCCCTGCTTCGGGCTTTCTGCTCAGTGTGGAGACTGCTTCCCTCTCTCCCTCTGTCTGCCTCTCTGCCTACTTGTGATCTCTCTCTGTGTGTCAAATAAATAAATAAAATCTTTTAAAAAATTGCCACACTGGGAAACTGGGCACTTTTTACCGTAACAATATGCATGAAAGCTTATAACTCCCATCTATGGAAATTTTTTTAAACAATAATTCTAAAACTAAGATTCAGTTATCAACAGAATACTGTATTTATTCCTTATTTCTGCCTCCACCAGTATACTGTTGCTATCAATACAGTTTATAAAAAATGTCATTCTTATCCTCTGTAAACTAGGTAATGTACTTGGAGTTTTGCAAGATTTAAAAGGAAATAAAGACTGGTAGAAACAGGCAATACAGAATAAGCAAAAATATTATTATTCGGTTTGAAATAAAGAGAAAAAAAATAGCTGCCAATAATTACAGCCGAATTACTAAGTTCCTTTCTACCTTTGATATTCTGATTTTAATGCCTAAATGAAGATCCATGTTAAATTGATCAATGTTAAATGAGCCTTTAAGCTTCTTTATTAAAAGTTTGGGGTGCCTGAGTGGCTCAGTGGGTTAAAGCATTAGCCTTGACTCAGGTCATGATCCTGGGATTAAGCCCCGCCTGGAGCTCTACTTCTCCCTCTCCTCCCTGCTCATGCTCCCTCTTGCTGTCTCTGTCTCTCTCTCTCTCTCAAATAAATAAATAAAATCTTTAAAAAATAAATAAATTCAAGTTCAAGTGATTTTATTAACTACTTTTAAACTGGGAATGTAGAGCAAGGAAAAAAAGATACACAGTTACAGAAGGCTAGTCTGTCATTTGATTATAAAAGCTCCTTATTTAAAAAATTCTAGTTTTGGGGCTCCTGGGTGGCTCAGTTGGTTAAGCCTCGCCTTGGCTCAGGTCATGGTCCCAGGGTCCTGGGATCGAGCCCCACATTGGGCTGCCTGCTCGGTGGGGAGCCTGTTTCTCCCTCTCTCCCACTCCCTGTTCTTGTGTTCTCTCTCTTGATGTCAAATAAATAAATAAATAAAATCTTTAAAAAAAATTTCTAGTTTAACAAGTGAGTATACACATTAAACATATTAATAATGGACAGGACATTCAAAATACTTTCTGGCAGATACTTTACTAAATCTATAGCTCAAGCATAAAGTTATCAGAATTGAAAAAAGATTACTTACATATAAACATTTTCTAAGGCAAACTTCAGACTGGGCATTCTTTAGATTTCCTTTTATTTACTCAAACTCCTAATTTTGTACTTGGCTGGTAGAAATAAAAGATTCTTGTAACATACAGTAACTTAAAAAACTGTCTCCTTAACAAAGAAAGAAGACAGGATGACAAAAGCCCTGGGTACTGGGAATGAGCACAGAGGCTATCCTTTAAATGAAAGTTGGCTTCATCTACCTGGGTTGTATGTTATTTATAGCATCCTATAATCGTGTTTTACGTAGTTTTGTTTCTGGCCAGCTTTGTCCTGAAATAGCTTATATTTCTTCAAGTTCTTCAGGAAGGGGGTCTCAGTAATTGTTCAGTGACAGACAATTCCTCCTGTCAAGTTCTTTCATAAATCATCCATCATTCTCTAATAAATGGTAAAAAAAAAATGCTGAAGATATCTTTCTTAATATATTCATTCTTTAAGAGGACCAGAGAAGTTTATAATTTAATTAAAATAACTATGTTGAAATACTCTCTTCTTGAAAGTCTCCTTTCTGGGGCTACTGTATCTACAGTCGCCAGTTTCCTTCCCATCTCACTGGTAGTTTTGATCTCCTTTATTGGCTCTCTTGATTTTATAGGTCAGGAGTACCACAGACTTGCTCCTAGAACCCCTTCCCTTTACCTATGAATAACATTTATAGGCCAATAACTACTATACCTATTTTTAGCCCCAACATCTTTTTAGAACATCATACATACCCATTGCCTACTTCATATTTTCATTTTAATGTTTAATAGTAATCTTAATTTTAACATAAACAAAACAGAGGTCTTCAGAGTCTACCCTTCCGAACCTCAGTAAATGTAACCAACCAATCATTCAGATGTCAAGTAAAGAATCTCTGGAGTCACTGACTGTTTTATCATAGTCCCTCATACAATCCATCAGCAAGTTCTCAACCTTGAAAACCTATCTTTAATACATTCCACTTCTCCCATCCTTCTAAGGATGTGGCTAACATTTCCACTTCTCTCATCCTTCTAAGCCACCTTTGCTCTTACCTAGACTATATTAACAGCCTCCATTTCCCTGTTTCTATTCTTGCTCTCTTATAATCAATTCACCATATAGCAGGCAGGGCAAATCAGATCACATCACTCTTTGCTTAAAACCATCCAAAGGCTTCCCACTGAACCAAGAATAAAACAGTCTATTTATCCTGGCTTATAAAGCGCTATTTAGGATTTGATTTCAACTACCTCTTGAATCTTATCTCATACCATTTTCTTCCCCACCCTCCACTATACTCAAGCCACATTTTAGTATGATTTCTCACGAAGTCCACTACATTTCCCTCAAGGTCTTTGTACTAGTTGTTTCTTCTGCCTGGAACGTTCTTTCCACTGATTTTCTGCACATCAGGAAGCTTCTTTGCATTCCTATCACGGCTTTTACATTACCCTACTAGCAAAGTCTTTTGAAATAATTTATTAAATTTTTTCCCCCATGGAGTATCCATTACAGGGCAACATTGTACTAGGTACTGGCTGGCGGCGGGGGTCGAGGGGGGGAGTTACTCAAGTATACATTGAAACCATAATGAGAAACCTCTTCACAGCCAAAGAATGACTAAAATTAGATAAAGACAGACAATCCTACATGTTGATGAGGATGCAGAGTAAAGAACTGTTTACACTGCTCATGGAGTATAAAATGGCATAACTGCCTGTAGCAATGTTCTTTCTTTCTTTTTAAAAGATTTTATTTATTTATTTATTTGACAGAGAGAGAGAGAGACACAGTGAGAGAGGGGAACACAAGAAGGGGGAGTGGGAAAGGGAGAAGCAGGCTTCCCGCTGATCAGGGAGCCCAATATAGGGCTCGATCCCAGGACCCTGAGATCACCACCTGAGCTGAAGGCAGATGCTTAACTGACTGAGCCACCCAGACACCCCTGCAGCAATGTTCTTAACAGACCAAACTGGAAATAATTCAAACGTTCTCCAACAAAAAGATAAATAAATTGTAGTATATTTATACAAAGAAAAATTACACAGTGATGAGAATGAATAATCTATAGCTACATTTTAAAATAGCATGGTTAAATTTCCCAATTTTAAGCCAAAGAGGCAAGACACAAAAAATATATATACTATATGCAGCTATTTATATAAAGTTCAAAAACTTAAACTATTGTATGAAAGTTGAGATCATGGTTATCTTTGAAGAGGATGGAGTGAGTAGTGGTCGCAAGAGAGTATGAATGGGGCTTTGGGTCTATTTCTTGGACCTGGGGGGAAGTTACATGGGTGTGATCACTTTGTGATAATTTATTGAGCTCTAAACTTGTCACCTGGGCACTTTCCTCCATGTTGTACTTCTATAAGAGGTCTTCAAAGAGTCTGTTCTTTAAATTGTTCAATTTTTATGATTATGAACCCATTCTATTATAGAATGTTATGGATAACAGCTGGTCTATAATAGCTGATCATACTAGAAGGTTTCATTCACAGATAAGCAATGAAGAAACTGTGGTTTGATCTTGCCATCAGAAATAGTTGTGTCTGTCCTAACGATTGGTCTGTTTTCATTATACATTCACTCTGACATGTTTAAAGTGACCAGGTTTCCCATTTTTTTGTGTAGGCTCCTGAAAACTTTAGAGCCATGTTTAAGGTCCATTTATAAGAAACAGACACTCCTGTGGTATGCATTTTTGTATGGGTCTTATTCAGGCCTCCCACATTATATTCCTATAGTTTTCTTTACTCTGTCTCACAAAAGTGTAGTCTGCTATTTTGCATCATTTACAAACTTGCTTCATTATGTCTCAAACAAGACAGGGTATTTATTAATGAACAAAAATGCTCTAAAGATTTTTTTCTTTCTTTTTAAAAAGATATGGCTTGTTTTGTTTGCCTTCATATTCTAAGTTTAGTACATTGCAGTCAAATGAAAGTCCTGCTTCAAGCTTCTGCTACTAACTGATAGGTGGCTGTGGACATGTTATTTGGCCTCTCTGAGACTATATATAAATGGGAATAATAATTTTTCCACAAGATAATTGTGAAGATTAAAATAATCAGCCAAAGTATTTACACCCAGTCTAGCAACTACCACTAGCAAGCTTAATGAAAAAAGGGAAAACTTGCTCTATGTATAAAACTTACTAAGCAAATATGACTAGAATTAATTTTTTGAGATTTTAAGGACATAAAGCACATTAAAACTATTATGACACAAAAATTCAGCAAAGCAGGGGCACCTGGGTGCCTCAGTCATTATTAAGCGACTGCCTTCAGCTCATCCCAGGTTCCTGGGATTGAGCCTGCATCAGGCTCCCAGCTCAGCGGGAGGCCTGCTTTCCCTCTCCCACTTGCCCTGCTTACGTTCCTGCTGTCACTGTCTCTCTCTCTCTCTGTGTCAAATAAATATATAAAATATTTTTTAAAAAATTCAGCAAATTTTTATTAAACAAAAATCTTTTTGTTGAATAAAAAAAAGATTTAATTTTTAGCATAAGTGAATTATCTTTAGACTGGAATAAATTTACCTATTCCTACAACATCTACCAGAATATATCACATCAAGAACAAGTAAAAACATAATTTATATCCAAAAACGTATTCAAATCAGCTGTTTAGTATGCATTTTCCTATAAAATTGTACTGTAAAAGGCAGCAAGGCTCCAAAGGCCCCACAGAACCCCAGTCAACTGGTAATAGTTGGGTGAACAATAAGATTATACTTCCATATGTCTATACCTACATGAGTCCTGAGTGTATTTCTTTTAGCTTCTAAATGAGAATAACTTTCTAACTTCTTCTATCTCCCTTTCCTGGCATTTAGAAATATTCTTTGTCTTCAGTGGTCAAGTAGCCATAAGAGACAGACCTATGTTGAAAGTACATGGCTTATTCATTCCTGGAACCTACAATTTTGGTTTATGTATCTGACTTACATGTTCCTGATGCTCAATCTGTGTGGACAAATTTCTTTCTCATTTTTCAAAACCCAACCCAGTTGCTGTTACCATTTTATTCCTATATGTTTCAAAGGAGGCATAGCATATGGTAGTTAAGTGCATGAACAGGCTTGGAGTCCTATAGTCTGAACTAACCTCCTACTTCTATCACTAACTACTGTATGACCATGGGGAGTTATTTAATACCCTAGAACCTTAGTTTTATTACATGCAAAACACAAAAAATGATGATGCTTCCTATTTCATAGGAATGTCGTGAAGAAACGATATAAATGTTAATTTAGGACAGTGTCTGGTACAGAGTGACTATTAAATGAATGGTAACTACTATAATGCAGTATTTTTCATTACATATTATAATTTATTTGAATACTGATCTCTGTTGTTAGGCTGTGAGCCCCTTGGGGGATAGGAGTTGTGTTTCAATCTGTATCTTTAGTTCTAAACATAGGGCCTAGTAGGTGCTATAATGATAGATGGTTGGGAGGGCAGGAGGTGGGGAAGATGGAATAAGGAAAGACTTGAACTGAGATCCAGGTTCTTGTCTATGTATGCCATGAGGACAGGATGTACAGATAGGGGAAGATTTAACCAAGGCTCTTGCCAGATCTGGGACAGCAAGCATTTCTACAGTGGCTTCTAGGAGGGTCTTTGCAGGGTGTAAAGAGGCTCCAAGTTAAAACATCCTTAAGTGAAGCAGGTAAAATTAAGAGCATTATTAGCTAGGTGGTGACAGTAGGAACTGCTGAGGTCGGAAGTCAGAGCAGGCACTCGGACGGATCACAGTACACTGCAGTAAGTGAAGATAAACCTCCATTTGCAACGCTGACAGGGAGGGAGAGGGAGCTCTGGGCGCTAGGTCAACTGCAGAATTCACTTCTAATGTTTCAGGGAGGAACAACACAGTTAAAATATTGTCATTAAGTGCCATTCTTTTAGATTTTTAAATACTGATGACATGTTTTCTAATCTAATGTCTGTAAATAGCACAGAAAAGGATAGGCCAAACTCAATTCAATCCTGGCTCAACCATTTACTACTTGTATAACCGGGGCAAGTTACTTAATTATTGTGACTCTGTTTTCCTATTTATTCAACTGAGAATACTACCATCATGTGGGAATATGATGAGGGTTAGTAATAATATATGTGAAGTATCTAACATAATGCCTGACCAATAGAGGGTATTCAATAAACAGTAACTATTGTTATATTATAGACCTGCAAAGTTTCTCTCAACATTTCCTTCAACAGTTTAAGAAGTATAATAGAGTGACTACTAAACAGTCACATGTTCACATACAACCTTAATATCTGAAAGTTAATTTTTTGTTGAAAGCTAAAGATTCTGGCAAATTCTAACACAGAAGGCAAAAGTTAAGTTGGAGAGATTAGACTGTCTTTGGTTATGGGCTTTTTTCTCCAGCGTGAAGTGCTATAGCACAAGAATGAAAATCACTAGAATGAAAAAGTCATACCTTATGTAACCCTCTTAAGAAGCTGGTCTAACCAATAGTATATGTATAGTTAGTGCACTTACAACCATTACCTTGGTTTAAAATTTCATTTGTTTTCACTTAACCTTTCTTTAGTTGTAAAACTTTGAAACAGGTCAATGTACTAAAACCTGCTCTGAAAACATAATGAAAAGGAACCCCTAACTGAAGACCTATAATGATTTCATTTTATCTAGTAAATTTAATTTTGTCTAGCTTTGAAGATTCACCATAAGCTGGTTCTATTCACTCTGCCCTCACTTCCCACCACCTAATCACATTAATTTTTAATCGAGTCTGGCTTCTAAATCCCATACCCATGCTGGCTTACCCTCACCTCTGCACTCTTGTGTGGTCCCCAGCTGCACTGTACTTAGCCTTTTCTCTACACATTTTCTCACCGGGGCCTACTTAAGCCCAGGACCTGCGTACTTTGAATAACACAATTAGCATCTCATCACAAACTGTTCTAGTTTTTACTTTACACAATCTAGCTCTTTACTTTAACAGTAGAAAATTCTACTCAGTTAATTTTCTTTCCATGTTCATGCAACACAAAAGATTACTTTCACAGCCCACACATACAGAAGTGACATTAGAATGAGACCTCTCATAAACTGTTTTCTGCCAGTCCTGATGAGGAGATTATCCTTATTTTTAGTTAGGGTACATGACAGGCAAAATTAATGTTGGCTGATTTTTAGACGAGTCTTGGAAATAAGGTCAATCCCCATACAATTTTCTTAATTCAGCAACATTAAAGCTTCCTAATCACTCTAAGTCAAAATCATAAAGGGAAGATGGCTTTATTATAGTCAAAAATTCCTTTGAGAAAAGCTTTTGAACACAAGGAATAATTCCTAGGGTTCTCAAAACAATAAGAATTTCTAGAACATCTTATTTATAATTTGTTCTTTTACACATGGTTATTAGATCAGAACATTATAAAAACTGCACACAAATAAGTAAAGATTATACATAATCCTGAATCCCTTAAATGCTATCATGGTTGAAAAATCACAGGAATGACCCCCAAAATTTCAGGATAAGTCACATTAAACTACATTTAGGATTTAACATTTTTGTTAATATTTTGTTTCTCCATTCAGAACTTAACTTAGATTGACTACCTCCGGGAGGTATTACCCAAAACACCCAGCTTTAACTGAAGGGTGTAATACCAGGAAAGAGTAATGTCCAAACTTTTTCCTTTGAGGTTTAAACTAATTTAGGGGTCAAAATGAGTTTCTTTCTTAACAAATGAGGTTGTATTGCCCACTCAAATCTTATCATTGTGAATAAACCTTATTGTACAAATAATTCAAGATAAGAAACATGCTTTTATATTAATGTTTGGATAAGTCCTTATCGTTAGAAAATAATAAAGGACAAGGAAACTGACCTAGAACCACGTTAACAAAAAGTATCTCTCTAATCAAACACATTAATTTGAATTACTTGGAGTACTTAATAATAGTATTTGACAATTTCATGAGTTGAATCTCACAGATTCAAGGTAGTGCCAGTTTAAAAAGTGTTTAGATACTAAGAAATCTGTTAACTGATATTAGGCAAGTATCCTTTTTTGCAATCTCAGTAATACCACCATAAGGGAATAAGAAGACAAGAGTAAAAAGACTTCCCTCTATCCACAACGGTGAATAACACAAATCTATTTTAAAAGTATAAAGAAAACTTAAGTTTAATTGAAGTAACTTAATGACACCTGGACAAACTATTAAAGATTTTTAGATCACAATTAAAAAAAATATTTGCTGTGCAAATATTAATTGAGCACTTTTAGATCATGAAAAGGTTTGAGAAAAATTAATTCGCAATATTGGAACAAAACAATTCTTACTAAAAAGACAATTTCTAAAATATTATTATTTAATTATAATCAGTGATCCACAGATAATATTTATCATAAAAGAGTCAGTCATAACCAGTAATGAACCAGTAATAGTGTTGTTACAATACAGAGGAAGGAAGATAGAAATATGTGAAGATCAAAATTTATCACTTACCTCATGATTCAGCTCTGCTATCTGATCTTTCAGTTCCCTAATATACTGGTTAGAATCAGACTTGTTAAGCTGTCCTTGAAGCTTTCCTTCTTCTTTCTGTTTTGTGACAATAAAACAAACCAAAAACAAAAGACAAATTTCACAGCATGTACTCAAATATTTGAAGATATAGAACAGGATAAGGGCATATCCTTTAAATGGCTAAATTCTGAACTAATCTGTTCTCAAACTATCTCTGAAAAGTAATTTATAGTAAACTATACCAAGTACTTCTAAATAATGCTTAGTGGAAGCTGTTTACAACACATACAACTTATAAAATATACTTTTGGAGACACTTCTAGAAACCGACAATTGAATGAGTCTAGAGTGAAAAAACTACCCTAGAATTTCAAAGGCATTCTAGTTACCTTGAGCACAAATGATTTTCTATCCATACTATAAGGTATTCAACGTTTAGTTGAGAAGGTAGTAAGCTTCCCACAGCTACACTGGGAATCAGCTTTTGCTTGGTGAACACAGAAGAGAAAAAAGAAAGGTTCTGCAAACCACTCTTAAAAGGGGAAGGAGAGCTCTGAATCTCTTCTATTTAATTAACTTAGGAATGTATATTGGGAGTCCTAGATATAGCTAATTAAAAGGTGCTCCAATACTAACAGCTAGATCCAGAACCATAATGTGATCATTTTCCAGGCATACAGATTGGGAGGGAAGAAGCTGCCTTTTCCTTTACCATTTGAAAACAAATGTGAATTTTAAGACATAGGGCTGCTCAGTTGGTTAAGCATCTGTCTTCCGCCCAGGTCATGATCTCAGGGTCCTGGGACTGAGTCTGCCCAGGACTCCCTGCTCACCCAGCAGTCTACTTCTCTCTCTCCATCTGCTGCTCCCCCTACTTGTGCTCTCTCTCTCCTTCCCTCTCTCATTCTCAAAAAAAAAAAAAAAACCAAAAACCAAAAAACAAAGACATAGGGCTTATTAAAGGATGAAATTGAATTGTTTTTGACATCTCCAGAGTCTTTTTTTTAAAGATTTGTTTTTTATTAAAACAAATTTATTTTTATTTAAAGATTTGTTATTTATTTATTTGACAGACAGAGATCACAAGTAGGCAGAGAGGCAGGCAGAGCGGGTGGGGAGCAGGCTCCCTGCTGAGCAGAGAGCCGTTTACGGGGCTTGATTCCAGGAACCTGAGATCATGACCTGAGACAAAGGCAGAGGATCAACCCACTGAGCCATCCAGGCACTCCAAAGGAAGCCATTATTTTTAAAGAATGTATTTTCCAAAATCCCATATGTGACATGAGGAAGAACAGCCACAACTGAGTAGGTAGATATATTTCCAAAGGGGACTAATTTGATGAGAATCACTCCTTCGAGTATGTATGTGTTCAGCTGTCTTCTTTGATGGTCTTTGAGTCTAATTTTAGCATCATGCCATATTAATTGCCTTGAAATTGTTAATTAAATGGAAAGTGCAATCAACTACTAGGAAGAAATCCTTGTGGATGAGATGGAAAGGCCAGATATTGTGGGCTGAAATCAGATTTACAAAAGTTGCCTTTAAATCTGGTTCCCAGTGAAGGTGAAGTTCTGAAGGATTTTGGATATCCCATAGCATGAATATCATGCAGGACAAAATAAAATTCTCAGGGTGAATAAAATTATAAAGTCTAAGGTAAGTTCTAATGTGGTGAGGCAGTCATTCAAGAATGCAAAATACTTTAGGTTTGAAAGGCTGTCAACTGACCATAACCAGAATTAATACCAATTCTTACCTTGAAGGAAATGTGTATGAAATAAAAATTTGGCATGATAGGAATCACTAAACCTGTTTTACAAAAAGTGACTAAGTGACTCCAAAGATCTGTTTTCTCCAAAGGTGGATCGTAGTAAGGTTTAGCCAAAAATTTTACACCTTGATTCCTTTAGAGGAAAGGCAGTATTTAACAAAAAACAGAGCAACTGAGAAATTTTACAATAAAGAAAAGAAATGTTTTAACTTAGGGGGAACAAAAAGACTCCTGAAAGGTATTTGTGAAAATCAAAGAAGCCCTCTTTAAGAATTTATGACTAAAGGGGCGCCTGGGTGGCTCAGTGGGTTGAAGCCTCTGCCTTCGGCTCGGGTCATGATCCCAGGGTCCTGGGATCGGGCCCGAGTCGAGTTGGGCTCTCTGCTCATCGGGGAGCCTGCTTTCCTTCCTCTCTCTCTGCCTGCCTCTTTGCCTACTTGTGATCTCTGTCTGTCAAATAAATTTAAAAAAAAAAAAAAAAAAAAGAATTTATGACTAAAAAACCCAGGTGTTCCTTGAATTTCTATTCATTGTAGGAAAAAAGGCAGAATTTCAAAGAGAAAAACTTTATATATTTGACTAACATGACTGCATATAATTGTTCCTTTAAATTTAAATATAACCATATATAATGTTAATAAAGGGTTCTTCTGGAAAGCTTTTACATACAGAAAGTCAAAAGTTTACAAAAAAAAATCTCTGATGCCCATTAAACCATTATTTCTGTAGACACACAGAAACACACACATACCCAAGTAACAATTTGTAAGGACAAACTGAAGGCAAAGGAAGGATAATTAAGCAGCTCTGGGCTCTAGCAGTGACCCCATCCCTGCACAGCTGTCACACATTAGTAGTAAGCATACCAGTGTGACAGACACACCAGTTGGAAAGCTCTGCATAAGGTATTCTGATTTAAGTCTCCTTTAAGGGAATATAGCTGGTATTTCAAAAACTAAAGTAATCTGAGAGATGTCCTAAATGCTATTTAATAAATTAAAATATATAAATAACATTTTATCTAAAAGTCCATGGTTTTTATGTTCTGCAAATGGGCTCTCATTTAAATATATTGATTCGAAGCTCTTTAGGGTCCTTGATAAAGGTAACTAAACACATTTACAATGCCAAAAAAATACCCAGTTAACTATTATATTCTAAAAAGTGGGCAACTGAATTTCACTTTTGAGACAGTTTATTTAATTACCTAATGTTTAAGATTCTTTTTTGCAAACATTTTTATAGCTTTCTATTTTCAAGCAAGTCCACATGGTTCTTTCTGATAAGCAGGTGGGAAAATGTCAGCTATCCTAATAAATTTACCAGTAACCTGGATTTTCTTGGATGTTTTCTTTTGGTCTAGCTGATTACAACAACAGATTGCCAGTTAAGTGGTTTCCTAAGCAAAACTAATTAGGTAAGTGACAAACTTAAAGAGCTCCAACACATCAACAAGTTTGGTAATTCTGTAATTTCAGTGAACAGACCTTAAATATATACCTTTTTGTCTTGCGATAAAAGAAAACTCTGTATTAAGAGAACATAAAGTAATACTTATAAAAGGCTTAAATTCACTTTCACTCTTGGATCTTTCAGTAATTATTTTAGCAATTACCTTCATGATGTTTATAATAATCTAATTCATATTAAAGCCTTATGCTATAGAGTTCCATGTATGCGTTCTCTTAGTCAAAAGGTCATCAAAAACCTAAAGATGTGCATGTTTAAGTGATTAGGGACAGAGTATAACTATGTTACTTTAACTTACTCTAAAATGCACCAAAAAAATAAGACACCTTCAGTGGTAGATGGGTAAGTATTTAATAAAGCTACAATAAAAGAAATATATAAAAATATTAATTCCAGAATGGAGGTGGTGGATGTTCACTGTACAACTCAACTTTTGTATGCTTGAAGACTTTTATAGTAAAATACTGGAAGAGGTCATCAATAAGAAAACAATACATGCCTGACCCTCCCACCACTAGAAAGCAAGCATTTAGTCCATACCATAGTTCATTTACATATGTGAGAGGTATTTATCTCCCACAGGTTATTTACTGATTTGTCGTCTAAATATCTACCTTTTGCTCTTAGTACTTTCTTCATATTTTACTAGAAATGTAAGAAACTGAAAAATATTAAATCATAAATTAGTACTTCATTAAAACAATATAATTTTAGACCAGGCTGAGTTACAGTTCATCTCTCTAATACTTTAGATTTTATGGTTGTTACATTGAGATCTATTTCCTCTCCTTCATTACATAGTGGTCATACAATAGGAATTATCCCCATCCTTAACCCCACAGGTAAGGCCCTGATTGGTAGGGTTTAAGCCAAACAGGACAATCACACGTTTGCGCTGTGGTGGCTGGTTCAGGTTTTGCTCAAATAGTGTGACTCTCAAAACTTTTACCGGAAATTATGGGTTATAGCTTCTTATTCTGGATATTATAAGTAGGTACAAGGCTCATTTGTTAGCCATTTTAACACAATGAGAAAAACCTCCTAAGGATAAAAATGAGAAGCAGAAGGGTGCCTGGGGTAGCTCAGTCAGTTGAGTGGCTGACTCTTGATTTTTGACTCAGGTCATGATCTCAGGATCTCATCCAGCTTTGTGGTCAGCGAGGAGCCTGCCTGAGGATTTTCTCTCCCCGCACTCTGCCCCTTCCCCTACCACTCACATGCGATCGTTCTCTAAAATGAATAGATTTTTGACTTTTTAAAAAAAATGAATAAATCTTTTTAAAAAATGACAAGCAGAGCAGAACCTTCAGACTCATGCCTAATGCAACAAGTTGGAACCCAAATCAAACTTTTCCTGAAATATATCCTATTTCTGGACTTTTCAGGTACCTGAGCCAATAAATCCCCTTTATTATTTAAGCCATAAATAAATGCAGAATGTAGTTTTCTATTATCTGCAATAAAAAACATCCTAACGGATATTTTTTAAAATATGGCTAAGTAAATGAATACAATAATATAAACAACATAACCTAGGAAATGCTTAAAACTGTAATTCCCAAAGATGACTATGGTTGAGAGTTTTGTAAACACACCAATTAAGACAATCTATTTCTGGCCTAATGAATTCTAAGTATCTGTGAATGGGGTTTGAAAAATCTGCACACTTTGAAAGTTACACGAGTGGTGGTCCTGATACAGCCAGTGTGTAGACCTATACTTGAAAGACACCAGTTTGTACCACCTTTGAAAATGAACTATTTCTTAAACAGAAATTCAAAATGTATTTATATGCCAGTTATAAAGTACTTTTATCTTTTAAGAATCCCAAATAATATTTTATAAGTCTATACTCATTATAGAATTTACTCAGTATACTTTTACACATAAAAAAGAGGTAAATATTTCTTTTAACTACTACCACAATGCCAAATGTGGTAAATGACCAAGACTCATAAACAAATAGTCTTTATATTCCCAGAGTGAATATATTTTTAAAAGAAAGGAAAACTGGTAAGGGTTCTTAAATTAATTTCTTTTCAATTCTGCTACCAGTTTCACTTCATATTATTTCTGTTAGTTTCAGCCGGTCAGTTCCCTGTCTACAGAGGGTGGTTCATTTTGAACTCTAATCCCTTTCTTGGTTAACCTAGCTCTCAAACAGGTGATATTACTATTTTAAAGCTTAGTAATATATGATGAGGAACTAAATAATGTTTAAGATCAGGAGGGACACCTGGGTGGCTCAGTTGGTTAAGCAGCTGCCTTCGGCTCAGGTCATGATCCCAGCGTCCTGGGATCGAGTCCCACATCGGGCTCCTTGCTCGGCAGGGAGCCTGCTTCTCCCTCTGCCTCTGCCTGCTATTCTGTCTGCCTGTGCTTGCTCTCTCTCCCTCTCTGACAAATAAATAAATAAAATCTTTAAAAAAAAAAAAAAAAGATCAGGGGTGCCTGGGTGGCTCAGTGGGTGAAAGCCTCTGACTTCAGCTCAGGTCATGATCTCAGGGTCCTGGGATCGAGTACCGCATCGGGCTCTCTGCTCACTGGGGAGCCTGCTTCCCCCTCTCTCTCTGCCTGCCTCTGCCTACTTGTGATCTCTGTCTGTCAAATAAATAAAATCTTTAAAAAAAAAAAAAAAAGATCAGGAAAAAAATCTCATACATATGACCTCTATGACTGAATAGAAAGATAACTGTTCAAAAGAATAAAGAAAAAACAAAGATTTGAGGACCAGCAGAATAATTACTGAAAAACATAAAAGTATCAGCATCTATGAGGACAATGCCAATAAATAAGGGATCCAATTTTCTATAGTTTTTATTAGGTAACAGGTTGATACAGTCAAAAAACTTAATTTTTTTCAGTGCTCCAGAATTCACTGTTTATGCACCACACCCAGTGCTCCATGCAATACGTGCCCTCCACAGTACCCACCACCAGGCTCACCCAATCTCCCACCCCACTCCCTTCAAAACCCTCAGTTTGTTTCTCAGAGTCCACAGTCTCTCATGGTTCGTCTCCCCCTCCAATTTCCCCCAACTCCCTTCTCTTCTCCATCTCCCCATGTCCTCCATGTTATGTTCTTTAATATAACCATAAATGCGTGTAGAGGAATATTTAGCAAAATACTTAGCAAAAAAGAGCAGTGATTCTGGTGTTTGACTACCTGCACTGTTTTTAATAACCTTAGGTATCCATTCATCTGTTTTATCCCTGCAACCACGGGGAGCTGTAATCCAGGAAAGGATGCGGTAGAGATGGAACATGCCCAAGATGTGTCCCATATTCTGTTACAGTTGATTGGAAAATCAGTACATGTTATAGTCAGCAGAAAAGAAATGAGTATTTATCCATGCAATGTGTGTTTAGTCACAGTAGAAAGTGGACATTTTAATCAGAGTGATCATTGCCTACATCTGCTGCACTCCAACCTACTCTTTAAGAAGTTGAATAATCAAATGTGTTGGTGGATCAAGCTAGAAGAATTAAGTAAAAATGTGAAACGTTTTCTCTATAGCTCTAAGCAGCTTGTTTTTCATGTGTCATATTGTAGCAAAACTGAGACAAATATGATGTTAACTTACTTTAAAAAACTGGGGGAAAAAGTGGGGTTGAGTAGCATATAATATTGAAAAATACTGCAGAAGTGAGAGAAGAGGAGGCAGAGGCTCAGGTTTGTTTAAACTCACAAATAAAGCCTCAATTTTTAAAGTGATATTGTAATAGGCATGTCTAAGAGTCCATTCGTGTTTGTTTCTTTATCTGTGCTTTTAATGCTGGGTATAATTTACCCTATCTTGCCACAGGAAAGACACTTCCCTTAGAGACAGGAAGATAGCAGATTTTAAAAGCTGTGTTCAAGCCATAGGCTTTTTAATACTCTGTGTGACTGAATAATTTGCTTAGAAGTTTTTGGGTTTTCTTAGAGAATTTAACCAGTTAATACCCAGTTAATGTGCTAGATGCATATTTGAGGCAGTTGCAAATACAAAACATAAAAGCACCTAGTCTATCATATACATCCTGCAAAAGTTTCCTTTAGCTTTTCAGTTTTCAGAATTTTCAAATCTACAGAGGAGCTGAAATAGTATGATTTCAGCTATATTCACTCATCACTATTTTGCCACATTTGCTTTCGTTCCTTCTCTCTGGATATATAGATATCTTCTGAACCATCTGAATGTAGATTGCAGACATGACATTTCAGTACTATATATTTCAGCATGCATTTCCTGAGAATAAGGAACTGTTACACGTAAATAAATGCCATTATCACGCTTAAATAGTTTAATTCCACAGTATCATTGAATATGTAGCTCCCATTCAAATTCCCTTAAAAGGGCCCCAAATGGATTACTACTGTCCAGAATCAAACTCAGGTTTATGGTTACATTTGGTTATTATATCTCTTTGCCCTCTTTTACTCTGTAATAGTCCCTCTGCTTTTTTTTTTTTTGTCATGACTCTGTTAATATTTTTAAAAGTTCAAGTCTAGAGACTATATTATGCAAGGTAAAATACAAAAATCTCCCATTCCAACCAAACTCCAAGTACAATTCTGTTTTTATTCCTTCTTTTCAAACCAAATAGGCAGCAGGATAAACCTAATATAGTGTATATTTAATGGTTGGTTAAGGGAGGAAGCATAGAAGATAGAAGCACAGAAACTTAGGTATCTGAAGTCAAAGACTAAGAAATATGTAGGAACAGCACTAGAAGATAGCATTTTATTTATTATTCCAGTAAACATTTACTTATTATATTATTTATTATATTATTATTAATAGCATATTACATAATTATATTTTATTAGATACTTGATAAATGAGAAACATAATAAATATTAGTAGTTATATTTTTTGCCTCTTATTAAGAAGCAAACCAATAAGTTTAACTCTTCAATTCTTCTGAGATCCAAAGAACTCTCTCCATACCTCACATCACTTTAAACACACAAAAGCCCTTTAGCCTTGCTGTCTTTGCGAAAATATTCTATGTTGTAGACAGATGACTTCGAATTCTGGGAAGAGCACAGGGATAGTCACAGAGAAATCACTGAGAGAGAGGACTTGTCATAAAAGGAAAGCAATAGCCACTTATTAAGCTTTACTTCATTCAGTGAGACAGTGCTCACAGCTGGAGAAAATGGTAGCTGAAAAAAATGTCATGCATCTGCTGGATGGCTGGAACATCTTATTTTAATATCCTCATATTCCATGTCATGAGGGTTTATCATCTCAGTGAGAGATTCATCTCTGCTTTTTTTCTTGGCTTAGTGTTTTGTTTTTGTTTTTTGTTAAAGATTTTATTTATTTATTTGACAGAGACAGAGGGATCACAAGTAGGCAGAGAAGGAGGCAGAGAGAGAGGAGGAAGCAGGTTCCCCACTGAGCAGAGAGCCCGATGTGGGGCCAGATCCCTGGGCGCCGAGATCATGACCTGAGCCGAAGGCAGAGGCCCCAACCCACAGAGCCACCCAGGTGCCCCTTGTTTTTGTTTTTAATACCATAAAGTTAAACACCAAAGAGGTGTGCACCATACAGCAGCTTTTGTCTTGCTCCTTTGCCTATGAGGAAAGGATAGATGATGATACCCTGTTTACTAATGGTAAACACTGTCAGGCTAGGCTGGGTTAAGACCTGCCAAGTCCTTTGGGAGTGCTGTCTTGGGATACTGAGACTTTTGAAGAATTAGTTTCAAAAAGCCTTTCTAAATCTAAGTATACATCATTTCATCTTCTTGCCATTCTACTACCCAGCACTGTTATTTCTCAAGATCCTCTTCTGTTAGCTTAAAGACCATTTGCTCTAGACTATTGTTTTCATATTCTGGATTCTTACCACCACTTCTTTCTCTTAGCAGCATTTTCTCCAGTCTGATAAATTAATAAGCTGTCCTCTTTTTTGGCATGGCCCCTGTACCTCTGCATTACCCTCACAGGTGGCTTGACCTAAGTATGGCCTAGACCCAACAGCACTAGAGGACTAAACAGACTCACTGGCTAACATATCAAGGATCACATGGAAAAAGCTGGTAGAAATCAGGTTTTGCTCCTATGTCCATATTTGTGAGACAAACCTCGGCAGGATTATGTGTTAGAATTGTTTTTCTAAAAATGGTGTTGATAATTTTATGCTTGATTCATAGATCTTTTCCTAGACCCTCCATAAAGAATGACACTCAGCCAAAGTTGGGGAGTATAATCCTTAGCTGTCAAAGTTTGTCATGTGTTCCTTAGCATTGAATGACTAGACAGCTTCCTATATATTCATCTCACTGATACCACATGCTCTTCTCTCATTTTTTCCCCAAATGTTTATTTAAATTCCAGTTAGTTAACATATAGTGCTATACTCGCTTCAGGAGTATAATTTATGAAGTGATTCATCACTTACGCATAACACCCAGTGCTCATCATAACGAGTGCCCTTCTTAATGCCCATCACCCATTTATTTTTTTAAAAATTTTTAAATTAACATATATTACCTGCCACCCATTTTAATGCATCCCCACCTACCTTCCTCCATCAACCCTGTTTGTTCTCTATCATTAAGAGTCTCATGGCTTGCTTCCCTCTTTCCTTCCTATATGTTTATCCATTTTGTTTCTTAAATTCCACATATGAGTGAAATCATATGGTTATTTGTCTTTCTCTGACTTATTTCACTTAGCATAATACACTTTAGCTTCATCCACGTTGTTGCAAATAGCAAGATTTTTTTTGATAGCTGAGTAATATTTCATTGTATTTTCAGTGATTATTGTTAGATATGAATTTAGTGCCATTGTAAAGCTGGTGTTTCTGGTGATGTTCTCTGTTCCTTTCTAGTCTTTATTGCATTTGGTCTTTTTTCCCCAAAGAGTCCCCTTTAATATTTCTTGTAGGGCTGGTTTAGTGGTCATAAACTCCTACAGTTTTTGTCTGGGAAAGTCTTTCTCTCACTTTCTATTCTGAATGACAGCTTTGCTGGGTAGAGTATTCTTGGCTGCACATTTCTTTTCTCATTTGTTTAAAAGAAACATAAAGAGCTGATTTGCCAACAAGAAGTTTTATCAACTTATTACATTATTATAATACTAGAATTTGACAGGGAGCCAGCCATTTTTATCATGTAGAGGAGAAGGCCAATATAAAAAACCAAATTATAATTATTTATCAATTCAGTAACTCCTTCCCATATTAAGTCAAGGGAGAACAAGGTATAAAATCAAAGACAGCCCATATAAAGATAGTATCAATAATATTTTATATATTTGAGATTATTAACTAGTACTACAAAATTAATTTCCTCTCAACAATTTCAATGAGATGGTTTGGCTTGGCTGTGAATAGTACAGTTATTGAATCATTTTTTCCCCCCTGCATATGCTCCTCCATCAAACATTCATCACCTTTAGCTTATGATTTGGAGTTCACCTGTTATACAGAGGAATTTAAAGGCCTGAGGGGAAAAAAGTAAAGAAAAACAATTTCAATGATCAATGTTAACATCTTAGAGTATGTACACCCAGCTTTTTTTAAAAAAGAGAAATAATTGTTTCTGTAAAGTTATACAGGTTTATCTTAAATAATTCACACAAAAGAAAAAATATGAAGATGAAAATTAAATCTTAAATTTTAGCTAAAATTGATAGAAAATACAAGGAACATGAGTCAGGTTTCTATCTAAATCTGTGTCCCTTGAATTGCAATTCTAATTTTCCAAATAAATGTCCAAACATGAGGTTACTGAGCTTATATGACTGAGAGACTGATTTTAATTTTGTTTAACTTAAATCAATTTAAATTTAAATCATCATTATGTGGCTAGTGCCTATCAATGCAGCAGAGCCACTGCTTCATTGGTTTTTGGCATTGAATATGCTATGAGAGATGTGGACAAGTCTTAATGTTCCTTACAACTTTGTGCATAATCTGCTTTAAGTGTTTATGGAGTATTCTGTCAAATTTTCCTAGAACACAGGGTATTCTTTTTTTTTTTTTTAACACTTTTTTTTTTTTTAAGATTTTATTTATTTGTCAGAGAGAGAGGAGAGCGAGCGAGCACAGGCAGACAGAATGGCAGGCAGAGGCAGAGGGAGAAGCAGGCTCCCCGCCAAGCAAGGAGCCCGATGTGGGACTCGATCCCAGGACGCTGGGATCATGACCTGAGCCGAAGGCAGCTGCTTAACCAACTGAGCCACCCAGGCGTCCCCACAGGGTATTCTTTTGATTTGTATATTTGAATCTTTCTGAATTTCAGGGATGACTTCTTGTCTCTATATTTTTTTAACTGAAGTATAATTAGCATACAGTGTTATATTATTTTCAGGTGTATAATACAGTGATTCAACAAGTCTATACATTACACAGTGCTCATGAAGGTAAGTATACTCTTAATCCTCTTTATTTCATCCATTCCCCTACCCTTCTCCCCACCGGTAATCATCAGTTTGCTCTCTGTATTTAAGTCTGGGTTTGTCTCTTTTTTCTTTCTTTGGTTTATTTATTTATTTACATAATCCCTACAGCCAACATGAGGCTTGAATTTATGACCCCAAGATCAAGAGTTGCACACTCTTCTGACTGAGCCAGCCAGGTCTCCCTGTGTTGGTCTTAAATTCCACATATGTGAGAAATCATGTGGTACATATACCCAGTGGAATATTACTCAGTCATAAAAAAAGAGAATGAGATCCTGCCAATGTACCCAAAGAGTAGATGGCTAAGTGAAATAAGTCCATTAAGGGAAGACAAGTACCACAATCTTACTCAAATATGGAATTGTTCATATTTTTGAATATATCTTCTTTCCACTTGTTGTGGGACACCAGTTATCTTTGTGTGTTAGATTATCTAACTTTCATCCATACCTGCTAGCTATACTTGTTTTACATTCTTAATCTCTGCATTCACTATGATTATCTCAAGCTTTTCAGCATTATATATTGAACAAACTATTCTTTTATTGTTTCCATAATGATATATTGGGTTTCAATTTGTTTCCTTAGCAGTAAATCTTATCTGGGTTTTTAAAAAAAAAATCATTTTTTCTTTTGATTTCTTAATTTTATTGAATTCATGGTTGTTTTATAGTGGGCAGCAACTGTAATTCCTCTCTTATCCTTGACTTACCTTTCTTCTTGGCTGGGATCTTTTTAAAATGGTATTTCTTTCACTTTCTCTGCTATAATAATATAAATCAAGTTGCCATGCCATTTCTTCTTCTCATACCTAGGTGACTACCCAGATATTCCTAATGATTTAAGAATATGGGTTACTTATTAACTCCCCTTCTACCATATTTAAAATCTATTTTATTTGCCTTCCAAGTTCAAGTTTGTTTTGACTTTTCTATAGTCTGAGGGATAGCACAGGGAGGGAATAACCTGGCTAAACAAGGGCTCTGTTTATTCCTCTAAAATTTTGTTAAATATCTGTATTACCTAACTGGGGGATTATATGTCAAAACCTGGATTTAGGATTCATATAGTTCCCCAAATTCAGTGTGTTGTCCCCAAGTTCTTCATATAAGTTAAAATTCAGATGTTCACTTTTTAATATCTTTGACTGGGTTGTACCCTCCAGAAATTTTTACAATTCCTCAGTCAGAAAATTACATACTCATTTTCTTTCTCTCCACGTTTGGGATAAGATGAATCAATATTTCTGGGGATTTTGCTGACTTACCTATATAGCTTGGTAAGGGAAAGGAGGAAGAGACAGTTCAGGTTAGAAGCCAAGCCCTGCTGGGCCTCTGCTCTAGTTTAGTCTATTTTTTTCTTAAGCTGTCATGTTTAAAGTTTATCGTACTAGGTTTTGCTCTTTTTCCTCTCAGGCTTTTAGTAGAAAAATATTTGCCTTTAAAAAAAAACCTATTATTTACTATTTTGTTAGATGGTTGGATAGGAAATTATAGGATCAATTTCAATCTACTTCTGGGGCAGCATCATTTAAATAAATAAATCTTTACATATACAGTTCTTAGAACATTCTACCACCTCTTATGGCATAGAATGTCAAACTCCCTTACACATGGCTGTTTTCTGTCCTAAGATTCATCCTGCAATTATTTTTTTTAAAAGGTTTTATTTATTTATTTGACAGACAGAGATCACAAGTAGGCAGAGAGGCAGGCAGAGAGAGGGGGGAAGCAGGCTCCCTGCTGAGCAGAGAGCCCACTGCGGGGCTCAATCGATCACAGGACCCTGAGACCATGACCTGAGCCAAAGGCAGAGGCTTAACCCACTGAGCCACCCAGGCGCCCTCATCCTGCAATTATTTTTTGAGCTCCTGTTATATGCCAGCCAAAAGGCAAACTGCAGTAGATAAGATAAACAAGGTTCTAATATATTATATGTGGGAGTGATTTAATTCTTAAGGTGAAGATAATTAAAGACCCTGAGGAGAGTCGTAAATAATATAAAACATGATGATGAAATAGAGAGTTAACGGTGTGAGGGGCCAATTTTACAAAGGTGGTCAGGAAAACTCTGAGTGGTGACTTTTACATTGAGATAAAAACAGTGAGAGGGAACCACCGGGGGAAGCTCAGGGAGCGTAATGTTCCAAATGTAGGGTAGAGCAAGAACAAAAGCCTTAAATTAGGATGAATAACCTTGGTTCAGGAAATGAAAAGAAGGACGAGGTTGCTAGAACATAACATGTGAAGCAGAGTGTGATGATACTGTAGTCAGAAAAGTAGGCAGGAGCTAGAAACTCAGGGATGTCAAGGCCACAGAATGAGTGTGTCACTTTTGCTAGGTGGATCAAGTTGTCTTTGTTGCTATTTTCCAATGATTATTTGGAAGTTCTAATTCTTTTTTTTTTTTTAAAGATTTTTTATTTATTTATTTGACAGAGAGAGATCACAAGTAGACAGAGAGGCAGGCAGAGAGAGAGAGAGAGGGAAGCAGGCTCCCTGCTGAGCAGAGAGCCCGATGCGGGACTCGATCCCAGGACCCTGAGATCATGACCTGAGCCGAAGGCAGCGGCTTAACCTACTGAGCCACCCAGGCGCCCCGGAAGTTCTAATTCTTATCTCCTTCCTAGCAATGATTACCTTAAAAGTTAGTTAAATGTATATTCATTTTAAAAATTAACATAGTAATAAGTTCATATAGTGTAAAAAGTGAATTCCGGTCCCTTACTCTTTTGCACCAAGCCCTCTACTCTCTCCAGAGGGAACACTGTTAACAGCTTTGATAGGAATCACACCAGACACCCTGACGTATTTAAGTATATGTAAAACAAGTAATACACACACATATACTTTTAAAAACACACATGGAATTATGATCTACATTCTATAATTTGTTGTTCTCATTTACTATGTCTTGCAGATCTTTATTCTTTTGTAATGGATTTATTATGGCTTAATAATTCTCCTATTGATGAGTAATTACCAATATTTTTAAATAATAAAAATGATGTTGGATTTAGGCATCCATCTTAAGAAGTTATATAAAGAACACAAAGTAAGTCTAAAATGGAAGGAAATAGTAAAACAAGAACAGCAATAAAACAGAAAAAAAAGTGGCTTATCATTAAATTTGCATTTCCTTATTAGTATTCTTCTAGCCAGTGATATCAGAAGTATAGGCTACTGGAAGTAATGTTGTTTTTTCTTTTTTTGAATGTTCTACAGATGTTTAATATATCACTCAATTCTCAATTGAAATGTATAGTTACTACATTTTTATAACTTTAGGAAATCAATACTTAATATAGTTTAACATTTTAAGCCTCACAATATTAAAACTTAAAACAGTTTACAAATAGACATCACACCCTTAAAGGAAATAACAGAAACAATTAGTAATCTCTCTATGCTCTCTTCATAGAGATTTCAAAATAAATCTAAGGTTATACATAGGATGTGGGTTTTTCACTGGGAGTAGTATTACAGAAAGTTTGTGGTATTAGAAGGGTCATGACACAATGCAGGTTGCTTAGTCTCAAATGCAAGTGTAAAGCTTGCATTTTAAAAATATTTTAAATTACACTCACAGATGAAAAATGTAACACAAAGAGAGACTATGCTAAAAATATATCAAGTTCTCTCTCTCCTTTGTAAAAGTTAAACTATTTCAGAGACCATAAGAAGGCACTAACTTGACTGTTTTTAAGGTTAAATAATACTTTTTTCAAGGCTATATTATGAAACTATGTTCAACGGTCAAACAGAAGCAACCATATTAACTTGTAGCAGGGGGACAATTTTTAAGTACTAATTTGATATTTTCAATGCAGATATTAAAGCAAAATGTATTAAGCAAATTATAACTGCATATGAAATTACTATAGTAGAAGAAAACCAATGATTTGAGTAAATCCCTGACAGTTGATAAGTAATCACTGTGATTAATCAACATAACCTTACTGAAACATCAATAGCAACCACTAAGCTCTAGTAAGTTATTACTGATTTGTACTTTGCCCTAAGAAAAATTAATCATAATAGTAATGTGGTAAATGGTAGCCTCCCTGTGACTTCAAGGTGACTCATTTGAAACATCTAAAGACAAATCATACTCATATCATGTACCATTCTAAGTTTCTAAAACAGATTCCGGTAATTTAAAGTCATGGACAAAAAGGTTTGAATATTTTTTATGGTTTAGTAACTAGGGGAAAAAAAGTACATATAAATACTTTTAAGAAAATAATAAGGTAATTTGTAAAAGTATGGAAGAGAGAGAATAAATTCAAAATTTTACTAATGTTAAGACTGACTTAATTCCATTTGAGAAGAGAAACATACAAATACACACATATTTTAAAGTGATCTTTCTTATAGGATCAACTACATGCCCACATGAAAAATGAGCATTTGCACAAGGTCCAAAAGCTAGAAAATATTTCTTTAAATCATAGTTTAATTAAAAGCAAAGCAATTTTGTGACAAATACTTAAATTTATATAATTCCAGGGGTCCCTAAAAACCATGAAATTACATAAAATATATATTTTTTTAAAGATTTATTTATTTATTTGACAGACAGAAATCACAAGGAGGCAGAGAGGCAGGCAGAGAGAGAGAAGGAAGCAGGCTCCCCGCTGAGCAGAGAGCCCAATTCGGGGCTCGATCCCAGGACCCTGGGATCATGACCTGAGCCAAAGGCAGAGGCTTTTAACCCAGTTAAAATATTTTTATATGTGGTGCCCCACATAAAATATTTTTTACAACAGACTTCTTAAAGAACAGTTTTGGGTTTACAGAAAAAATGAGAAGACAGTTTCCATATACCTCCTGCACTCAATTTCCCCTATCAATAATATCTTCCATTAGTATGGTAAATTTGTTACAATTAATGAACCAATATTGATACCTTATTACTAACCAAAGTCTATGGTTTGTTCAAATTTTCTTAGTTTTTTGTTTGTTTGTTTTTAAGCTAATGTCCTTCTTCTGTCCTAGATCCTATGGAGAATACCATATTACATTACATTTTGCTGTCATATCTCCTTAGGTTCCTCTCCTTAGGTTCCTCCACTCCTTAGGTTCCTCTTGATAGTTTCTCAGACTTCACCTCTTTTTGATGAGCTTTGAGGAGTCTTGGTCAAGTATTTTGTAGGATGCCCCACCATTGAAATTTGTCAGGTATTTCTTCTCATGTTAAGACTGGGATTTAAGGGTTACTGGAAGACTACAGAAGCACTATTTTCATCACACCATATCAATCACATCACACTATCAATATGATTGATAACTACTGATATTGACCTTGATTATCTGTGTGAGGCAGTGTTTGTCAAGTTTCTCCACTGTAAAGTTACTCTTTTTTTCCTTCCCTTTCCATACTATACCCTTTGAGGGAGTCATTGTACACAGTCCACACTTAAGGAAAAGGACTTCTTCTTCCTCTCCTTAAGAATACAATATCTACAACAATTATTTGGAATTATTCTGCATAGAAATTTATCTCTTCTTTCCCACTTGTTAATTTATTTAATCATTACTTATATCAATGGACTCATGGGTATTTATTTTATTTTATAGAATTAAAATCTACTATGATTTTAAACATTTTTTCCTCATTTGTTCTATCTTTGGCCATCAGGAACTCTTTCTGTTGGTTCTTCTGTCCTTTTAAGATACTCCTATTAATGTAGGGTTTTGTTTGGTTTTTAAGCCCTTCCTCTCTCTAGTATTACAAGGTGTCTAGACTCATCTTTGTCCTTACCGTATTTCCTCTCCCAGTATTGGAATCAGCTATTTCTCTGAGGAGCCTTGGTTTCCTTCATTAGATAATGGTATGAGAAACCAAGACGTGTATGCTAGGTGTACACAAATGAGCTTTTATTAACACCAAGATGATTGCTGATATTATGGTCTTTAAGAGTCTAATCCTCCATCACTAATTCTTCAGATGCTACAATGAGCTCATCTTGGGTATCTGAATGATAGTCTTCATTTCTAAATACAGCAATACCTTAAAAGCTTCTAGATACCTAATTTCTATATACTTAACTGTATACTAAATTTGGGTACCAAAGAATCTGAGCACTTAAGTAAAATTTTAACTGAATTTTATAATCCTTAATGACTACATAGCAAGCTGAATAAAATATCCTACATAACTAACTTCTTCTGTTGAGAATTACTGCTAAAACTAGATAAAATTAGAGAATAGCTAATTTTTTAAATTTAAAAGTGTTTAAAATTTTGAGAAAATCATTTAAGAAAAATGAAAAATACTTCAAGCAAGTTGCTCAAAACGGAAACCAGTGTACTTAAAGGGGAAAAAAAATCTTCCAAAAGAAGTTTGTTAGCCAAGAGTTGGCATATCAACTACTACCTGTTGTGAAACTATTAACAAATTAGCTCAGGAAATTGAAAAGCACAAACTGATCACAAAACTTTATGATAAACTCCATCATTTAGTAATGTCACTGCAATTTAACATTTATTAAAACATGTAAAGTACAGTGATAAAGATTTTATCACTTCCTCTCCATCTCTGCCAAAACTGAATACTGATCTGGGCACACTGATTTAAACCTAACTCATTCATTTTAGGTCAGAACAGAATTTTGAGTGGGTGTTTCTTAAGCCTAGAGTGGTTGGGGTATTGCCCATCTGAGGCATCCCTAGAGGTTATCTGCTGGGCAAACTAACGAAAGTGGGTAAATGTTACTGGGTACCAGGAAAGAACAAAAAGTTGGATTTGAGTAGAACTATACAGTTTTAGATTAAAAATTTTCCATTACTTATAACAAAGCAGCATTAATTTTATAGATGCGCTTGACCCATAGAAACTTTTAATATGGTTATAACAAATTAATATGCTTATCTTTATAATAACCAAATACAAACTCAATTCTGGGTAAAATATCAGAAAGCTTGAGTTCAATTCCCACGTGTTTTCTTCAACTATGAGCAAAAATTAATTTTTCTGTGTTTTGTTCCACCACCCGCAAAGCAGATCAAGTTTTATTCAGTGTGAACATAAAAATAAAGCCTTGGACTAAAAAATAACGTTTGGATCAATAGAATAAAGGTGGGAAATTCCATCAAGAGGAGGAAACACTTTTTAACCACCATTTCCTCCCTCCTAAATACTATGAATTACTCTTACAAGAATTTTTTTTCTGAATCAAGCTCAATTAAATTATCTTAATAGGTTAAATATCTACTAATTGATCACTCCTATGCTCAAAACCCTCTAATGACTTTCCATCTTACTCAGAGAAAGGCCAAAATTCTTAGGCCCTATATAATCTGCCCTATTTACCTCTCAGACTTCCTCTACTTCCTCTCTTACTTCTCTACTCAGAGACTCTACTCAGACATGCTCCTGGCCTTAGGCTCTTTGCCCTTACTAGTACCTTAGCAGACAATTCTTTCCCCAAATCTGCATGACTTACAAACGCTTTCTCATTTAATACCAACAGCTCTAAAGCAGAAAACTTTCAGATTCTCTGTTCTGAATGAATAAATAAAAAGATAGGTTAAGTAACTTAGTAAGTAGTTTGACTTCAAAATCTTATATTCTTAACAAATACTAAATCTCTAGCAATTATGAGAAAACAAAAAGACAAAAAATTGTGACCACAGAGTCATTTAGAATTTAAAATCTGCTTATTCTTATTAATAATTAAATTTCTTGAAGCTTTTTATTCTGATCAGTTTCTATCATATTTATTTTTGTAGGCTATTTAAATAGAGAAACAAGAAAATCAGCTTGTAAAGTATATGTGCAGATAGGAAGAAAAAAACAAAATTCTCCCTTAAAAGGTAACAACTCGCATCACCTCAGAGTAACTCAGATGTAACTGAAGCCACTGACACCAACAATAAACATACGTGAATTTTCAGAGGTTTAAATTCTATTCAACAACCTTTCAAAGAAGAGACCCACGTTCAGTCCCTCCTTCTATAAGATCACAAATGCATTTAGACAGAGTCTTGAGATCATTCTATCATCCTCACCAGTGACCCAATGATAAAAAATGTATGCAAACTGATGCATGTGTGAAAACAGTGATAATCTCTGAACTTTAAAAATCAGAATACTCAAAGTATATACAGTAAAAGTCACTTGTAGAAACAGCAGATGAGCGAATTATTGTATTACTTTAACATCTAATACAAATAGTTGAGCGATGGCTATGTACCAAGCATTATATACCAAGTGCTGAGATATACAGCAACTGAATGACTGGCTAGAAATTTCTCATACTGAGCTTCCACTGGTGGAGAATGTGGACAACAAGAATAACAAGAAATGTATATTTTATGGCAAGAAATAATTGATTTAATGAAACATGATGTGGCAGAAGAGCACAGTGATCAGAATAGTAGTATTATTTTGGATAGAAATATAGCCAAAGGAGTTTTATCTAATAAAATCATAGAGATCTGAATGAAATGAAAGGATTATATAGTATTTAAAATTCATAATGGTAATTCTGAATGGCCAAAAGATATTAAAATGACATACATGGTATAATTTTTATGTTTAATGAAAACTTAGAGTTTAACCTCTTAATTTTATAAGTGTATATCTGCTTGAAACACGCATTATAATAGAATGATGACTAAAATCCATCATTTTGATGTAAAGTGGCACTTTGTTTGCGAAGGAGGAAACCTAGCTAATAACTTTCTCAAATAGTTCTAAGAAAATGACTAAAATTTGAAAATTGCTACACTTAAAGGTTAAATCCACTGTGAGACACTAATATAAAACAGCTCCTCCAAAGACAAGGAGGAAAAGATTATAAAAATCTTAAGTATATTACAGATACAGATACCTCAAATAATAACATAGGGAAAAATTATAAACTTTAAATCAGAGCGAAGGTTTCAAGATGACTAAAGAATCTTTGAAATCAAATTTAATAAACTTTAGCCTCACAAGTGTGTCTACCACTGAATGCTAGTGTTTATAAAAATGAATATTTGTTCATCTAATGTATTTCCTTATCTAAATAGGATACTTTTAAAGTATAATTTTCATAAATACTTTAAAAAGCAGATCTTAATCATATCAACTGATTACATAATAACATAATTTATTAAATGAAGAGTTGGAGAGAAATTAGTTTACAGGGAAAAAATTTATTCACAAGAGAGTAACATTAATTGGAAGAGTTGATCTGAAGAGATATGAAGTACAAAATATTTGACAGAGTTCTCCCCCTAGTGGAACGTGAAAATGATCTAAAGTATTTCCATACTTCCATACAAAGAATAACCTAAAATGTACTATTCTTATAATTGAGAAAGGAGTTTCAGATTTTAGCAAGAGATCTATTATAGATCTGCATGTAATAAGTAAATAAATTCATGAAAGTTGAATCATCAAGACATTTACTGAAAACACATTTACTAAATGTATTAATAGTAAAGTAGCAAAGCACAACTCAGTAAAAAGAAATACCTTAAAAGCAGAGAAATACAATTTAGGAAGATACAGCAGCTTGCACAATGGTACAGAATTTTGAAAATATGTGAAATTTTTGAAAAGTGTGTGTGTGTGCGTGGGTGTGTGTGTAAGGGGTAAGGAAGGAGTGTGAAGAGATAATGCTGAAAGATGAGATGGGCAATGCAGGCTTGGGAAGCAATGAAAAGGTAAGCCATTTTAGGCTGAGAAATTCTGAGATGATTTGCTAGGTAAAAGGCAGTCAGTAAAAATTCTTATTTTATAGAAAACTAACTAAGGATAGCTCTGTGGAAGAGCTGAGGCTGGAGAAGTGAAACTGACTAGGAAGTTACTACAATAGTTCAGGTAAGGCTGGGGACAAAATAATTCAGGGAATGGCCAGGGGAACAGAAAGGCTAAGAGAGATTAAAAGAAAAGTTTCTGAAATTAAAATCACCTTTGATTTAGTTTTAGATTTATTCCAGACTTTCCTCTTTTGAAGGAACTGAGGAGTTGGGCAAGACACTTCAGTCTTCATGAGTTATTAAAAATTATCTGAAAGTGGGACACCTGGGTGGCTCAGTTGGTTCAGCAGCTGCCTTTGGCTCAGGTCATGATCCCAGGGTCCTGGGTTCGAGTCCCACAGTGGGCTCCTTGCTTAGAGGGGAACCTGCTTCTCTCTGCTTCTGCCTGCCACTCTGCCTGCTTGTGCTCTCTCTCTGACAAATAAATAAATAAAATCTTTAAAAAATTATCTGAAAGCAAAACTACAAGAGTATGTGAGAAGGTAAAATGTTGGTTATGTTAACTAGCACAAGCACTTTGTAAAAGAATTTTATATTATCTAGTAAAGTTGAAAGTTTACATATTCTCTATATAGTCTTCATGTAGAGCGTTAAGAAAGGACTAAGTGAAGTTCTCACTAGGTTGAACAATCTGTTAAGAGATGCTACCACTGATCAAGACTAGAGATACAGAAAGAAAAAAAAAATTTGGATGAAACAGGAACACATAATTTTAAACATGTTGAATTTGAAGTGCCTGTGCAACTTCCAGGTGGAGTGGTCTGGAGTCCATTAAAACTACTGGGCGACTCATCAAAAGACATAATAAGTTAAAGAACAACAAAAGACAAGTCAGAGTAGAAACAGGTATTTACAAAACATAACAGCAATAAGTAAATAACTATACATCCAAAGAAAAAGACAAAAACCTACCAGAAAAATACATATAAAAAGACTTTAGCAGACCTTTACAAAAGAGGAAATCCAAATGGCCAGCCTCATTAATAATCAGGTAAATGGAAATTAAAACCACAACAAAATATCACTGCATACCCACCAGAATGGCACAAGTTAAGACATCTGACACCACCAAGTGTTAAGAAGGATATGAAATAAGCAAGAACTTTCATACTTTCAAGAACTTTCAAACTCTTGGGAGTTTAAGCTGGTACAAGCACTTTGGAAAATAAAGTTGAAGATTTGCATGCTCTGTGACACAAACATTCTACACTAGAGAAACATGTACATGTAGTCAGTATAGTGCACACGATTGCTTATAATCACAGCACTGTTCCAAACAGTCCCAATCCACAAACTCCCAAATGACCAATAATATTAGAGTGGATACATTGTGATATAGTCCTAAAATGGGAACACATGACAATAAAAATGATTACTCTTACTAAAATAATGTTGAACAAAGAAAGAAGAGACAAAGATATTCAAGAACACTCTATTCAAAGTTCAGAAACAAGGAAAACTAAACTGTACAAATCAGAGAGGCATATGCAGATGACACAATTATAAGGAAAAGCAAAGGAGAGACTACCACAAAACTCAGGACAAGGGAGTCAGGTGTGATTGGGTAGACTTCTGGATACAGGCAATATTCTGTATCTTGACCTCCACCGTGACTATATGAGTAATGTGTTTACCCATATTATAATGTAGCTTTGTATTACAAACTTCTTGGTATATTGTGCTAATAATTTTTTAAAAGGTTTAAAAATTATTGGTTGGGGGAAACATGTAAGGGCTGGAGTTACATTAGGATCTTTTGTACAGATGGCTCCTTAAAGCCATGTAAGTGAGATCCTTCATTTGAATACAGCCTTTAAAAAGCCAAAAACTTGGGATTCTCAGAGGAATACAAACATTCAGAGATGATAAGAAGACTAAAACAAAAAACAAGAAAGAAGTAAGGCAAAAGTGAGTGGTGGTGGGAAAGCTATGGGAGGAGAGAATGTAAAGAGGACAACTGGTCAACAACGATAAATGAGATAAACTCAAGCAGGATAAATACCGAAAAAATACCAATGAATTTACCAATTAGGATTCCAGGGATTATTTAATCAAGAGCCATTTGATGCCAACATATTCCTGATAGTAAAACTTTCATGCATTTTCTATTTTCAGAAATGATGTAACATGCTGCATTCCATTTTAAATAAAACTTGCAGCATATCAGGCTCTTCACTTTCATAAGTATTTCAGAATAAATGAAAACAATGATATAAATCTTGCTGTTTGTGACTAACATGCATAGAAATGTAGAAAAATTTCATAATTTTCTAGATGTTAGAAAACTCCAGGCTTAAACTAGAACTGAATATGATAGCATGATTTTAAATCACTGATTACAAATATGTCATGAAGTCAGTTTATGTTTGAAGTTTTTCTGAGTATGTGCTACTTTACAGGGAATATTAGCAACAGAACATAAGGCTAATTTTTTAATAAACTTATACAAATCATAATGTATCATGATTATTTTTGACCCAGATCAAAAGATGAAGCTATAATACATGTAAGTCTTAGAAATTAACCAAATTTTGAATTGAAATTTAGTTCAAAGGATATTTTAAGTGGGAAGAAAATTCTAGATGTTGCAGCAAAAATTGTATTTTGGCTTGGAATAGAATATAACACATTTTGAAAGAAATAAGATTTTAAACACAGTATTTTTCCCATATGAGAAATTTACTAACTTATAAATACAATAAGAAATAGGACATAGAGGGGTGCCTGGGTGGCTCAGTGGGTTAAAACCTCTGCCTTCGGCTCAGGTCATGATCCCAGGGTCCTGGGATCGAGCCCCGCATCGGGCTCTCTGCTTGGCAGGAAGCCTGCTTCCTCCTCTCTCTCTCTCTCTGCCTGCCTCTCTGCCTACTTGTGATCTCTGTCTGTCAAATAAATAAATAAAATATTTAAAAAAAAAGAAATAGGACATAGAGTGACAAAATATTTAGTTTTGAATCTTCTTTCAAAAATTGCTTTGGCAATGTACAAATATGGTATCAAACTATCAAACGTGGACTTAAACAGAGGCAAAAAAAGAACAAGACTAAGTTAAGTTGGACTTCAACAAAAATAAAAACTTTTGTGCATCAAAAAACAGTAACAGAACAAAAAGGCAACCCAAAGAAAGGGAGAAAACATTTGAAAACTATCTATCTGATAAGGGATTGACCCTAAGGATACACAAGGAACTTCGATAACTCAAAAACCTGATTAAAAAAATGAGCAAAGAACTCATACAGACATTTCTGTAAAGAAGATATACAAATAGCAAAAAGCAAATGGTAAGATGGTCAACATCACTAATTAGGGAAATGCTAATCAAAACCACTATGAGCTACGACTTCATTCTGATTAGGATGGCTACCATAAAAAAACAAACAACAACAAAAACCCCACAAAATTAACAAGTATTGGTAAGGATGCGGAGAAATAAGAGCCCTTGTGCACTGGCTAGCAAGAATATAAAATGGTGCAGCTGCTGTGGAAAACAGTATAGCAATTACTCAAATAATTAAAAACAGGATTATCATATGATCTATCAATACCACTTCTGGGCAAATCCCAAAGAAATGAAAGCAGGGATTCAAAGAGATCTGTACAACATCTGTACAACCATGTTCACAGAAGCATTATTCACAATAGCCAAAAGGTGGATGCAACCCAAGTGTTTACCAATGGATAAACAACAAAATGTGGTATACAGATACAATGGAATATTACTCAGTCTTATAAAGGAAGGAAATTTTTTCATATATTATTTTTCACATATTATCCATTACACATGGATAAACCTTAATGACATTATGCTAAGTGAAAAGACCCAGTCATAAAAAGACAAATACTGGGGCAACTGGTGGCTCAGTTAAATTTAGTGGCCAAGTGTTGATTTTGGCTTAGGTCATGATCTCAGCATCCTGGGATTGAGCCCTATAGTCTGTAGGTGGGTTGGTTTGTAGGTTGATCTGTCGGGCTTCTTGCTTAGCGGGGAGTCTGCTTTCCCTCTCTCTTTCTCCCTCAGCCCCTCCCCTGACTTGTGCACTCTCTCTAGAATGAATAAATCAATCTTAAAAAAAAAAAAAAGAAAGAAAGAAAAGAAAGACAGGGACCCCTGGGTGGCTCAGTCACTTAAGTGTCTGCCTTCAGCTCAGGTCATGATCCCGGAGTCCTGGAATGGAGTCTTGCATGGGGCTCCTTGTTCAGCAGGGAGAGTACTTCTCCCTCTGCCTGCCACTCTCCCTTTTTGTGTGTGCTCTTTTCTCTTTCTCTGACAATAAATAAAATCTTTAAAAAGGAAGACAAATACTATATCGTCTTACTTACATGCAGTGCCGAGAGTAGTCTAATTCAGAGATAAAAAATGGAATGGTGGTATCCAGGGGTTCGGGGAAGATGGGCATGAGGAGATGTTCAATAGGCAGATTTTCAGTATTGCAAGATGAAAAGAGTTCTGGAGACTGACTGGTTGTACAATGTGAATGTACTTAATGTTATAGAGCTTACACTTTAAAATGGTCAACTTTATGTTATATGTTATGTTACCACCAAAAAAAGGACATGGAAATGAATATGTGTTGAAAATAGAATCATACTCATTAAGAGGAAAATACAAGTCACTCTTCAGGTACAGAGAGAAATTATTTTTATGTGTACTTTATTATTTTCATATGGTACCTGGATTTCCAGCTCAGCAATGTGCTGCTGTAATTCAGCCACAGCAGCTATGCTATCTGCTTCCCGGAGTCTCACAGCCATCACTTCTTCCTTGTTCTAGGGCGGCAAACAAAACAAACCAAAAATAAACCATATGATAAAAGTAAAATATGCTTCAAATTTTGAAAACAAATAGATTAATGATTAGATGAAAACAAAAGTGCCATTATTTCCTGAACTTGATATAAAATGAAGACCAAATATACAGAATAACATTCTATCTTTAAGCATTCAGAAACAACACTCATATAAACAAGTGCTGCATAAAAAGTAAAAATTAAAAATGAACTTAACCTTAAAAGAATTCAAATCACTGGTGACTCTGAAAGCTGTTCATTTTTATGCAAGAACAAAAATTGAGAACTTTCAAACACTTAATTTGGACAACAGATTAACAGAGAATATGGATACTGAGAGAGTATATTAACTAGATGATATTTAACGATTATATTCTTTCTGAAGCAATAAATGTTAAAGAACATTTACATTATACTACAAAAGAGAATAGAAGTTCAATTATATCATAATTCTAATCTTCCCAGGAAAAGCATAGTACTTAACTTTACCACCTCAAAATTGCACAAAGAAAAACCCCAAAACTGTATTCTACAATACCATAGCCAATTAATACTGATCCAGAAACAACAAAATATGACGAAAATATGTTACAGAAAAGTAGGGTATGCAAAATATTTTTCTCCTCCATTAACTCCAGTTGAAATGAAGCAATCATTTGTATCAAAAATTTACAGTATGGTGATCGTCGGAGAAATTTAGCATCTGACAGTACTATAATACCAAAATTTCTAAATATAACAAATTTAGAAGTATAATAATTAAACTACTTATTCTTGTATCTTAGATACTTCTGCTTCACGTTAAGCAGATACTGCTTTAAATATTTTGCCAGTCTGCATATGGTCACATGTGTACCCTGTGCTGTGCTAATCAATGTCTAAAAATCAGGGGCACCTGGGTGGCTCAGAGGTTAAGAATCTGCCTTCGGCTCAGGTCATGATCCCAGGTTCCTGGGACTGAGCCCCATGTCAGACCCCCTGCTTGGTGGAGAACCTGCCCTCTGCCTCCTTCCCACTCCCCCTCCTTATGTCCCCACCCCCAACCAAATAAATAAATTCCTTTAAAAAAATGTCTAGGGGGAGAAGCAAGATGGCAGAGGAGTAGCAGACTAAAATGACATCAGGTCCCAGGAGTTCAGCTAGGTAGTTATCAAACCATTCCAAACACCTACAAACTCAACAGGAGATAGAAGAGAAGAAGAACAGCAATTCTAGGAACAGAAAATCAAACACTTTCTGGAAGGTGTGATGTGTGGAGAAATGAATCTGAAATGACAGGAAGAAAGACCACAGGAGGGGGAAGGGGTTGGCTCCCGGCAAGCAGTGGAGCAGTGGAGCACAAAATCAGAACTTTTAGAAGTCTGCTCCTCTGAGGGACATCGCTTCAGAGGCTAAGCAGGGGTGGAGTCCTTGCGGGGATAGTGTGGTCTCAGGTCCCGTGGGGTCACAGAAAGATTGGGGGTGTCTGTGTGTGGTAGAGCTCCCAGGTATCGGAGCAGAGAAGCCAATACAGAGACAGAGCCGAGGAGTGAGCTCTCAAATCAGGGTTACCTTAAACCATGATCCAAGGCACAGTTGGGCCACTGCTCTTTCAGCAGGGACCCCACAACTGACAGATCCAGAAAGACCCCCTCCTTCCTTCTCCAGGAGGAGTGGCATAGAAACGTGCAGCAGGAATCTGCTGGGTTTGGAGACTTCAAATGGGGCCATGCGCCAGAGATAGAAATGCTCAGTCACAGGCCAGGTGAGTACAGAGTGTAGCTGGAGACATGGGAGATGGGAGGGATTGACTGCTTTTCTCTGAAGGCACACTGAGGAGTGGGGTCCTGAGCTCTCAGTTCCTCTAGGCCCGGAAATTTGGAGGCCGCCATTTCCATTCCCGTCCTCCAAAGCTCTATGGAAAGCATTCAGGGAACAAAAGCTCCCCAGAGCAAACCTAAGCAGATTACTTAGCCTGGCCCCTGGCAAAGTTAGTGCAATTCCGCCTCGGTGAGACATTTGAGAATCACGGCAACAGCCCCCTTCCCCAAAAGATCAGCAAGAACATCCAGCCAAGACCAAGTTCACTAATGAGAACTGTGGAACTCCAGAGCTAGAGGAATGCAACACATGGAATTCATGGCTTTCCCCCCATGATCCTTCAGTCTTGCAAAGTTAAATTTTTTTTAATTTTATTTTTTTTCTTATTCTCTCTCTCTTTTTTTAACTTTTCCTCTTTCCTCTTCTTTTTTTTTTTTTTCTTTTGGAAGATTTTTTATTTCCTTATATTAACAGAGAGAGAGATCACAAGTGGGCAGAGAGGCAGGCAGAGAGAGGGGGAAGCAGGCTCTCTGCTGAGCAGAGAACCAGATGCAGGGCTTGATCCCAGGAGCCTGAGATCATGACCTGAGCCGAAAGCAGAGGCTCAACCCACTGAGCCACCCAGGTGCCCTTCCTCTCTCCTCTTTTAAAGTTTTGTTTTTTTTTTGTTTTTTTTTTTTTTTTTTTTTTTTTTTTTGATGGAGAGAGAGATCACAAGTAGGCAGAGAGAGAGGAAGGGAAGCAGGCTCCCTGCTGAGCAGATAGCCCGATGTGGGGCTCGATCCCAGGACTCCGGGATCATGACCTGAGCTGAAGACAGAGGCTTTAACCCACTGAGCCACCCAGGCGCCCCTCTTTTAAAGTTTTTAAAATAGTTTATCTTAATAATACCTTTCTATAATATATATATATTTTTAAACCTTCATTTTTATAGTCATATTTTATCTCTTCATTGTATTTAACCTTATTTTTTGTATATGTACGGTTTTTTTTTTTCTTTAAAATTCTGGGATACAATTTCTTCTAATAGATCAAAATATACCCTAAATCTAGCACATGGCTTTGTTCTAGTCTCCAGTCTGAACACATTCCCTCCTCTTTTTTTTCTCTTTTTCCAACCAACTTATCAATTCCTTTTTTATAATTTTTTAAAAATTTCAACATTACAGTTATATTCTATCCCTTCATTGTGTTTACTCTTATTTTTATAGATATATAAGTTTTTCTTTCTTTAAAACGTTGGGAGGTAGTGGGGTGCCTGGGTGGCTCAGTGGGTTAAACCTCTGCCTTCGGCTCAGGTCACGATCTCAGGGTTCTGGGATCGAGCCCTGCATTGGGCTCTCTGCTCAGCAGGGAGCCTGTTTCCTCCTCTCTCTCTGCCTGCCTGTCTGCCTACTTGTGATCTCTATCTGTCAAATAAATAAATAAAATCTTTAAAATAAAACAAAACAAAAAAACGTTGGGAGGTAGTTTGTTCTAAGAGAACAAAATACACCCAAAATCAAGTGGGTGGCTCGGTTCTATTCACCAGATACACACACACACACACACACACACACACACACACACACACACACACACAAATAAATAAATAAATAAATAAATATTAACATCCCCCTTTCTTCTCCCCCCGCCCCAGATTTGGTTCTCTTCTGATTTCATTAGCATACATTTTTCTAGGGTCTTTGCCAACCTTTTAGTATTTATTCTGTCGTTCATATATTCTTATCTGGATAAAATGACAAGGCAGAAAAACTCACCACAAAAAAAAAGAAAAAGAGGCACTACCGAAGACTAGGGACCTAACCAATGCAAATATTGCTAATATGTCAGAACTACAGTTCAGAATGATGATTCTCAAGGTGCTAGCAGGGCTCGAAAAAGGCATGGAAGATATTACAGAAACTCTTTTTGGAGAAATAAAATCCCTTTCTGGAGAAATAAAAGAACTAAAATCTAACCAACTTGAAGTTTAAAAAAGCTATTAATAAGGTGCAATAAAATATGGAGGCTCTTACTGCTAGGACAAATGAGGCAGAAGAGAGAATTAGTGATACAGAAGACCAAATAATGGGGAATAAAGAAGCTGAGCAAAAAAGAGACAAACAACTACTGGACCATGAGGGGAGAATTCGAGAAATAAGTGATACCATAAAATGAAACAATATTAGAATAACTGGGATTCCAGAAGGAGAGGGGAAGAAGGTTTATTGGAGCAAATTATAGTAGAGAGTTTTCCTAATATGGCAAAGGGAACAAGCATCAAAATCCAGGAGGCACAGAGAACCCCCCTCAAAATCAATAAAAAAAAGGTCTACATCCCGTCTTCTAATAGTAAAACTTACTAGTCTTAGTGACAAAGAAAAAATCCTGAAAGCAGCTTGGGACAGGAAGTCTGTAACATACAATGGCAGAAATATTAGATTGGCAGCAGACTTATCCACAGAGACCTGCAGGCCAGAAAGAATTGGCATGATATATTCAGAGCACTAAATGAGGAAAAATATGCAGCCAAGAATACTATATCCAGCTAGGCTATCATTGAAAATAGAAGGAGAGATAAAAAGCTTCCAGGACAATCAAAAACTGAAAGAATTGTAAACACCAACCAGCCCTCGGGAAATACTGAAAGGGGTCCTTTAAGCAAAGAGAGAGCCTAAAAGTAGATCAGAAAGGAACAGAGACAATATACAGTAACTGTCACCTTACAGGCAACTCAATGGCACTAAATTCAGATCTTTCAATAGTTACTCTGAATGTAAATGGGCTACATGCCCCAATCAAAAGACACAGGATATCAGAATGGATAAAAAACAGAACCCATCAATATGCTATCTACAAGAAACTCATTTTATACCCAAAGACATCTCCAGATTTAAAGTGAGGCGGTGGAAAACAATTTACCATGCTAATGGACATCAAAAGAAAGCTGGGGTAGCAATCCTTATATCAGATCAATTAGATTCTAAGCCAAAGACTATAATAAGAGATGAGGAAGGACACTATATCATACTCAAAGGGTCTGTCCAATAAGAAGATCTAACAATCTTAAATATCTATGCCCCTAACATGGGAGCAGCCAACTATATAAACCAACTAATAACAAAATCAAAGAAACACATTGACAATAATACAATAATAATACAGGATTTTAACAGCCCTCTCACTATATTGGACAGGTCATCCAAGCAAAAAATCAACAAGGAAATAAAGGCCTTAAATGACACTGGACCAGATGGACATCACAGATATATTCAGAATATTCCATCCCAAAGAAACAGAATACACATTCTTCTCTAGAGCACATAGAACAGTCTCCAGAATAGATCACATCCTGGGTCACAAATCAGGTCTCAACTAGTACCAAAAAAACTGGGATCACTCCCTGCATATTTTCAGACCACAATGCTCTGAAGCTAGAACTCAATCACAAGAGGAAAGATGGAAAGAACTCAAATACATGGAGGTTAAAGAACATCCTACTAAAGAATGAATGGGTCAACCAGGAAATTAAAGAAGAATTGAAAAAATTCATGGAAACAAATGAAAATGAAAACAAAACTGTTCAAAATCTGTGGGACACAGAAAAGATGGTCCTGAGAGGAAAGTATATAGCAATACAAGCCTTTCTCAAAAAAGAAGAAAGGTCTTAAGTACACAACCTAACCCTATACATAGAGAAGCTGGAGAAAGAATAGCAAAGAAAGCCTAAACCCAGCAGGAGAAGAGAAATCATAAAGATCAGAGCAGAAGTTAATGAAAGAGAAATGAAAAAGAACAGTAGAAAAGATCAACGAAACTAGGAGTCGGGGTTTTGAAAGAAATAATAAGACTGATAAAGTCCTGGCCAAACTTACCAAAAAGAAAAGAGAAAGGACTCAAATAAATAAAATCATGAATGAAAGAGGAGAGATCACAACCAACACCAAAGAAATACAATTATAAGAACATTATTATGAGCAACTATACGCCAGCAAATTTGACAATCTGGAAGAAATGAATGCATTCCTAGAGACATATAAATTACCAAAACTGAACTGGGAAGAACTAGAAAATGTGAACAGACCCATTACCAGTAAGGAGACTGATGCAGTCATCAAAAATCTCCCAAAAACAAAAGTCCATGGCCAGAGGGCTTCCCAGGGGAATTCTACCAAACATTTAAAGAAGAATTAATTTCTATTCTCCTGAAACTGTTCCAAAAAACAGAAATGGAAGGAAAAGTGTCAAACTCATTTTAGGAGGCTAGCATTATCTTGATCTCAAAACCAGACAAAGATCCCATCAAAAAGGAGACTTACAGACCAATATCCTTGATGAACACAGATGCAAAAATTCTCACCAAAATACTAGCCAATAGGATCGAACAGTACATTAAAACGATTATTTACCACAACCAAGCAGGATGTATTCCAGGGCTGCAAGGTTGGTTCAACATCCACAAATCAATCAATGTGATACAATACATTAATAAAAAAAAAAGAACAAGAATCATATGATACTCTCAATGGATGCTGAAAAAGCATTTGACAAAGCACAGCATCCTTTCTTCATCAAACTTTTAAAAGTGTAGGGATACAAAGTACATATCTTAGTATCATCAAAGCCATCTATGGAAAACCCACAGCCAATATCATTCTCAATGGGGAAAAACTGAGAGCTTTTCTCCTAGGGTCAGGAACATGGGAGGGATGTCCACTATCACTACTGCTATTCAACATAGTACTAGAAGTTCTAGCCTCAGCAATCAGACAACAAAAAGAAATAAAAGACATCCAAATCAGCAAAGAAGAGGTCAAACTCTCACTCTTTGCAGCTGATATACTTTATGTGGAAAACCCAAGACTCTACTCCAAAACTGCTAGAACTCATACAGAATTCAGTAAAGTGTGAGGATATAAAATCAATGTAAAGAAACCGGTTGCATTTCTATACACCAACAGCAAGACAGAAGAAAGAAAAATTAAGGAATCAATCCCATTTACAATTGCACCCAAAACCATATGATACCTAGGAATAAGCCTAATCGAAGAGGCAAAGAATCTGTACTCAGAAAACTAAAGTACTCATGAAAGAAATTGAGGAAGACACAAAGAAATGGAAAAACGTTCCATGCTCATGGATTAGAAGAACAAATATTGTGAAAATGTCAATGCTATCTAAAGCAATCTACACATTTAATGCAATCCCTATCAAAATACCATTAATTTAAAAAAAATACCATTAATTTTTTTTAAAGAAATGGAACAAATAATCTTAAAATTTATATGGAACCAGAAAAGACCCCAAATAGCCAGAGGTATGTTGAAAAAGAAAGCCAAAGTTGGTGGCATCACAATTCCGGACTTCAAACTCTATTATAAAGCTATAATCCTCAAGACTGGTACTGGCACAAAAACAGACACACAGATCAATGGAACAGAACAGAGAGCCCCAGAAATATACCCTCAACTCTATGGTCAACTAATCTTCGACAAAGAGGAAAGAATGTCCGATGGAAAAAAGTCTCTTCAACAAATCGTGTTGGGAAAGTTGGAGAGCCACATGCAGAAGAATGAAACTGGACCATTTCCTTATACCACACACAAAAATAGACTCAAAATGGATGAAAGACCTCAATGTGAGACAGGGATCCATCAAAACCCTTGAGGAGAACACAGGCAGCAATCTCTTCAACCTCAGCCGCAGCAACTTCTTCCTATAAACATTGCCAAAGGCAGGGGAAGCAAGGGCAAAAATGAACTACTGGGACTTCATCACAATCAAAAGCTTTTGCACAGCAGAGGAAACAGTCAACAAAACTAAAAGGCAACCAACAGAATGGGAGAAGATATTCACAAATGACATATCAGATGAAGGGCTAGTGTCCAAAATCTACAAAGAACTTAGCAAACTCAACACCCAAAGAACAAATAATCCAATCAAGAAATGGGCAGAGGACATGAACAGACATTTCTGCAAAGAAGACATCCAGATGGCCAACAGACACATGAAAAAGTGCTCCACAGCACTCGGCATCAGGGAAATACAAATCAAAACCACATTGAGATACCACCTTACACCAGTCAGAATGGCTAAAATTAACAAGTCAGGAAACAACAGATGTTGGCAAGGATGCGGAAAAAAGGGGAACCCTCCTACACTGTTGGTGGGCATGCAACCTGGTGATGCCACTCTGAAAAACAGCATGGAGGTTCCTCAAAAAGTTAAAAATAGAGCTACCCTATGACCCAGCAATCGTACTACTGGGTATTTACGCTAAACATACAAATGTAGTGATCCGAAGGGGCATGTTCACCCGAATGTTTATAGCAGCAATGTCCACAATAGCTAAACTATGGAAAGAACCTAGATGTCCATCAACAGATGAATGGATAAAGAAGATGTACTATATATACACGATGGAATACTATGCAGCCATCAAAAGAAATGAAATTTTGCCATTTGCAACGATGTGGATGGAACAAGAGGGTATTCTGCTTAGCGAAGTAAGTCAATCAGAGAAAGACAATTATCGTATGATCTCCCTGACATGAGGAATTCGAGAGGCAAGGTGGGGAGTTTGGGGGGTAGGGAAGGAAAAAACGAAACAAGATGGGATCCAGAGGGAGAGAAACCATAGGAGGCTCTTAATCTCACAAAACAAACTGTGGGTGCTGGGAGGAGGGGTGTATGGAGAGGGTGGTTGGGTGATGGACATTGGGAAGGGTATGGGATATGGTGAATGCTGTGAATGTGTAAGCTGGACAATTCACAGACCTGTAACCTGGGGCAAATAATACATTATATGTTAATAAAAAAAAACTGTCTAGCAATCAGCTTTCTCCTAGGGCTGTGTGTGTGTGTACACACATGTGTTCATGAATAAGTTTATTATATTTTGTAATATAAACTGATATAGAGGATATATAGAATACAACATATAGATAATAAGATATACAATACTCATTGCCCATTCTGTGCAGTCACTGTATTCTCACAGAATGCTTTCACTGATTTTTTTCTAAACTACTGCATCCATGAGCCATCAATGGTTGAAATTGGGGAAAAAGTAAAGTTTTGATATAAATGTTGACTGAATATTTTTGTTAGAGAAAAGATGAAAGTGAAACAAAGAAGACTTATGCTACAATTTCACTCATTTGTTAATAATGTGAGCAAGTTTTTTGTTGATTCTGGTAACAGTAATCAAATACTGAAGGAAAATTTCCTTAAAAATTTTGTGCTAAAGAAAAAAAAAAAAAAAGGGATGCCTGGGTGGCTCAGTTGGTTAAGCGGCTGCCTTCGGCTCAGGTCATGATCCCGGTATCCTGGGATCGAGTCCCACATCAGGCTCCTTGCTCGGCAGGGAGCCTGCTTCTCCCTCTGCCTCTGCCTACCACTCTGTCTACCTGTGCTTGCTTTCTCCCTCTCTCTCTCTCTGACCAAAAAAAAAAAAAAAAAATTTTTGTGTTAGTCATAATGCATAGGCTGAAGATACAACATATTTTTAAACTTTTATCTGCATTAAAAATCAAGCACAGGCATCAAATGCCTTTCCTTAAAAGGCCAGATAGTAAATATTTTAGGTTTATGGGCCATATAATGTATCACAAATATTGTACCTGCCACTGCTGTGGTGTGAAAGTGGCCACGGACAATACATAAAGAAACAGGCAAGGCTGTATTCCAATAAAACTTTAATTCTAAAAACAGGCAACCAGACAGATTTGGGCTATGGGCTACAGTCTGCCAACATCTGGTCTAGATAGTCAACAAAAAAATCCAGTCCTGATTTGTACTTTGACAACTAATGTGATGTAAATCCTCCCACCATGGCTCCTTTCAAGCTATCAACGTTAACATAACTGAACACTGAGTTGGGAAGAAATGTACAGTGGAACACTATTATATGGTATTTCCACCATACAGATACAAGGGGTCTAACTAACCTCAAAAGCACATATAGTAGTAAAATGTAAAAATAAGTAGGAAATGTTAAAGTTTGATTACTTATTACCTTTGTCCTGTCACAATTTGATTATGCTATAGGACTTAATTGTTCATATGGCTGTTTTAACAAGCAAGTCACAAAATTCCTAAAAATTTAACACCTGGTTCTTGGAAGCCTTTACTGGCTGGCTCCAGCACAGCACTGTGTCTCTATTTCATAAAATTCAAATCTCATTTTGTCACTCCCTTAGTTTAAATACTTTATGGCATTCCACAGATCTTGAGATAATGACTCAGGTCCTTATGCTGGTGTCCTAGATTGGACATGATTTCACTCCCTATTCACTGCTCCAGCCTCATATCTTACCAGTATTCCTTATGATAATTACCTCCAGCTACAATGAACTTTTTTTAGTTCAAGCAATCTCTTCTTTCTTCTTCGTATTCTTCACATATGCCATTCCCTCTGTCCAGTGAACTCTATTTATTGTCTTTCCTTAACTCCTACATAGCTTTAATGTCTTAGCTCAATCATTCCTCAGTTAGCCTTTCTTGAAGCATTATCCTAACACTAAACTCCCATTATAGTGTCCTATATACCTCCTCAATCACAGCACTACTCATCTGCATTGTGCTTGTTTCTGTACTTGTCTAAATCCTTTACTAAGAGAAATCCCCTCAAGGGCAGTGATGTCTCCAACAGTCAGCACCAACTTCCAACCTTGTGAGAGGGCCACCTAAAACACCTCATCCTTTAGCTCCAGTTAAGCCTTCAGATAACTGCAGCCTCGTAAAAGACTCTAAACCAGAACCACTTGGTTAAACTGCTCCTGAATTTCTGACCCACAAAAACTCTAGGATACTAGTGCTTATTGCTATTTTAAGCCACTAAGTTTTAGAGGCAATTTTAAAAATAGTAATAGATAACTAATACATTTATAGTCTCCTAATTTTAGTTAACAGTGTGTAAAAAATTATATTAATCAAATAAATTACATTATTTATAATATGACATTATATATAATATAAAATACTTATAAATGTATATATTATATGCAACATATATAATACTTACAAATGTAAATATTATAAATTATACAAAATTACGTTAATCATGTAAAAAAAAATTCCCCTTAATCTTCTCCCTCTCCAATCTAATCACCAAGTCTTGTTGGTTCTGTACAAAAAACAGACTGTGAATTTATCTACTTCTCTTTATTTAAAGGTACTGAGCCCAAGCTAGTACCTGTATTATACTATTTCCTGAAGATCTCATAACAAATCTGTCTCCAACCCCAGCCAAACCTATCTCTACACACAGTGGTATGTGTGTTCTTTTGAAAAATAATTACATTAATTGCTATAAGCAATATCCTCTAACAAATGCTAAAATTAGTTGCTGAAACTTTTTTTTTTAAAGATTTTATTTATTTGACAGAGAGAGATCACAAGTGGGCAGAGAGTCAAGCAGAGAGAGAGGAGGAAGCAGGCTCCCTGCAGAGCAGAGAGCCCGATACGGGACTCGATCCCAGGACCCCGAGACCACGACCTGAGCCGAAGGCAGAGGCTCAACTCACTGAGCCACCCAGGCGCCCCAGTTGCGGAAACTTTAAGGATATTTTCATGACCTCAAAATAGTTCCCCCAAAATATTTATTAATTACTGTGGTGGTTTTAATATATGTCCACAAGTTTTTTTAACACTCTTTCCTTGAGGGGGTGTAGCTTAACATCCCTGCCGGCTGTCAGACTGGGCTGGACTTGGTAACTTACTTGTAATGAACAGAGTATGAGAGGAAAAAAGCTCTGTAGTGGAGAAAACTTGGCAGACACCAACTTAAATGATCAAGGTCAACAGCATTAACATATTAATACAAAATGCCTTCTAACATGATGTGCTAAGAACACTTCTATTCTGTATTCTTTCCTAAAATACATTATCTCAGTCTAGTCATGAGAAAACATACAATTCCAAGCTGAAGGATATTCTACAAAATAACTGACCAATATTTTTCAATAATAAAGGTCTAAGGAAAGATAACAAAGCATTAAGAAACTGTCACAGACTAGAGGAGATCTGAATGGGGAGATCTGAATAAAGTCTGTAGTTTCATTAATTTCTTAGTAGTGATAAATGTATCATGGTTATATAAAATGTTAACATTAGGAGAAGCTGATTAAAAGTTATATGGTAACTGTCCTATTTTTGCTGCTTTTCTGTAAACAAAAAATGTCAAAATTAAACGTAAAAAAAAAAACCTGAAGGAAATATGGCAAACCAGAAAAAGTCATAGTTGCTTTTCTGTTTAAAACCTTTCAGTGGCTTCCCACAGCACTTAAGAGTAAAACCCAAACTCATTAGTATGGGAAGTAAAATTTTGTATGGTAAGACGTGGAATCCCAACCTACTTCCCTGGTTTTTATGTCATTGGCTTTTTACTTTATACAAGACTCAGCAACCAACTTTTCTGCTTTTGGATCTTGAACTCTGCGACCCTTTCATGGTGAGGATCCTTCCCCTGGCTCTTCACATAGCTGCTGCTTTCCTATTCTTCACATCCCAGCTTCGATACCACCTCCTGGCACTCCATCTTAATCACCACTTCCTCTTACCTCCCACTTTACAGTACATCATTAGTAATGATCTTGTGTATTTTTTATTTATTGTTTCAATAAACATTGTGCTCACTTTCTCCACTAGAGTCCCCAGTGCCTATAATACTAACAAATAAAGGTTGCCCAAGTATTTGATGAATATGTAAACAGATGCCGTAATTCTGTGAAGTCTCATCATCTCACCTCCTCCCACCCTTACTTGAGAATCACTGTTCCAAAATATGCAAGTTACATCTACTTAAAATGAAAAGGTTTGGCTATACACTTTGTAAGTACCTTTGTAAGTAACATAATGGAGAAACAAGTACTATCATGCCCTCTTGGTCAGAGTACAAAAGGTTCAATCCATGAAGTGTCATCTGACAAAATTTTACGAAAGTACAAATGCATTTACCCACTGACCAATCTAAAGGAACATGTGGATATACCTCTATAGGTATAGAATGTGGATATAACTCTGTATGTCTGAAATTATATATGTACAAGAGGTTATTAACTACACTGCTGTGGCAGCAAAAACACTGGGGACAATCCATGTGCCCATCAACAAGAATCTAGTTAAGTATACTACGATACATCCATGCAATGGAAAACAATGTACCTTAGAAACTAATAAGGCTCTTGAAGTACTGATATTGAAAGCTCTATAAAACATAATGACATTAAAAAAAAAAACTATAGTGACAAAAAAAAAAAGCAAGAAGAAGAACACACAATATGTTAACTTTTATGTAAAAAAGTGAAAAGAAAAATTATGTACTTTTACTTGCTTGTATTTGCCTAAAAGAAACTCTGAAAGAGGGGCACCTGGATGGCTCAGTCAGTTAAACATCTGTCTTCTGCTCAGGTTATGATCCCAGGTTCCTAGAATGGACCCCCACATCAGGCTTCCTGCTCAGTGGCGAGTCTGCTTCCCTATCTCCCCTGCTACTCTTCTCACGCGCTCTCTCTCTCTCTCACTCACTCTCTCTCGAATAAATAAATAAAATCTTTAAAAAAAAACTCTCAAAGGACGTATCACAAATAAAAGCAGTCACCTAGCAAAAAAATAAAAGAAAGGGTATATGGTAGAGTCAGGAAGAGAATGAGATAAAAGGGGAAAGAGTATGAGCAATGCTTTCACTTATACTGTTAAAAAATCAAAGCATTATGAAAAAATGCATATGTATTAAGCTATTAAAGTTCATATTTGGGACAGCTGGGTGGCTCAATCAGTTGAGCATCTCTTTCAGCTCAGGTCATGATCTCAGGGTCCTGGGTTGAGTCCTGCATCAGGCTCCTTACTCAGTGGGGAGTCTCCTTCTCCCTCTGTCTGCCACTCCCCCTGTTTGTACTCTCTCTCTCAGACAAAGAAATATATAAAATTTAAAAAAAAAGGTTTATATTATATATAAGCACCAGGTTTATTTTCTTCCTGTTTCCTTCTTGTCATTACTACAAATATGTACAATGTTATAATCATAGTAAAATACTCTGACTTTCCTACTTAAAATTACTTATCATATAATTTTACAAGTTTATATATGAATTACTGTACTATACCTTTTCCATGGATACATACATATCTATATTGGTATCTCTCTTTATAAATGTAGAACTCGAGAATATAAAATCCTTCTATACTCTTCAAATTTAGATTTATGTAGGAAATCCCACAATCTCATTACTAAAATCTTGAGGACTAAATATATCATAGAATTTTTTATTTTTTAGATTTTAGAAAAATAATAAGATACATGAACCATACATTAGCATTATCTACAAGGTTGCATCCATAATGAAATACCTTGCTCAGTATTAAACACGATGAAACTGTAAAGTATAAATATTCACACCAAGTAGGATAAAACAAAAATTATAAATGGCCACCCAAATGAATTTCTATGAAATTTATGAGAAAATGTTTGGGTTTCAGAGTGTTTTGAATTTTCATATTGGAGATTACAGACTTATACTATTTTCATCTTTAAGCAGGAACATTCAAATTCAGTTGTAGAAGGAAAATAACATTAATACTAAAAACAGTATCCTGATATACTACATAAATGAAAAATAAAATGAAATTTAATAGTTATTTATCAACAAATTACAAGCTATAATCATACATAACTAAATGAGGGGTGGGTACCTAGTGACTCAATCAGTTAAGTGTCTGCCCTCAGCTCAGGTCATGATCTCAGGGTCCTGGGATGGAGCCCAGAGTCCGGCTCCCGGCTCAGTGGAAAGTCTGCTTCTTCCCCTACCTCTAACCCTCTGCCCAACTTGTGTGCATACCTATATATATACTCTCTTGCTCTCAAATAAATAAAGTCTAAAAAAAAACTAAATGAAAATGAACCATATTTCCATAATTGAAGGACTAGCTTCCTTGAAAAAGTTAGGGTTTATTCCTGAAGTGTTCCAGTATAACAAGGTAAAATATATACACTTAATTACATTGTACTAGGTGCTACAGTAATGACACACTGGGCATTCTCAAAATCTACAAAAGGTATTACAAAACATTGAATAAATCAATATACAGGCTAAACACACACACACAGATATAAGTATCAGCATCTGTAACAAATTCACAGATTTATTACTGAACAGTTAAAAATAAAATAAAATATTGGTTCTTAAAATTTTCTAAAATTCTGAATCTAAGCCTATTACTTAAATTTAAAAATATATATATATTTTTTTTTCATCAGCAAATCCCAAAAATTATTTCCAAAGAACACCTTACTTTCCTTAAAAGGTGCTAAGGCATTTGAGGAACAATATTAAATCCAGTAACAATGTTATCAACCTATGTTTAAGAAAAACCCCAATAATTTGAAAAGAGATTAAGTTTAGCTCTTTATTAAAAATAAGTCAGCACAGACAATATGGCATCATAAAAATTTAATCACATACTAGAAAGACAAATCAAATTGATATAACCTCATGTCACATCATTTTATTTTTAAATTAGTCTAGTCACATCCTTCTAGAGGGACTAATTTTAAGTTAGCACAAATTTCAGTACTGCCTACAGATTTCTGTCAGTGTAAATTGCAACAGCCATGCATATTTATTAGGATGTAATTTCATCTCTGGATTTCAGTGACACTGATAAACCACTCAAGCTTCACTCCGGGTTTTTAATGACACCAGAACAAGTTGATGGAATTACAGTTTCATATGTACCAATGAAAGTCTTATTTCTTATCATAGAATAATAAGGCTAGAATCTTAAAGGGCATCATTCCTGCTGTATCACCATGGAAAGACGGATGCCTACTTTATTTTTAAAATTCCATAACTTGTCCCTAGTAATCTATTCTAATGCTGAGACCACAGTCATATCTTTAGTTATTTCTCTTTCTCTCACACTCACTCTCTCTTGTTCTACCCCGCTCCTTGTCCCACCCCACTCCTCATCCCCTCACTCTCTCACCACAGCTGCACTGGCAACTGACTTCAGGAAAACATTTACTTGCATTCAAATACTTTTTGAAGCTTTATAAATCCAAATACTTCATGCATAAAAAATAGAAAAACTGATTAAAATAATAATGGGAAATGTACACAATTTTCCCAAACCATGGGCAAACACACTTCTGCTCTCTACCCAGAAAACATATATCAATATTGAGTGCATACTATACCATACCAATCAAAGCAGAGTTGCCCTAATCTCCCTAAATTACCTATCTATTTGGTTGTGATTTTAAAAGCTTTGGTTTTAAAGAGCTACAAGTCAAAAGAAAAATTATAAAGAGATACCAATTTTCAGCCACTTGGTTAACTTAATTTCCTAAACTGGCATTTAACCGAGTGGGTGAAATGAGGTTTCCTGCCTGAAATCCACCTCACAGCAAGATGAGCTAACCCTGTCTGAAAGCAACCACCAAACCAAATCCAGGAAAAATGGGAAATCAAACTAGCTCTTTTTGGTTTTATTGCCTTTAAAATAATGAAGAGACAAAACAAAAAAGGCATTATTACATTGACAAAAACATTAGGTAGCCAATATATTTACCTTGCATTCAATCTCTGCTTGTTTGCGCTTTGCTTCACTTAATTGAGTATGTAGTCCTTTGTTCTGTGCCGAAAGATACTGCACTTTCTCATGCAGACTAATCACCTCTTGTTCCGCTCTTCGAAGATGGTTACTATTGATCTGATTCTAATAATTAAAAATATAAATACTCAGACTTTAAAGACCCCCAAAAAATCTACAAATTTTTACCTCTCCATTATATCTCAACAACATTATGTAAAATGCTATCAGTTACAGGTGGTTTTATTTAACATATAATAGTTAAATGCTAAAAAGAATTATAAATGTGCTTTAAAAAATTGAGTCATCCAGAAGATACTTAAGGTCTATATTAGAAACTCTTCCTAACTTTCTGTTTATACAATAACTATCTACAAACTTAAAGAATGTTTACACAGACCCTGAAGTGTTAATTTCTGAAATAGGCAGTATCATAAAAATGAGCAGATACAGAAATATGATGAATTTAACTCCTCTTTCCCATTCCCAAAAGGACAGACTGATTGAAAAGTACCATCACCATTTACTAGACTGTAAAATCCTTTATGTCATGAAATGTGTCATATGCACTTCTATATTCCAATGTACAGCACAGTCATTTTAAGGAACATGAACTGGTTTTGAATTCTGACTTGTTATTTGGTGATTAAGCAAACTGGTTATAATATTTCTATTTTTTTTATTTGAAAAATGTATATAAAAATACTCCTTATTTCTCATTCGGGTCTCTTCAGTATTAAATGAGAGAGTACATGGAACAGCACTTAATATATAGAAATAACTCAATAAATGTTGGTGTTTAATGTATTAAAACTATAGAACATGCTAAAAAATATATAGAGACCTTAATTTGACTGACATGAAGTAGTTTCCCCATGCAGGCTTCACATAGCCTGATTTCTTTCAACCCTAAGATTCTATTAGGGGTCTGAAAGAAACAGTAGGGATTTTACAGTCGAAGACAGAAGAATCTGGTTCCTCATTTTACAGTTTTTCAACCTTGCTAAATTTACCTAATCCCATCAAATCCAGTACACTAGTATAAGCATAGATATTATGACTAGACTTCAAAGGCTGTGTTGTAAGAATCACATGAGTAAAGTTTATGAAAGGAATCTCACATAATGTCTGAAATTAAACAGATACTTAATAAATCCTTGGTTGTTACTATTATTACACCTATTCTACTTCACTCAATAAAAACAACCCACCCTCCAGTTTTATTAAAAAATCTGCATCATGTAACAGTTTTAAGCTCCAAAACTTTCTACCATTTCTGAGTTTCTTCATTTTTACTTTTACTCTTCTTCCTATTTGTCTACAAAATAGTGATCTTCTTAGTACTTAGATTCAGTACTTAATCTAAGTACTCAGTACTTAGATTCAAAATGTTCTGCAACTTCTTTTTACTGTCTTCGCTTCTACCACTGAACAAATAACTACACTTCAGAAGACATAAATTCAACATAAGCTGCAAAGAATTCCCACAGATAGAATCCCTCCCTTGACCCCTCACTACAAGTCCATGATCCAAAATTATAAAACTCCACACATAAAACCGAAAATGGACAGTAAGTGAGAAATTGTAGACAAAAGGATAACAAGAATAAATTCTTTAAAAACTCTAGATAATAATCATGTAAGGATTTTGTATAAAATAGTTTATTTAAAATGATAAGACATAAAAAGAGGGAGCAAAAACATAAGCAAAGAACAAGTAACTATCAAAAAACATTTAGCAAATTTGGGGGTGCCTGGATAGCTCAGTTGGTTAAGCATCCAATTCTTGATTTTGGTTCAGCTCAAGAGTTTTGATTCCTGATGGGGTTGTAGAATATAAAGAGCACTACTCCTATTCTTTAAAAAAAAAAAAAAAAAAAAAAGCCAAACTCTGAATTCATGATTCTTGTTAAAACCAGAGAGGAAAGGTTACAAGGCAACCAACTATCCCCAAATCTAAGGACAGATACGGCAGATGAAGCCAAAAGTTGTTAGAATGATTCAGCTGGAATATTATTAAATTGGTTGTGGCCAAGTGTTGGCTGGCTAGACAGCAGAGTTCACAAGCTCTTATACACTTTTTCTTCATGGACCCAAAAAGGTACACACAAAAAAGACTGATGAGAGTCTTAAGAAAGAGATCTCCACAGCATAGGCTTGAGGGAGAATAGCAGGCAATGGAGAAGGAGCACTAAACCTTCCCTCCTCTAGGGAATAAAAGGTTTCACAGGCTTCACAGGCCAAGAAACACTGTTGCCCCTGGAGCACTGGGGAAACCACTACACCTGAGAATGGGATAGGACTATATTGTGGGCCTAGGACTATGCTGGTGGTCAGGTGGAGCACTAAGAAAGTCAAACACTCCAGATCCAGGGACACAATGCAGCCTAAGACTGAGGCTTTATCAGAAAAATGGGGAAGACTTCTGCCCCTCCAACTTCCTGCAACAAGTAACAGTGGAACACCCTGGAGACTCTCTCTGAAATGCTGTGTAAATGGAAGAACTAAAGACACTGAGAAAACCTGCTGGCAAACCAGCCCCCAATCTAAAAATAAGATAATGCTAGAGGAATTTGAAGGCTGTGGTGCAATGAGGGTAACCACAGAAACAACAAACCTCAAACCCAGCCCAACTCCTGACTATATTAACTCAAATCCCCCACATTAAAGGCCTAGCAGAGGAAAAGGTATGCCCATTTCCAGGCATTAAAAACTACTTACCTTAGTCTATTGTCCTACTCAATATATTCAATTTTCAGCAAAAAATTACAAAGCATAGGAACAGGTACGAAAAAACAAAACACTACCAAGAGACAAAGCATTCCACAGAATCAGCCTCACATATGACACAGATATTAAATTACCTGACAGGGAATTTACAGTGACACTGATTAATATGCTAAAGGCTCTAACAGAAAAGTGAAAACCATGCAAGATCACATAGTTAGTATTGACACAGAAATAAAAACTGAAAGAATCAAACGGAAATGCTAGAAATGAAAAACACAGTAATATATTTGAAGAATGCCTTCAATGGCTCATCAGACAACTCACAAAGTGGAAGAAAGAATCAGTGAACTTAATTGTAAGTCAACAGAAATATTTAAGTCAAGAGAAACTGAAACACAAAGGGAACAAATAATGAGGGGGAAAAAAGAAGAGAACATTCAAGAGTTACTATCAATATCAAATAATCTAATATATGTGTAATGGGAATCCCAGGAGGAGAAAAGAGTATGGGTGGACAGAATATATATTTGAAGAAGAAACAACCAAGAATTTTCCAAATTTCATGGTAGACACAAAGCCAGAGGGCCAAGAAACTCAGAGGAAAAAAAAAAACAAAGCAAAAAAGTACATCAAATCATTTCATCTTCAAACCGCTAAAAATAAGACAGAAAACATCAAGGGTGAGCAGAGGGACAAATACATTACATGCAGATGAACAAAAACAGAATGACAACAGAATACGAAAAATCCAAAATATCAGAAACCTGAATCTAGCCATCTGAACATGTTGCGTACGTCTCTGTATGTGTACTGTATCATACACTTGTTTGTTTTTCAGTATTTTGATAACCATACCTCAATATAACTGGTTTGCTTTGCAATCCTATGTATTTTACTTTATGCATTAAAAAACATTATTTTGAGAAAGGGCCCAGAGGGTTCAGACTGCCAAAGGAGTTTATAGTATAAAAAAGAGATAAGGATCCCTGTCCTGAAGAAACTCTCAGAGCTATCCACAAGGAAACATGTACAAGAATGTTCAGAGCAGCAATATCTGTAAGAGCAAAAACTGGTACACAGGAAGAAGAGTGGGGCTCAGTAAACTAAGGTGGACTCCCTAGGTGGTATTTTCTAAAAGGCACTGCAATGAAGGAGCTGAAATGTATCAACAAGGACAAATCTCTTAATCTGGATGCTCAATATGGATCATCATCAGTTCAAGCACTGGCATTTAGGAAAAAGTACTTTATGTGATTCTTCTTCCAGCAAAATCGATCCAAAATCACACTTAATCAGGTACAATTCAAAATACAAATCCTTAGGAAGCCTTTTCCTAAGCCATCTAATAGGAATTAATTTTGCCCTCCTATTTTCCACAGCAGTTTTCATCAAACTCTTTAATTACCAAATTTCTGAATTATACATTTTTTTAGATTTTATTGAGATATAATTGATACAGAGCACTGCGTAAGTCTAAGATGTACAGCTTAATGACTCGACTTACATTAATCAGAAATGATTAATAACCATCATGTCATATAGTGAATTATATTAAACATAGTTTTGTGCATGCCTGATTTCTTAGGTGTTAAGTTCTCTGATGGCTGGACAGTGTTTTGTATTCAAAAGTTCTCAAAACGATGTTTATGAATTTGATTCATTTATCACTCTTAAATAAAATCTGGGGTGGCTGGGTGGCTCTGTTAAGCGTCTGCCTTCCACTCTGGTCATGATCCCAGAGTCCTGGGATTGAGCCCCTTGTTGGGCTCCCTGCTCAGCAGGGATCCTGCTTCTCTTTCTCCCTATACCCCTCCCCCTGCTTGTGCTCTCTGACAAATAAGTAGATAAAGTCTTAAAAAGAAAGAAAGAAAGAAAGAAAGAAAGAAAGAAAGAAAGAAAGAAAGAAAGAAAGAGAAATAAAGGAAACCTGAACAATGGAAAACCTGAACAATGGCTTAAAAGCTGTGCTTGCATCTTTAATATGTACATGAAGATAAAATCTGTTATAAAAATAAAACTTCCCATTACAAAAGCTAGATTTCTAATTTTCATAATCTGTTATTTTTAATTTTAATGAAAAATACAAGAAAATAACTTTGAACAATGTAAAACAAGATATATTTAACCTAAAGGATTTACAGATTCTTGTTATCATGTTTGAGTTAGGATGATCATTTTGCACATAGGTATGCAGAATGATACCTGAGTTAACTATGCCCCCTACTGACTAGATATTTTGAAAACCAAATAACATTACAGAGAATACAGAATACGGTACACACAAATGTACCACGTAAAAATCAAAAGTGGTTTATAATGCAAATGAATTCCATAAAAAGGATTTTGCAGATCTTAAATCAAGTATATTTAAGGTAGAATTTATTACAGAAAGGGAAGATCTGAGAAGAAGTATAACTTTGGAATTAATGCTCAGAGTCACCAAATTACACATAAGGAAGAATCATTCACATTATAGTATATACCAATTGTTCTCAACCAGGGGAAATTCTGCCCCAAGGGGACATCTAGCAATGTGTAGAGATGCTCTGGTCATCACAACCTGGAGTGGGGGGTACAGTGATACTGGGGATCGAGTTGGTAGAGGGATGCTGGTAAACATCCTACAATGCACAGGCCAGTCCCCCAAATAAAGGATTACGTGGTTCAAAACCCATTTTAATAGTCAAGGTTGAGAAATCTTGCTCTACATGACTATTGCCTCTCAAGTTGTGCAACAAGGGAACAAAGTTAAATGTAGTTTTATGACTTGTTCAAACTTTGCGGACTAGGTCAAAGAAGACACTAAATCTCTGATATCAAAGACTATAATTTTTAGCCCTTTTTCTTTGGGCTAGGAAATTAGTCTAGACAGTTTCATATATCCATCTTTTAGCTCTATTTTAAGGATGATATAACCCGTGCATAAACTTTTGATCTGCTAATTGTTTTTGTTTTTGTTTTAGGAGAGAGAGTGAGAGCACGTGAGGGGGTGCGGGAGGGACAGAGAAAGGGAGAGAGAGAACCTTAAGCAGACTTCACAATCTGTCTGGAACCCAATGTGGGGCTTGATCTCATGACCCTGAGCTCATGACCTGAGCCAAAAATCAAGAATCCAATATTTAACCAATTGAGCCGCGCAGGCACCCCATGCTAATGGTATTTTTAAGATTTTATTTATTTATTTGACAGAGATCACAAGTAGGCAGAGAAAGAGGAGGAAGCAGGCTCCCCGCTGAGAAGAGAGCCCAATGCAGGGCTAGATCCCAGGACCCTGGGATCATGACCTGAGCTGAAGGCAGAGGCTTTAACCCACTGAGACACCCAGGCGCCCTGCTAATGGTATTTTTTAAAGCTACCAGGCTTTCCCATCATACCTGTGTTTCCATTTCCATCATTCTTTGTTTTATTTCTCTTATTTCTGCCTGAGTTTCAGCTTCTCTAAGTCGAATGGTCATCAGTTCATCCTGTAACTCATTCACAGCATTCTTCTTAGGTGGGTCTTTCCACCTCCCAGTAGTACGAGCTAAGTGGCGCTAAAAGACAAAAAAATATATTGCAACAAATATCCCACTATCAAAATAAGAGCTGACTTTCCTGGCACTTATTTCATGCCACTACTATATTTAGCACTGTGTATACATTATTTTATTTATCCCCATCAAACCTTAATATTTAGGGCACTATAATAGTCATTATCCAGGTCAGATGATGGAAATGGTGGTGATTAAGTAACTTTAAAAGGTCAGTATAGCCAACAAGTGGCAGATCTGGAATACAAGCTCAGATATAGTTCAAATCTGTTTATACTGTGGCAAATTGTAAAGAATACAATTTTTACCCTAAATTTATTTTAAGAGAGATTTCCACATTTTTAATGAAATCCCAAGGAAAAAAAATGGGGCCATTCATGAATTAAGGAAGGAATATTAGGAATGTTCTCAAAATATCCATGGTGAAGCATTAGTTTTCTTTTGTTTTTAATTTCCAGTTTATTGCTGCCTGACATTTCTGGGGAAAGAAAAAAGCTGTGGCAATGTTAAGGACTAATTTCAGTCTTTACTAGATGTAGCCCCACCCCAAATTCAAACCGAAGTCACTATTCTGAAATGGTATATAGTGTTTTTTTTTCTTCCCTCTCTCCCTTCTTGCTCTGTCTTCTAGACTCACTTTTTGTTTGTTTGTTCCTTGTCAACACTTCCCCTCATATGTGAATAAATTTGCAGGCATATAAATGCCTGATTTTGTTAGATAACCAATTTTCAAAAGTTTACAAAGGTATAGACAAATTTATGTTAGTGTCACCCTCTGTTGTTTCATACTAATGGATTTAATATCAACAGAAGAAATATGTCCTATATAAAGGAAAATTTTTTGATTCTTTAGAGAAGTTATATAAATCACAACGATATAAGACTTGATCTCTATTTTATCTGTTTTTTAATTAAATGAAAAAAAAGGGAGAAACAGCTTAAAGGTACCTTCAACTTATAAGTGCTCTCAGATTTCTATATTGAAAGAGTCCTTCTCATTTTAAACTCAAATCCTAGTGTTGATCATCAGCTACTTCAAATTCACACAAACTGGGTATTCAGGTTTCACCTGCTTTTTAAAAAACATATAAAATATAATGATATACCTGCCAGTGTTCCTCTAAATCCTTGACTTGTTGTCTAAGTTCTTTCAATCCCATAATAGCTTCTGCTTCTCTCAGTTTCACAGCAATGAGCTCTTCCTGAAGTCTTGCAATGTTATTCTCATCAGGAAAGGAGTTGTTTCTCTGAAGCAAGAGAAAATACAATATGGAATTTTTAAATTTAAAGAATAAAATTAAATAAAACATATGTAGTAAGAGCTATTTTGTCCCATATGTAACTATACTTAATTTTACACACTTTTACTGAGATATAAATCACAAACCATAAAACTTACCCTTTTAATGTGCACCAGTCAGTGGTTTTAACCCAATATTCACAGGGTTGTACAACCATCACCACAATCTAATTTCAGAACACTTTAATCACCCCAAAATGAAACCCTATACCCATTAGCAGTCACTCCACATTTCCCCTCCCCACAGCCCCTGACAAACACTAGTTTACTTTCTGTCTCTATGGATTTGTCTATTCTGGACGTTTCATATCAATGGAATCACACAATACGTGGCCATTTATGACTAGCTTCTTTCACCTAGAGTGTTTTCAAGGTTCATTCCTTTTTACTGACAAATAATATTCCATCGTGTGTATATGCTACATTTTATTTATCCATTCACAGCTGACAGAAATTTGAGTTGTTTCCACTTACTATTCTGAAAATGTTAGGAACATTTGTGTAGAAGTGTGTGGACCTATATTTTTAATTCTCTTGAGTTTATACTAAGGAGCAGAACTGCTACTTTTAAGAAACTGTCAAGCTTTTCCAAAGCAGATTTACTGTTTTACATTTCCACAGGGAATGTATGAGGGTAACTGTACTGAATTTTGAGGACACAAAAAGTCTAACTTGCTTTGCTTAATAAAACAGTAATCAAAGTTTTAAAGCAACATGAGCAAAATGTTTTTCAACATGGCAATAAGCTTACTAATCCCTGATTAGGACTCCAAACAAAGCATGGACATCATTCATATTTTAAAGATCTATGGAAACAAATTGTCCAAAGCCTGTTTTGTTATATTTTCTCAGCATGTCACTTTGGAAAGGAGTATAAAATCTTTAAACTTTTTATTATTCTATTTAAGAAATTAATACTAGGGTGATCTAAATATTTGCTTAAAGAGTACAAGATTTAGGGGCGCCGGGGTGGCTCAGTGGGTTAAAGCCTCTGATTTCCGCTCAGGTCATGATCCCAGGATCCTAGGATCAAGCCGCATTGGGCTCTCTGCTCAGCAGGGAGCCTGCTTCCTCCTCTCTCTCTTCCTGCCTCTCTGCCTACATGTGATCTCCGTCTCTGTAAAATAAAAATAAATAAATAAAATCTTAAAAAAAAAAAAAAGAGTACAAGATTTAGACTAATCTCCTGCTCTACTGAAAGACCCACCTTAGGACACAGGATAGCACTTATTACTTTGAGCCAGGACCAAGAGATCCTAAATTAGGCCCTAGTAAAATCTCCTTGAGTCAACTGAGGCACTACTGACATTTCAAGTACTGAATCTATGAAATTTTATAACTCTAAAATATTTCTAAAATATGACTATAAAATAGGACATGAAAAATTTAGCCCACAGAGATCATGAATAAAGCTATCCTTGCAAACTATACAATTTTATGATGGACTAAATATTTTCTCAATTGCATACCAGAAATTTACTATATATGCATAAAAAGAGAATCCTACATGAAGAAATTAACCATAGGAAGCATGAAGCCTTCTAATTTCCTTTCTACTATATAACACAAATAACAACAATGCTATTTAAGAAATTCATTTTTAAACTGGACCCAAGGGAATTTTTTTCTACCAAATATTCAAAACTGAAAGGTCAAGATTCTTATCTACATTATGGTACCCACAGTACTCCTAACTTAGAAACCTAATATTTTATTATACATTTTTTTATGGCATTCTTGGTGTCTTTTCTCAACAAATAAGAGAATGAATTCTCCAAAAATTATATAAAAATAGCAAGTATATTTCTAGCAAAATTATTTCGCTACTACTTATAGGTAGCTGGACCCTGCTTTATTTCAGTTTGAGGCTATCATGTTCATTATGTATAAAGCTTTGATTTAATAGCTAGATACTACCTAACAGTGAGAAGAACAAACTTAACATAAAGCCCAAGCCATCAATAATTTTACAGATGATAAAAAAGAGATACAGGGTTTGTGATCTAGAACACAGACTTTCAAGTCTGAGAATTTTAAGAAACCTAAAAGCATTTCTGTTTCTTATCTAATCCTTAAAGTTCTTTAGTCACCTTGAAAAGAGGAAATTATCTTCTGTAAGTACACCTTAGGCTAAGATCTTCCCACATATCCTGAGGTGGCTTACAGTAACTTGGAAAGTTTTTTTGTTGTTTTTTTTAAATTTATTTATTTTTATTTTTAATAAACATATAGTGTATTTTTATCCCCAGGGGTACAGGTCTGTGAATCGCCAGGTTTACACACTTCACAGCACTCACCATAGCACATACCCTCCCCAATGTCCATAACCCCACCCCCTCTCCCAAACCCCCTCCCCGCAACAACCCTCAGTTTGTTTTGTGAGATTAAGAGTCACTTATGGTTTGCCTCCCTCCCGATCCCATCTTGTTTAATTTATTCTTCTCCTACACCTCTAACCCCCCATGTTGCATCTCCACTTCCTCATATCAGGGAGATCATATGGTAGTTGTCTTTCTACGACTGACTTATTTTACTAAGCATGATACCCTCTAGTTCCATCCACGTCGTGGCAAATGGCAAGATTTCATTTCTTTTGATGGCTACATAGTATTCCATCGTGTATATATACTACATCTTCTTTATCCATTCATCTGTTGATGGACATCTAGGTTCTTTCCATAGTTTGGCTATTGTGGACATTGCTGCTATAAACATTCGGGTGAACATGCCCCTTCGGATCACTACATTTGTATGTTTAGCGTAAATACCCAGTAGTACGATTGCTGGGTCATGGGGTAGCTCTATTTTTAACTTTTTGAGGAACCTCCATGCTGTTTTTCAGAGTGGCATCACCAGGTTGCATGCCCACCAACAGTGTAGGAGGGTTCCCCTTTTTTCCACATCCTTGCCAACATCTGATGTTTCCTGACTTGTTAATTTTAGCCATTCTGACTGGTGTAAGGTGGTATCTCAATGTGGTTTTGATTTGTATTTCCCTGATGCCGAGTGCTGTGGAGCACTTTTTCATGTGTCTGTTGGCCATCTGGATGTCTTCTTTGCAGAAATGTCTGTTCATGCCCTCTGCCCATTTCTTGACTGGATTATTTGTTCTTTGGGTGTTGAGATTGCTAAGTCCTTTATAGATTTTGGACACTAGCCCTTTATCTGATAATGTTGTTTGCAAATATCTTCTCCCATTCTGTCAGTTGTCTTGTGGTTGTTAACTGTTTCCTTTGCTGTGCAAAAGCTTTTGATCTTGATGAAATCCCAATAGTTCATTTTTGCCCTTGCTTCCCTTGCCTTTGGTGATGTTCCTAGGAAGACGTTGCTGCGGCTGAGATCGAAGAGGTTGCTGCCTGTGTTCTCCTCAAAGATTTTGATAAATTCCTTTCTCACATTGAGGTCCTTTATCCATTTTGAGTCTATTTTCATGTGTGGTGTAAGGAAATGGTCCAATTTCATTTTTCTGCATGTGGCTGTCCAATTTTCCCAACACCAGTTGTTGAAGAGGCTGACTTTTTTCCATTGGACATTCTTTCCTGCTTTGTCAAAGATTAGTTGACCGTAGAGTGGAGGGTCTATTTCTGGGCTCTCTATTCTGTTCCACTGATCTATGTGTCTGTTTTTGTGCCAGAACCATACTATTTTCGTGATGACAGCTTTGTAATAGAGCTTGAAGTCCGGAATTGTGATGCCACCAACTTTGCTTTCTTTTTCAATATTCCTTTGGCTATTCGAGGTCTTTTCTGGTTCCATATAAATTTTAGGATTATTTGTTCCATTTCTTTGAAAAAAATGGATGGGATTTTGATAGGGATTGCATTAAATGTGTAGATTGCTTTAGGTAGCATTGACATTTTCGCAATATTTGTTCTTCCAATCCAGGAGCATGGAACATTTTTCCATTTCTTTGTGTCTTCCTCAATTTCTTTCATGAGTACTTTATAGTTTTTTGAGTATAGGTTCTTAGCCTCTTTGGTTAGGTTTACTCCTAGGTATCTTATAGTTTTGGGTGCAATTGTAAATGGGATTGACTCCTTAATTTCTCTTTCTTCCGTCTTGTTGTTGGTGTAGAGAAATGCAACTGATTTCCGTGCATTGATTTTATATCCTGACACTTTACTAAATTCCTGTACAAGTTCTAGCAGTTTTGGAATGGAGTCTTTTGGGTTTTCCACATATAGTATCATATCATCTGCAAAGAGTGATAATTTGACTTCTTCTTTGCCGATTTGGATGGCTTTAATTTCCTTTTGTTGTCTGATTGCTGAGGCTAGGACTTCTAGTACTATGTTGAATAGCAGTGGTGATAACGGACATCCCTGCCGTGTTCCTGACCTTAGCGGAAAAGCTTTCAGTTTTTTCCACTGAGAATGATATTTGAGGTGGGTTTTTCATAGATGGCTTTGATAATATTGAGGTATGTGCCCTCTATCCCTACACTTTGAAGAGTTTTGATCAGGAAGGGATGCTGCACTTTGTCAAATGCTTTTTCAGCATCTATTGAGAGTATCATATGGTTCTTGTTCTTTCTTTTATTAATGGGTTGTATCACATTGATTGATTTGTGGGTGTTGAACCAACCTTACAGCCCTGGAATAAATCCCACTTGGTCGTGGTGAATAATCCTTTTAATGTACTGTTGGGTCCTATTGGCTAGTATTTTGGTGAGAATTTTTGCATCTGTGTTCATCAAGGATATTGGTCTGTAGTTCTCTTTTTTGATGGGATCCTTGTCTGGTTTGGGGATCAAGGCGATGCTGGCCTCATCAAATGAGTTTGGAAGTTTTCCTTCCATTTCTAGTTTTTGGAACAGTTTCAGGAGAATAGGAATTAGTTCTTCTTTAAATGTTTGGTAGAATTCCCCTGGGAAGCCGTCTGGCCCTGGGCTTTTGTTTGTTTGGAGATTTTTGATGACTGTTTCAATCTCCTTACTGGTTATGGGTCTGTTCAGGCTTTCTATTTCTTCCGGGTTCAGGTGTGCTAGTTTATATGTCTCTAGGAATGCATCCATTTCTTCCAAATTGTCAAATTTGTTGGCGTAGAGTTGCTCATGGTATGTTCTTATAATTGTTTGTATTTCTTTGGTGTTGGTCGTGATCTCTCCTCTTTCATTCATGATTTTATTTATTTGGGTCCTTTCTCTTTTCTTTTTGATAAGTCTGGCTAGGGGTTTATCAATCTTATTAATTCTTTCAAAGAACCAACTCCTAGTTTCGTTGATTTGTTCTATTGGTTTTTTTTGTTTCTATTTCATTGATTTCTGCGCTGATCTTTATCATTTCTCTTCTCCTGCTGGGTTTAGGGTTTCTTTCTTGTTTTTCTCCAGTTCCTTTAGGTGTAGGGTTAGGTTGTGTACCTGAGACCTTTCTTGTTTCTTGAGAAAGGCTTGTATCACTATTTATTTTCCTCTCAGGACTGCCTTTGCTGTGTCCCACAGATTTTGAACAGTTTTGTTTTCATTATCATTTGTTTCCATGAATTTTTTCAATTCTTCTTTAATTTCTTGGTTGACCCATTCATTCTTTAGAAGGATGCTGTTTAGTTTCCATGTATTTGGGTTCTTTCCAAATTTCCTCTTGTGATTGAGTTCTAGCTTCAGAGCATTGTGGTCTGAAAATATGCAGGGAATGATCCCAATCTTTTGATAACGGTTGAGACCTGATTTAGGACCAAGGATGTGATCTATTCTGGAGAATGTTCCATGTGCACTAGAGAAGAATGTGTATTCTGTTGCTTTGGGATGAAATGTTCTGAATATATCTGTGATGTCCATCTGGTCCAGTGTGTCATTTAAGGCCTTGATTTCCTTGTTGATCTTTTGCTTGGATGATCTGTCCATTTCAGTGAGGGGAGCGTTAAAGTCCCCTACTATTATGTATTATTGTTGATGTGTTTCCTTGATTTTGTTAGTAGTTGGTTTATATAGTTGGCTGCTCCCACGTTAGGGACAGAGATATTTAAAATTGTTACATCTTCTTGCTGGACAGACACTTTGGGTATGATATAGTGTCCTTCCTCATCTCTTATTATAGTCTTTGGCTTAAAATCTAATTGATCTGATAGAAGGATTGCCACCCCAGCTTTCTTCTGATGTCCATTAGCATGGTAAATTGTTTTCCACCGCCTCGCTTTAAATCTGGAGGGGTCTTTGGGTCTAAAATGAGTTTCTTGTAGGCAGCATATTGATGGGTTTTGTTTTTTTATCCATTCTGATACCCTGTGTCTTTTGACTGGGGCTTTAGCCCATTAACATTCAGGGTAAGTATTGAGAGATATGAATTTAGTGCCATTGTATTGCCTGTAAAGTGACTGTTACTGTATATTGTCTCTGTTCCTTTCTGATCTACTACTTTTAGGCTCTTTCTTTGCTTAGAGGACCCCTTTCAATATTTCCTGTAGAGCTGGTTTGGTGTTTGCAAATTCTTTCAGTTTTTGTTTGTCCTGGAAGCTTTTTATCTCTCCTTCTATTTTTTTTTAAGATTTTTTTTTTTAAATTTATTTGACAGACAGATCACAAGTAGGCAGAGAGGCAGGCAGAGAGTGACAGGAGAAGGAGGCAGGCTCCCTGCTGAGCAGAGAGCCTGATGTGGGACTCGGTCCCAGGACCCTGAGATCATGACCTGAGCCAAAGGCAGAGGCTTTAACCACTGAGCCACCCAGGCGCCCCTCCTTCTATTTTCAATGATAGCCTAGCTGGATATAGTATTCTTGGCTGCATGTTTTTCTCATTTAGTGCTCTGAATATATCATGCCAGTTCTTTCTGGCCTGCCAGGTCTCTGTGGATATGTCTGCTGCCAATCTAATATTTTTACCATTGTATGTTATAGACTTCTTTTCCCAGGCTGCTTTCAGGATTTTCTCTTTGTTGCTAAGACTTGTAAATTTTACTATTAGGTGACGGGGTGTGGACCTATTCTTGTTGATTTTGAGGGGGGTTCTCTGCACCTGCTGGATTTTGATGCTTGTTCCCTTTGCCACATTAGGGAAATTCTCTACAATACTTCTCTCCAATATACCTTCTGCTCCCCTCTCTCTTTCTTCTTCTTCTGGAATCCCAATTATTCTTTTTTTTTTTTTTAATTTATTTGACAGAGTGAGATCACAAGTAGGCAGAGAGGCAGGCAGAGAGAGAAAGGAGGAAGCAGGCTCCCCGCCAAGCAGAGAGCCCGACGCGGGACTCGATCCCAGGACCCTGAGATCATGACCTGAGCTGAAGGCAGAGGCCCAACCCACTGAGCCACCCAGGCACCCCTGGAATCCCAATTATTCTAATGTTGTTTCGTCTTATGGTGTCACTTATCTCTCAAATTCTCCCCTCGTGGTCTAGTAGCTGTTTGTCCCTCTTTTGCTCAGCTTCTTTATTCTCTGTCATTTGGTCTTCTACATCACTAATTCTTTCTTCTGCCTCATTTATCCTAGCAGTGAGAGCCTCCATTTTTTATTGCACCTCATTAATAGCTTTTTTATTTCACTTGGTTAGATTTTAGTTCTTTTATTTCTCCAGAAAGGGCTTTTATCTCTCCAGAGAGGTTTCTCTAATATCCTCCATGCCTTTTTCGTGCTCGGCTAGAACCTTGAGAATCGTCATTCTGAACTCTAGATCTGACATATTACCAATGTCTGTATTGATTAGGTCCCTAGCCTTTGGTACTGCCTCTTGTTCCTTTTTTTGTGGTGAGTTTTTCCGCCTTGTCATTTTGTCCAGGTAAGAGTATATGAAGGAGCAAATAAAATACTAAAAGGGTGGCAAAGACCCCAGGAAAATGCGCTTTAACCAAATCAGAAGAGACCCAAATCATGGAGGGGAGTAAGGGGTAAAAAGAAATTCAGAAAGAAAAAAAATATATTAAAAAAAGAAAACAAATAAAGAAAAAATATGAAAAAGGAAAAATATATATATATATATATATATATTAGATAAACTAGTTAAAAAACGTTAAAAAAGAAAAGGGTAAAAGTTAAAAAAAATTAGAAGAAAAAATTAAATTAACCTCAAGACTAAAGAATCATGGGGAGAAAGCCATGAGTTCCGTGCTTTGCTTTCTCCTCCTCTGGAATTCCACTGCTCTCCTTGGTAAGCGAACTTGGTCTTGGCTGGATTTCTTGTTGATCTTCTGGGGGAGGGGCCTGTTGTAGTGATTCTCAAGTGTTTTCTGCTGAGGCTGAATGCACTGCCCTACCAGGGGCCAGGCTGAGTTATCCCCTCGGGTTCGCTTTCAGGAGCTTTTGTTCCCTGAACGCTTTTCGTAGAGTTCCGGAGGACAGGAATGAAAATGGCAGCCTTCCAATCTCTGGCCCAGAGGAGCCGAGAGCTCGGGGCCCCACTCCTCAGAGAACAGCGCCCAATTACTCCCAACACTCTGGCCTCCGGCTGCGCTCCAAGCTCACCGAGCCTGCGACTGGTTCAAGGTAACCCCAAGCTGAGAACTCACTCCTCGGCTCTGTCTCTGTAGCCGGCCTCCCTGCTCTAATACCTGCGAGCTCTGCGACACTCAGACACCCCCAATCCTTCTGTGACCCTGCGGGACCTGGGGCCACACTGACTCTGCGTGGGCTTCACCCTGGTTTAGCCTCTGGAGCCATGTCCCTCAGTGGAGCAGACTTTTAAAAGTCCTGATTTTGTGCTCCATTGCTCCGCCCTTTGCAGGGAGCCGGCCCCTCCCACTGTGGTCTATCTTCCTGTCGCTTTGGATTCACTTCTCCTCCAGTCCTACCTTTCAGAAAGTGGTGGATTTTCTGTTTCGAGAATTGCTGTTCTTCTCTTCGATCTCTCCCGTGGATTGTAGGTGTTTGCAATGGTTTGATAAGCTATCTAGCTGATCTCCTGCTACCGACGTAGTCTCAGCCTGCTACTTCTCCCACCATCTTGACTCCTTCCAGCTTGGAAAGTTTTAACAGTAACACTCAGTGAGGATTTTTTTCTGAAAATGTTTATGTATTAGTCATATCCTACCTCTTGCAGATGAAGGTATAATATTTGAAGACAACCGTTATTATGTATACCTTAAGTTTCTCTTCTTCAATAATTAAATATTCATATCAAATTACCCTGGTTATCTTCCTTTAAAAGGGCTCTACTCTTTTTTTTTTTACCCTTAAAAAAGGGGCTTTGAGTAGTATAGCAACAACAAATAATTAAGAATCTTATTTTCTTTCTCCTTTCCTCTCTTAGTTACTAATATATAAGGTTTCCAATGCATAAAAACACCAAGTCCAATTTAACTGTTTAATAAGTACATCTATCACATGTCCCTTCTAATTTGGGAGTGACGGTATTTATGTTGTTCTTACCTTCTCTATATCCAGGACTTTATCCTGCATCTCCTTTAGTGCACACTGAGACTCAGCTTCACTCAGACGGGCTTGGACCAATTCCTTCTCCAGTTGTAGCACGAAATCTTCATTGTAGTTGGAATTGCATTTATGCTATAAGTTACAGACATATAATGAAATTTTGTAGCAATAGGACCATGTACATATAATATAAATAAATGCAGTTACACAATACAGTTATTATGAGCAACCAAATGTAAAAGTTCCAACTACCCACAGCTTCTAGCTTATCTACTCCAAATAACTTTCCAAGGAATAAAAAAGTCCAGGTTTGGTATCTACTGATGCCACACATTATTCGATGTTGGTAACTGGTTATTATACAAATCAAATCCAATTCATGGAAGATAAAATCCCCTCTGATCTGTCCATCCATCCAGATACTAAAAATTTTTCCGACTATACAGACATACCCTGGACAACAGTGTAGCCATTAGCCACATGTGGCTACCCAGCACTTGAAATGTTGCTAGTGCAAATGAAAAAGGATGTAATTGTAAATATAAACTAAATTTTGAAGACTTCATATGAAATAAAAAGGCAAAACACCTCAATAATTTTTATACTGATTATAGGTCAAAATAATATTTTACACACATTGAGTTTAATATTAATTTTGTCTAATTATTACTCCTTTTAACACAGTATTTTAAAATACATATGTGGCTCACATGATATTGATTTGGAACAGCACTGCCATACACCACAGAAATATGCATTTACTGAAAATTCTATTTTCAAATAAAAATGTTTAAATAAAAATAAGGCATCTACAATAACATGAACCATCCTAAATCCCAACAGAATAAAAATGTCTTTACTCTTAGAATGTAGAGCTCTTCAAAGATATGCATGAAAATCACTGCTGGAAACAGAGATAAAGAAGATGCTGTACAAAGAAATTAATCAGGGAAGCACGAAACCTTTCCATTTCCTTTCCTTCTCTTTAATGTGAATACCAATGCAGCCACTTAAGAAATCCCTTTCTAAACTAGTTTCTATAAAAAGCTGTTCCCAAAAAAGCAAAAAGAGATCAATTCATCATTATGTAAGACTTCCTAAAAGAAACTATCAGTTCACATTTAATTCACACAGTAAAGAAAAGAAAGAACTCAAAATTCCAAAATAGTTACAGAGAGTCATCTCCTATTAAACTAGCTTGAGTAAAGAATAGTTCCTCTCACTCTTTAATACAATAAGACTGATGTCAAAATAAAACTTTATTTAAAAACTATGAAATGTTTAATTAAAATATGATACTCCCTTTTCCCAGCTACCCAAAAAGATGATTTTTTTAAATGAATAGTTTACTTATTTTAAAAATGAGGACTTTTTGATTCAATGTATTACAGATTATTTCTCCTAGGAATTTTCTGGTACTATTAAAACAGTATTTCTATACAAGGAGTACATCTACAACACGGATATCACTTTAGTAAATACTTACCTTACTAAATAGGGAAAAGGCACTCTCTCTTTTGGAATGACCACATCCAAAAGGCAGGTGCCATAATTTTTGTTTAATGAGATCATGGTTATTTCAGGAGTAATACTAGAATTTTTTGCCCTAGTGTAAAGCCTGACACCTATAGTCCACGTTTGTTTGCCAAGATCCTATATCAGGGGATCCCCAGGAAAACACCAAGCCCAGGCAGCCCATATGAGAATGGAATCACAGGATCTGGTATAAATCAGTTGATATAACCAAGCACCCCCCCCAAACCCCTCAAAAACAGTACTAATATTGGAAACACATTTTTACCAAGAAAATTTACAAAACTTCTAATTGCCCTCTATTATTCAAGGGATAAACTCTAAATTCCATAGTTTACACAGGTTATTTCTCCTTTCATACTTCCCACTGAATGGAGGTTTGTTCCTCAATCCACTGTAAACTAGCTTTAGTTTTCAACCTTATTGAAACTGTTCTCATCACTAACAACATCAATATATAGTAATGATATAAAAACTCAATGGTAAATAAGCCCGTTTATTTAGCTGTTACTTTACTATATTAATAATATATTAAATAAATAAATAAAATTAAATAATTAATTAAACTATATTAATACTATATTTACTATATTACTTACTTTACTATACTAGACAGTCTATGGAATTTAACACAACTGACCACACTTAAAACTTTTACTTAGATTTTGAGGTGCTACTCCTCCATAGTTCTACTACCTATCTTCTCTGATGTCTCTGCCAATTCTACTACTTGACATAGGTGTGTATGACTATATGTACATGTGTATGTGTCTATCAGTCCCCAGGGTTTTTCATATTGTGTTTTCTATCAATCTTCAGTTTCCGTATTTGTAGATTCATCCTATGTGATTTCGTCTACTATCTAATATAGTCTATATGCATAGGCATAGAGGGCATACACTAAATATTCAGAATGATCTAAACTCCACGAAGTCAGTTTCATCCAATTATCAATTTTCTAAATGGCAAATGAGCACCGTCCAATTATATTCATGTGCATTTTTACTGGACAAAAAATACTTTCATGGGAATCAGTTCTTAATAAGCATACAGGCTCACTATGCAGAGATTCTGCATTAGTGTTGTAACTTAGGGAGTTAGAGAAGGTTCTAGCATTTGTTTGGTTGGCTGAAACATGGACCAGAAGGTGACCATTGTGAGTGAACTGGAAATGCCAGATATGCCTTGGTTTAATGTGGAGGAAGGGAAAAGTGATGACAAAGAAATCCACAGAAGATGTAGAGACACCTCTCTGAATGGGCTAAAAAACATGAAGATATTTATTTGTGCCCCATGGGAATGCTCATCAAAGGGTGACCTCCACAGAGGATTTAAAAAATCAATTGGATAGGATGACCTATTTTATGTACCAGTCAGCCTCTTTCTTCAGCCATCCATCACTGTCCAATAGGCTTATGAACAAAGCAGCCATAGTGGGAGGGATGGAGGTTATGCGTGGGTTCAGCAACATAGACTTCCATTCACTGAGGTTATGGCCACTGCTGGGAGTCTAACCTGCCAGCAGCAAAGATTAACCCCGAGCACCTGATATGACATCATTCCCTGGGGTGACTAGCCAGCTATTGTGGCATGTTGCTCACACTGGACTGCTTTCATCATGGAAGGGGCAGCATTTTGATTTTACTGTTAAAATACTTTGGATATGGATTTGCCCTCCCTGCACATGAATGCTCTTGTCAAAACTACTACCTATGGACTTATAGAATGTCTTATTGTCATGGTATTCCACAAAGCATTGCTTCTGATCAAAAAATTCACCTAATATCAAAAAAAGTGCAACAATAGGCCCATGCTCATGGAATTCACTAGTCTTGCCATGTTTCCTAACATTCTGAAGCAGCTGACTTGACAGAATGGTGGAACGACCTTTTGAAAACTAAGTATCTCAGAGGTCTGGGGCAAGGTTCTCCAGAATGATGAATGTGCTCTGAATCAGCATCCAATATATGGTGCCTTTTCTCCCACAATCAAAATTCACAAATCCAGGAATCAAGAGGTAGAAATGAAGAAAATATGTGGAACACAGAAGATCCTTTAGGGTCTCTCTTAGTATTATCATGCCCTGTGATTAAGGTCAATGAAAAATTAGGAAGGATTACTAATGGCCTAGACTCCTCAGGAATGAAGGTCTGGGTTATCTCACCAGACAAAGAATTACAATCAGCTGAAGTGCTTGTTGAAAGCAAAGGGAATAGAGCGGATAGTGGAAGATGGCAGTTATAAATAGTAGCTATGACCACATGACAGAAATGTGGACTGTAACTGTCACGAGTATTCCCTTCTAATTTTGCTATGAATATGTGTATGTGTGTTTTCATTCCTCTTTTACTTCCTTACAAAGATGAAAGGATTTTATATCAAAGTATTTAAGAATTGTTAATTTTACATCGTAAGATATCAAGAAAACACCACTGAAAGACTTTTATTTCTCTTCTGGGGAAGGCATTAGTGCATTTTCAGCTGTGCACAGGCTGATTGTGTCATGTTAGGCAGAATTACGACCTTGTTGTCTTTATGTGGAGACTAAGTATGGTTGTCAAGTTGACAAAGGTTGGACTTATGATGGTTAATTTTGTGTGTCAACTTGACTAGGCCATGGGGCCCAGATTAAACATTACTTCTGGGTGTGTCTGAGGGTGTTTCCAGGTGACTCAGTAGATTGCCCTCCCAATGTGGGTGGGCATCATCCAAACCACTAAGGGCCAGAAGAGAATAAAAATCGAAGGGAGGATGAAGGGAAGATTCACTTCCTGCCTGCCTCCTGAGCTGGGACATGGGTCTTCTTCTACCCTTGGACGGGAATTTATACCATCAGCTTCCCTGGTTCTTAGGCCTTTGAACTGTAACTAGAATTATGCCACTTGCCTTGTATAATAATAGTTTTTTCAAGTGCTTTATTTTTTAAAGATTTTATTCATTTATTTTTTGACAGACAGAGATCACAAGTAGGCAAAGAGGCAGGCAGAGAAGCGGGTGGGGGGGGAAGCTGGCTCCCTGCTGAACAGAGAGCCTGATGCATGGCTCGATTCCAGGACCCTGGGATCATGACCTGAGCTGAAGGCAGAGGCTTAACCCACTGAGCCACCCAAGCGCCCCTTTTCGAATGCTTTAAATGTGACAGTAGATATGTACCATATTTCCATACTATTATAAATTTTATTTATTTTTGAAACAAATTGATTTTATAGGTTATTTTTGCAACATTCAGTTACCCTATGCTTAACATACAGTATAGAGGGATATAATAATAATAGTAATGGAGGGGTGTTATTTAATCAAAGCACAATTGACATATTAGTTTCAGGTGTACAACATAGTGATTCAAAAATTCTATGCATTATGAAATGCCCACTACAGTAAGTGTAGTTATCATCTGTCACCATACAAAGTTACTATGATTGACTGTATTCCCTGTACTGTTCTTTCATGTTGTTGATTTTTCCTTCCCTTTTTTTGGTGGGGGAGGGACAGAGGGAAAGGGAGAGAATATCTTAAGCAGGCTCCAGGCCTAGCATGGAGCCTGACATGGGGCTCAATCTCATGACCCTGAGATCACGACCAGAGCCAAAATCAAGAGTCAGATGCTTAACTGACTACACCACCCAGACATCCCATATTGTTGTTTTTGAACCAAGAGTTGACTACTTTATTCAGCAAATATTGCTTGCTCATTTACTATGAAAAGCACAATTTAGTTCTGATGGTACAGTAGCAAATAAGCCAAACTTTCTGGCATTGCTTGTATATATAGAAATAGATATTTTACAAATGAATTGCACAGTTAGTTATTTAATTAGAACTGTGATATATACTACAAAAGAGAATATAGAGTTCCATGAAATGTGTGGGTTCCCAAACAGGACCTATAATTATCAGGTTTTGAACTTAGTTACTTAATTTATAATTAAATTCAGGGAATATTTGATATATTTGTGTAGACGATCCTTTTTCCAGTTGGAATTTTTTTTTCACTTCATAATATAAAAAACCTCTCCAAATACAAATATTTGCTTTTCACTGTATCACTCATATATCCTTCAAATATTGAATGTGAGAATTTTTTTTGTTTTACTCAAGACACAAGCAAAAAAGATAACTAAGGGTTTTACTGTAACTCATCTTACCTTTGTAACTTTTATAACACCAGAAAAACATATGGGATTGAAAGGCAGAGACTTTACCTACTAAAAGCAATTTCTATTTCATTGGAGAGGGATTGCTGGTATCATAGAAACATAAAGAGATTCATTGACTCAAGTGAACTTGATGTTAAGTATAGGGAAGTCATTCATTAATTATAGACTTTTGAATAAATTGTTCTTTGTTGGCTTATTAGCCATCATAATTGTAGCAGTTTTCATTTGATAAGTCACATATTTGTCGAGGTTACGAATGTCAATATGAAATAAACTTTTCTAAGAATATATTATAGGGGCACCTGGGTGGCTCAGTAGTTAAGTGTCTGCCTTCGACTCAGGTCATGATTCCAGGGTCCTGGGATCGAGCCCCACGTTGGGCTCCCTGCTCAGTGGGGAGCCTGCTTCTCCCTCTCCATCTCCCCTGTGCTTGTGTTCCTTTTCTCACTGTCTCTCTCTCTCTGTGTCATAAATAAATAAAAATCTTTTTAAAAAAAAGTATTATAAGAATGTTACATGAGATGTTTAGATTATTTTTAGATGCTTAGATTTTTAAAATTTTTTATTAAAGTTTTTTTTTTCTTTTTATCCATTTGAGAGAGAGAGGGTGAGAGAGAACATGAGAGGGGAGAAGGTCAGAGGGAGAAGCAGACTCTCCATGGAGCTAGGAGCCTAATGCGGGACTCGATTCTGGGACTCTGGGATTGTGACCCAAGCCGAAGGCAGTCACTCAACAACTGAGCTACCCAAGCGCCTAGGTGCTTAGATTTTTAATATTATGTCATTAATTCTTAAGATAATATATATTAGAACAGTATATTAATTTCTTAAAAATAGTATTTCAATCCTTAAATGGCTTGAAAGTTTAAAAACATGGGCCCTGTAGCCCATAGTCCAATTAAAAGAGGTGGCAATTGCTGTATGACTTTGCTAGGTTTTTTTAGTTTTCTTCATAAAAACAAACAAAGCACCCTGTCTTATAAATAACACTTTCTGTCACTACCAATTCTACCTAGTTCTAAAACATTTCCATCAGCCCAAGTAAAACCTCTTATATATTAAGCGGTTTCTCACCCTTTCCCACCCCAACCTTTTGGCAAACACCAATCTTCTGTCTGCACGGATTTACGTGTTCTGGTTACTTCATATAAATGAAATCATATAATATGTGATCTTTGTGTCTGGCTTCTTTCACTTAGCCTAAGGTTTTGGAGGTTCATCCATAGTAAAGCATGTGTAAGCACTTCAATCCTTTTTGTGGTTGAATATTTAATTGTATGCATATACCACAATTTGTTTATCTATTCTTCCACTGAAAGACTTTTGGGCTATGTCCACTTTTTTGTGGATAATGCTGCTACAAACATGTGTACACATACTTGTTTGAATACCAGTTTTCCACTCTTTGGGGGTACACACCCAGAAGATGAATTGCAGATCATGTGATAATTCTATGTTTAACTTTTTGAGGAGCCACTAATTTCCACAGCAGCTAACCATTTTATATTTCCACCAGCAGTATACAGGGGTTCCAATCTCTCTATCTCCTTGCCAACCGTTTTTTTTTTTTTTTTTAATTGCTATTCTAAGTGAGTGTGAATTGGTACCTCATTGTGGTCTGCATTTCCCTAGTGACTAATGATGTTAAGTGTTTTTTCATATACTTGTTGTCCACTTGTATATCCTCTTTGGAGAAAGGGCTATTCAAGTCCTTTCTTCATTTAAAATAAACTTTTGAGGCCAACTGACATACAATATATTAGTTTCAGGTATAAAATGTAAAGATTCAATATTTATCTATATTGTGAAATGATCACCACAGTAAGTCTACTTAACATATCACCATAAGTTTACAAAATTTCTCGTGATGAGAACTTTTAAGATCTAGTCTCTTATTAAATATGCAATACAGTAACTACAGTCATCATGCTGTACATTAAATCTCCATGACTTTAACTGGTACTATGTACCTTTTGACTCCTCTTCATCTCATTTCACCTCCCACACCCCATCTCTGGCAACCATCAACCTGTTCTCAAAGAGTTGTTTGGTTGGTTTTTTAAGATATCACCTAAAAGTGAGATCACATGGTATTTTTCTCTGATTTATTTCACTTAGCATAATGCTCTCAAGGCTCATCCATGTTGTTGCAAATGGCAAGATTTCACTCCTTTTTGTGGCTGAGTAATATTCCTGTGTGTGTGTGTGTGTGTGTGTGTGTGTGTTTATCCATCATCATTAGACACTCAGGTTGTTTCCATGTCTTGGTTTCCATAAATAATGCAGCAATCCTTTGCACATTTTAAAATTGTGTTGTCTTTTTGTTGAGTTTTTAAGAGTTCTTTATATATTCTGGATGCTAAACTCCCTATCAAATATGTAATACACAAATATTTTCTACCACTCTGTAAGTTGCCTTTTCATCTTCTGGATAATGCCCTTCAATGCCCAAAAGGTTTTAAATGAAGTCCAATCTACTGGTTCCTTTTTGTTGTACATGCTTTTGGTGTGAAAGAACCTGTATCTACGAATCCATTGCCAAATCCAAGGTCATGAAGATTTATCCATATGTGTTTTAAGAACATTATATGACTTTAAAACCATAAAAGTTATATTAGAACAGTAAAATCTCTAATTAGATCACCGATTTTATTTTAAAACTATAAAATCTCTATTTAGATCCATTTTGAGTTAATTTTTGTATATGGTAGTATGTGGTAGGGGTCCCAGTTCTTTTTCATGAGAATATACAGTTTTCCCAGCACCATCTGTCAGAGATTATTCTTTCTTCATAGAATGGTCTTGGCACCCACATCAAAAAACTGGCCACAGATATATGGGTTTATTTCTGGACTCTCAAAATTTCTACTCCACTGATCTGTTTGTCTATCTTTATAACAGTATCATATTGTTTTGATTACTCTATCATTGTAGTAAGTTTTCAAATTGGGAGTGTGAGTTCTGCAACTCTGTTCTTCTCTTTTAAGACTGTTTTTAATATTTAGGGCTCCTTGCAATTCCATATGAATTTCATAAGGACAAAAACCAGAATTTTGCAAAAGACAGAATTTTGTAGATCATATTGGGTAGTGTTGATATCTTATCAATATTAAGTCTTCTAATCCATAAACATAGGCTGTTTTTTCATAGCTTTCAGTGCAAGTCTTTCATCTTCTTGGTTAAATGTATTGGTAGGTACCACAATGAATTATCACCTCCAATTACTGGATGGCTATTACTAAAAAGCAAGATATAAAACCCCCAAAACCAGAAAATAACAAGAGTTAGTGAGGAAGTAAAGAAATTTATTAGAACTCTTGTACACTGCTGGTGGGAATGTAAAATGGTGCAGCCATTGTGGAAAGCAGTTTAATGGTTCCTCAAAAAGTTAAACAGAATTACCATATGATCCAGCAACTCCACTTCTAGTGACATATACCAAAGAATTAAAAACAGGATTCAAACAGATCCTTGTATGTTAATGATCACAGCAGCATTATTCATAATAGTCAAAAGGCAGAAAACCAAAATGACCATCAACTGATGAATGGATAAACAAAATGTATAAACATATGTATATGTATAAACATAAAGCTGAGTATTATGCAACTACCATAAAAACTAATTAAATTATTATACATGCTACAAAAGGGATGACCCTGAAGATATTATGCTAAGTGAAATAAGCTAGACACAAAAGGACAAATACTATATGATTCTACTTGTATCAGTTACCTAGAAGAGGCAAATTCATACGAGTAACAGAAAGTAGAATAGAGATTATCAGGGGAAGGAGAAAGGGAAACTTTTTTAATAGGTACAAACCTTCTGTTTGGGGTGATGAAAAAGTTCAAGAAATAAATGGTGGTTATTGTTCAGAGTACTTAGCACTTCAGATGTACTTAGTGCCACTGAACTGTGCACTTCAATGGTAAATTTATGTTTTATCTATTTTACCACAATAAAGAATAAAATTGCCAAAAAGAGTGAATATGCTAACTGAAAGAAGCCTGACACAAAAGCCTCATACCTTAATGATTCCATTTATATGAAATTCTTAAAAAGGCAAAACTACAGTGACAGCAGAATGGTTGCTGGAAGTGGAGAGATGAACTACAAAGAGAATGATGAAAATTTGGGGGATGATAGAAATAATCTGTATTTTGATTGTGGTGATAGTTATACAACTAGATACAGTCGTTAAAATACATCAAACTATACACTTAAATCTGATGAATTTTATTGCATGTAAATTATACTTCAATAAAGTTCATTTAAATAGAGACCTGAGGTGGTCTAGCCCTATGTAATCATTTCAGAGAAAAAAAAAAAAACTGAGTCTTTGAATATCAAAAGTCACACAATTAGCGAAACAGTCTGACTAGAATTCAGTCCCATAAATGAAATCCAAAGCTCTTTAGATCATATAAAATGACACTACTGTAATAGAGGGTGATGGTGGTGGATGACTATATTGGTAATTCAATACCTCCTCCTGGAATAAAGGTTTGAAACCTTTATCTGAGATCTGAAGAATTCATGAGGTTATATTGGAAGGTTGAAATCAAAACATATAGCAACATATGTTCACTTCCTACCACTCGTATGCTCACTACTTTGCAAAGCAACTACTCCTTTTGTCAAAATCCAATGAGTAAGATTTTGTATCCATGGACCTTAAACACATTCTGCTCTCTGAAGCAATATCAAAAAAGGCTAATCACATTTCCATAAGATCACTCCTCAAATACTTGTAAATGACTCTATTTATGATGTTCTCATAAAGTCTTCTTTAGTACAGTCTAAAAATATCCAGAGGTGCCACAGTCTTTCCTATACTGGCTACAATGCGGTGTGTAGGCAATGCACATGAGTTTTGGTTTTCTTTTACTTTTTTTTTTTAAGATTTTATTTATTTATTTGACAGAGATCACAAGTAGGCAGAGAGGCAGGCAGAGAGAGAGAGAGAAAGGGGGAAGTCCCCGCTGAGCAGAGAGCTCAATCCCAGGACCCTGGGATCATGACTGAGCTGAAGGCAGAGGCTTTAACCCACTGAGCCACCCAGGCACCCCGAGTTTTGGTTTTCAAACGAAAAACACTAAAAAATTTTTTTTCTGCAAGTTACTTAGAATTAAATTGGATCTTCCAGGAAGACTACTTGGGATGGGGATGGGAAGGGTAAACTGTATTGCATTACTGGCCAATTCCTGATTTCCTATCACTTAAAATTCCTAGGTCTTTGTTTTATAAAGCATCACTAAGACATCTCTCTGAATTTGAAAATTAAGGGCAAGGCTATAGATTTATTTCTGTAAAATAACCTTTTATTTTTGTTTCTTATTCTGAATATACTTTTTTTTTAAAGATTTCATTTATTTATTCATGAGAGACAGAGAGAAAGAGAGGCCTCTAGAGGCAGAGGCAGTGGGAGAAGCAGGCTCCCTACACCAGGACTTGATTCCATGGGATCATGACCTGAGCTAAAGGCAGATGCTTAACCACTCAGGTGCCCCTGAATATACTTTAAACGTATTTTGGAATCTTTATTCACTGTGTAACATATTAGCTACATTTCTAAAATATTTCATGTATAAAATTATTAAACATACCTTGAATATAAGGGTTTAGTAACATTAAAATACTTGGAAGCATAGGTTTAGGAGACAAAGACATCTCTGATATATTTTTGCTTCATCATGGATAACCTCTTGACATAGTTAATCATATATAAAACCAATTAAGTTTACTATTTTCATCTATATTTCTCTACCTTAACCAGAAAGATACCATGAGAGTACCTAACAAATTACTTTTAAAATTACACTTATGGCATTTTAAAGTTTTTCTTTACTGCAGAAACAAAGTCAGTTTTGACTTATACATAGTAAATTCCCTTTTAAAAAGTAAAAGTCACTTTTCCAATTGTTTATAAACCAGATGTTCTAGGAATTTTTAATGACGCATCATCAAAGTCACTGGTTCTTTTTTCAGATATCTAAACATTATTACTTAAAGAGCTATGTTTTGCCCACCTCAAAGTCTTCAGTATCTCTTATTTTCTAAAATCCTTTAAAGACAATAAAATTCTTGTATTCCTGTATTTTGCAAACTATTTTATTATCTAGAAATATGCATTTGCTTTGAAGTTAGAAATTTAACCAAGGCTCTGTTATTTTTGCCTGTTTTGTATATCACTGCTTTATATGTTTGTTTTACATTTTATTCCAGTCTAGAAGAATGTCTGCCAAGTGAGGAAACAAAAATGTAAACAAAATCAAAGTAGATTGCATTCTACTTGTTGTATTTTAGCTCCACAATGTGAGTCTATCTTGTCTCTGAAACAGCACAGAGATTCTTTTGTTATATTTTATTTTCTAAAGTTTCAGTTCATTCTGGCCATTTTTGCTTGCCCGTTTTACTTTTTTCACCATAAACAAGCTTTCTTATTTTTATGTCCTATAAGCCTCAATATTTGAAAAAGCATGCAAAAAAAGCTAGTAATTCGTGATTCTAATGGATTATGACTGTAGCTTCTGCTAAATGAAAACAAAACACTTACTATCTTTCCTTATAACAAAAGCACATTACATTGATAACTCAGTTTAACCTAAACCCAAACAGAAACTCCCAATTCTGTTTCTTCTATTTTTTATGCTTTGATATTGACACTTCATACAAAGGCAGGACAAAACATTTGCGTTCCCAACTTTTTTTTTTTAAGATTTTATTTATTTATTTGATAGATAGAGATCACAAGTAGACAGAGAGGCAGACAGAGAGGAGGAAGCAGGCTCCCTGCTGAGCAGACAGCCCAATGTGGGGCTCGATCCCAGGACCCTGGGATCATTACCTGAGCCGAAGGCAGAGGCTTTAACCCACTCAGCCACCCAGGTGCCTGCATTCCCAACTTTATAATATTCTTTTTTTTTTTTTTTTTAAAGATTTTTATTTATTTATTTGACAGACAGAGATCACAAGCAGGCAGAGAGGCAGGCAGAGAGAGAGGAGGAAGCAGGCTCCCTGCTGAGCAGAGAGCCCGATGCGGGGCTCGATCCCAGGACCCTGAGATCATGACCTGAGCCGAAGGCAGCAGCTTAACCCACTGAGCCACCCAGGCGCCCCCCAACTTTATAATATTCTTTCACCACCTTTCTATTCATTTTTCTTAACGATCTTCATTAACATTATAGAAAAAAAAATTTTTTTTCAATTGTTAATTTCTTCTTGCTTTCAGTTTTCTGATATCCATAGCCAGATTATGATGGTGTTTCTTAATTTTACTGAATAAAAGTAATGTCCAACTTTGAAGTAATTCTATTTGCGTTCCTGACCCACGTAGAGTTCTAGATTTAACATAACCTTTTCTGCCTACTCCTGTTACAGTCTAACTCCTGAGAACAGAAAACTGAAACAAGAAACAATATCTTTTTAAAAATAAACAGCTGGCTTTTCTTTTTAGCCCTCATATCCTTGATTAAGATTACACTAGTCTGAATTTGCCAATGGAAAATGCTGTCTAAGCTGCAAAATACCTGAGAATAGCTGTTTAGTAACCTAAATTAGTTAACATAACTTTTTAAAAGTTCCTTTTTTCATTTTGAAATTTCTCTCCTCTTGAAAAAATGTAAACATATATCTTAAACCACAATTTGAGGTCTTGATGTAGGAAGTTAAGGCTGTAGTTTTTTATAAGACATAAATCCCCACATTATCAAACTTTAGTGAGATAATTACATATATTCTTCATGTTGGATAATATTTCATCTGCACAATTAACAAGAACTAGCTGGAGTTAAGAATCAAAAATAACCCATGGTAAAATACCAATATGAAACAGATTTCTAAAACCTAAGAAGCAGGTCTGATCAACATCACTTATTTTCTGTTACTTAAAATATAATGTAAGAAAAGAAAATATTACCTATTTCTAACAAAACTGTGTGGACAGAGAAAGAATGTTAGAATGAAGAGTCATTAGACAACAATAAGACCACTAAGTATTAGAGAATATAAAACTGATTAAGAATTCAATTAAAGTAGAAAACAAAATTACTTAAAACAAGAGCACAGAAGTTGTGCTTTAAAAAAAAAAAAAAAAGGCTTAAAGGGAAGGGGGATGAGAAAGGTGAGAAAAAGCACTACCGGACTCCTTACCCATTGTTGTTGGTGCTGGAGCTTCCTGATGGTATTTTCAGCTTGCTCCAGTTTAGCACTGGCCTCATCACTCTGCTGTTTGATGGTGGCCAACTCCCGTTTTATGAGGTAGTTTTCCTCAGCCTCCTGGGCTCTTGTCACTTGTCCCTTAGGACATAATTTGTGTGTGTGTAAAGCAATTTAGGATAGATTCAAGAAAGACTGCCTTTGTGAGGTTTAGTTATTTACTGTGATATGTTAAAAAAAAAAAAAACCCTCAGAGAACAGAACAACCTAAGTAATTATTAAGCAGCAGCTCATTATTGCTCCAGCAAATTTTGGGAAGCTAAATTAAAAAAATTATCTGATAATCTTAAGAACAATTCTTCGTTCAGTCAATAAAATTCAATTCATGCAATATTACTGAGTTGTACATGCAGGACTAAAATTTTCAATGTAGTTAATTTCGCAGAATCCACTGATTGACATTTTGGAATAAATACTTTAAGGTTAGCTTTAAAACGTGCAAAAGGTGTTTAATAAACCAAGATAACACACTGTTATCAAAAATTAAGTTTACACACATATAACCAGCCCAAAAAATTATTTCTAGGAAAATGCATGTAAAATTCATGCATTAAAATGTGAATTTCTAGGTTTAGGACTTTCTTTAGAAGTAAAGTTAGAGAAAATGCTAAAAAAAAACAAAAACAAAAACAAAAACTATACCTGTATCAATCTATCTGCCAAGGAAGCACTTTCCTACAAAAGGAAAAATTCAGATAGAAATTTAAGAGAAAGAAATAAAATAAAGGTGCACAAAATTAGGAATAAGAAGAAAAAAGCATACCCAAATTCCATCTACTTTTCATTGTAATTAAGATAGATATTTAGATTTGATTTTAAGGCTATTTACTGTGTTTATTATTCTTAACCTTTAAGAAAAATATATCAAAATAAGGATAGACTACAGAAAATCATATGCTTCTAGAAGACCAAACACAAATTCCAAGATGTTTTTCATAATTTGAGACAAGCAAATAGCTTCTTTTTAAAGCATAGTTTTAAGTCTTCATGTTTGGAATCAGCCATATTGTCAAACAACTTATAGGAAAGGGAGAAGGAATTTGAGTAAGCAATTCCACTTATAAAGTGTGACAGCAATTTGTACAACAGCAACTTCCAAAGAAGCGAAGCAAGGAAAATATGACAAATGAAAATAATAAGCTCAACATAATAAACTATAGCAATAACTCAATAATTAAACATTTTGGTTACAGAATTTAACTAATACATAAGTATTTATAGAATTTGAAGCACTACAGGACAGACCTAGGCTATGTAAGCCTGTAGAAAGGTACTTAATTTTCTAGAAGTAAAATCCAAACTTAACACTTTCCTATAGCACCTTTATCTTTCTGACGGTTCAGTGAAATAAAAACATTTTCTCTGTGAAAATAGCTCATTCCAAAGATAAAAGACTACCTAAGAAGACAGATATTATAAACTGAATATTGAGTGGAAAAAACAATATGCAATTAGAACAACTTAACTAAAAAAAGCTCAACGTTTTTACAGAGTCACCAAAAGAGTAAAATTATTCTCAAAGCAACTCTAATAAGATGAAGGAAATACAGGAAAACTATTTTTGACTTAATATAATGTACCTGAAATTATTATACAACCAAAAGACATGAAATAAACATCCTATCCTTGTGTGTGGTATGATGCTTTCAAACAAAAGACAAATAACCAAACTATCCATATCTTCATGTTTTCTCTCTTGAATATTGATCTGTAGATTTTCAAGGAAGATTTTAACCATATCATTTATTAACCTACTTACTCTCATCTTTTGTTTAAAAAAAAAAAAAAAGCCCTTCCAAACGCCAAAAGAGTTTGTGAATTCAGGTTTTTCTTTTAATAAACCAAAACTCTTAGACTATACTTTTTTCTTATAGCATCAGAACAAGACTATAATAGACATTACATCAAAAGCACAATATTAAAAATAATCCAAAACTTTCCACATTTGCCCAGTTATTTTATATGAAACAGAAAGGAAGAAAGAGGTAATAAGTAGTATCAAAATAAGTCTGAGAACCAAATGTTTAATTTAATTTTAATTGAAAATCAACACCATGGTGAATTTATATATGAGAAATCAGTCAGTCATTCTGACTAAACTAAAAGGAATCCTAAGCCTTAAAGGAATCACTGACACATTTAATACGTGGCTAGAAAGTCAAGGTAACATTTGAAAGTCATTTTTAAAATACTATATAGAATGAATTCTCAATTAGGTTACCTCTAAAGAATGTACTTTTTAGAGATTATATGTAAAGAAAACAAATCAATATGTTACTCTAACAATAACCTTAATTAAAACTTTAACCTTAAAGTTCAAGGACTCATAGTGATCAATTTTTATTAATGACAAGTTATTTAGTTAAGTAGTAAGCTAGGCAAGCTAAGCAGTTAATATCACAACTTTGGAGACGTGATGGATTTCTTGTAACTTTATTCAAATAAATAGAAAATAGTACTGTGCATTCAACAGAAACTTTCATAAGTAGTTATTTACTTACTTTTTCTAATGTTTCAATGCGCTGTTTTAAAAGTCTATTTTCTGTGCGTAACCTCTGCAAAAAAAAAAAAAAAAGAAAAGGAAAAAAGAAAAAAGAAAAGAAAGAAACAACAAAAAAAGAGGTTTGTTTGCAAGCATTCCTGAGGAAAAGATACTTAAATCGTAATCCTTAAAATATACCACCTTTTATAAATAGGAAAGCTAAGGAATGGTTGGTTATTATTGTCTGTCAAACTCCTATAGGCTCAGAGTAGGAAATATATAGTAAAGGAAATGAAATTTATCACTCCAGCTGTGAATGAATTTTAGATATATGCTACAGTACATGTAGAAATAACCTCTTTCTTTAAAGTACCTACCATGACTCATAATCAACATTTTCTTATCTGTCTTAACATCTCCATTAGATAGAAAAGACTCTAACTCATTTACCTCCTACAGATACTATCTACACAAACAGTACTCAAATGTTTAACAAATAAACAAATAAGAAATCTGAAAAATGCAGCTCATAGGATATTCAGAACTAGACCAGCCTTCATCTATGCCTTATATATGCAAAGCTACAAAATTCCTTACATTCTAAAAATAAAAAGATTGAGTTGTTTTCATTGAATTAATTATTTATAAGTTGTTGTGACCTTAAAAAAAAAAATGGAGGCACCTTGCTGACTCAGTCGGTAGAGTATGGGACTTAATCTCAAGGTCATGAGATCAAAGCTCCATGTTGGACATGGAGCCTACTCAAAAAAAGAGTAAAAATTTTTAAAAAAATACCAAAATTAAAAATATGAACAGTTCTGATTACTAGTATTTTCTTATAGTTCAAAAAGCAAAACCAGATTTGGAGTATCTGGGTAGCGCATTTGGTTAAGAGACTGACTCTTGGGTTCAGCTCAGGGCCTGATCTCAGGGTCCTGAGATCAAGCACCATGTTAGGCTCTGCACTCAGCACAGAGTCTGCTTAAGACTCTGTTCTTCCTCTCCCCTTTCCCCCCTTCCCACACACTCTCTCTCTCAAATACAATAAATCTTTAAATGATAAAAAGAAAGTAAAACCAGATTTAAAAAAAAATCTTCACCTAACCATTCAATATCTGACTCCCCAAACCCTATCAAATTACTATTAAGTATTAAAACTAAAACACTCTACATAAAAAGTCATCTTCTTGCATATTCCATTAACATTTTCATATAAATCCTGATATGTTATAACTTCATTTTAGAATCCTTGGAGTTACTTCTCCATTTTGCCATCATTGAAATTTCAAATTTCCCTTACCTTTTGTACAAATTTACCCCAGAACTTAATCCAGCCTTCTTCCAACCCTACCATCCTCTAAACTCCTGCTTTTAAAAATGTCTTCCTCGAGGACCCCTGGGGTGGCTCAGTTGGTTAAGTGACTGCCTTCGACTCAGGTCATGATCCTAGACCCAGGATGGAGTCCCTCATCAGGCTCCCTGCTCAGCAGGGGGTTTGCTTCTCCCTCTTACCCTCCCCCCTCTCCTGCTCTCTCATGCTCTCTCTCAAAGAAATAAAATCTTAAAAATCATAACTTTATTTAACACAGAGTTCTTTTTGTCTCTCCCCTTCATTCATCCTTTTTAAATGCCTTTATGCCAAGTTTTTCAGTGATAATTTATTAGGTTTTATCCTATTTCCCAGATGTTTTTATTCCTATTTTAAGTGGAATTTCTTTTTCTAAGATATATTTTTAAGTTAAATATTTTTATTTTTTTAAGATTTTATTTATTTATTACAGTGAGAGAGAGCACAAGCTGGGGGAGCGGCAGGCAGAGGGAAAGGGAGAGGGAGAAGCAGGCTTCCTGCAGAGCAGAGGGAACCTGATGTGGGGTTCAGTCCCAGGACTCTGGGTCATCCCAGGACCCTGAGATCATGACCTGAGCTGAAGACAGTCGCCTAACCAACTGACCCACTCAGGCACCCTTTTTCTAAGATATTTTGATACATAGGAAAATTGATGACTAAAATCTATCATTTGATTGAATTCTCATTAATTTTTGACTACCTATCTTTTTAATTACATTTGCCAGAGTAACTGAAGAGTATTTTCTAAACTTTAAAGTGAAAACCATAAAGAGGGAGACAGATACATACTTAAAAAAAAAAAAAGAGAGAGAGAGAGAGACTTTTGACCTATCTAATTAGAAAAGAGAAAAAAAATTAGAAAAGAGAAAATGAAGAGTGAGAGCAAAAATGAAATACCTAATATAAGCAAGGTGTTAGTGGAATGGAAACTCACTGCCAAAAAGAACATACCCTGGAAATACTCTTTAGGAAATTTACTGAAAAATACTAATATCCTATAATTAAATAATTCTACTCTTTACAACTGGCTAAGAAAACATAAGGTGTCGAAAACTTTATATACAAACATGCTAACTATACTTGCTATTTTAATGGTGAAAAATGATTAAAAAAAAAAAAAAACCAGAATATCCCCAAATGGGGAAATTTCAGTTTCTAACAACCCACTTTATTCTTGCTGTTTTATTCTTATTCATTTTATGAAAGAACCCAAACTCAATAATCTTCCTCATTGAGACAATCCATTGATCCTACCAACTCTCCATTGTCCCTCACTCTGATGTGCTCTCTTCCCTCTTTATAATATTTAATTTCCTATCATTACAGATGTTCCATTCCTTTTATCCTCCCCTCTGCCCTCTCTTCCTTAGGAGATAGCATAGTTGCCTGATAAAACCACCACTCTGGGTTAACATACTGACAACTCTGTATCTGCGCCTATGTTGGTAAATATAATTGAAGGAAAATAAAACAATGAAGTTTGTTTAAATTAATTCAGTTTAATTAAATTCAGTTGGACTACTAATGTGCCCTAGCAGCAATAATGTGTTTTCTTAGACCATGCCTTCTCTCACCCTCTCACACCCCTAATTCATACCTGTTCCTCTCTTCAAATCAGGATCCCTTCACCCCACTGTCACTCTCAAATGACAATCTTGTTCCCAATTTCACTGAAAGAACTGAAGCAGTAAGAACAAACCTTTGCAAGCTCCCACAACTACATCCTACCTCTTACCTACATTCTTCCCATTTATTTTAGGTTCTCTCTTGTTCTTATGGATTAACTATCCACACTAGGAGACCTTATCTCCTACTATGGGGTAAATCAAAACCGTGCTGACCCTAGCAATTACCCTCTGCCATTCACACATCACCAGTTTTTCCTACGTGGTTATCACCATGAAAACGTAGCTATTTTTCCCATCTTAATGAAAAATAAAGAAAAATCAAAATCCCCTTAACATCATGACCCTAAGCTACTGTCCCATTTCTCTCTTCTTTATAGCAAATTCCCTGAAAGATATCTATACTCCCTATCTCCATTTTTTTCTAGTTTCAATCAAGTTTTAGTTCCCACTATTTCTCTGCTCTTTTCCAGCTTACCTCCACGCTGACAAATTCAATGATTATTTCTCCATCCTCAACTCACAAGAATACTCTTTAGCACTGACAGAAAAATCCTTCTCTTTCTAAAACTCTTTTTTTTTTTTAAGATTTTTATTTATTTATTGAGAGAAAGGCAGTGAGAGAGAGCATGAGCGAGGAGAAAGTCAGAGGGAGAAGCAGACTCCCCATGGACCTGGGAGCCCGATGCGGGACTCGATCCCGGGACTCCGGGATCATGACCTGAGCCGAAGGCAGTCGTCCAACCAACTGAGCCACTCAGGCGTCCCTCTAAAACTCTTTTTTCTCGTGCCTTTAGGACACTTAGACTTCGTGTTCTCCTGCTTTGCTCTCATCTTTCTAACTTAAATGTTGGCTTATGATCAGGCTCAATTCTTGAACTCTCTTCTCTCATCTACACTCATTCCCCAAGTAATGTCATCCACTCTAAAAGGCTTTTACTATCATCATTCTGCCAATAACTTCCAAATTTATATTTTGAGCCTGCCCTACCTTAAATTCCACTCGGAATATTCAAGAAGCTACTCTGAATATCTCCTTGGGATCTGATTCTTAAATTATCTCAAACTAGGCTCTTGATACTCCTTCCCAAAGCAGAACCTCCTGCAGACTCCCCCATCTCAGGTACTGCGAACTCTGTCTCCCTACTAAAGCCAAAATGCTTAATTCCTATTTCTCTCATACCTCCACAATCAACTTATCAGCTTTATCTTTAAAGTCTATTCAGAATCCAATCACTTCTAACCACCTCAGTCCAAGCCACCATTATCTGTTGCCTGTAGTACTTCATCAGCCTTCCTATCCCCTGCAATCTACTCTCAACATACCTTCTCCTCCATTGAAAACCCAAATGGCTTTCTAGGTTCAAAGTCAAAATCTTCACATGTTCAACAACAGCCAACTCCTGTTACTTTCCTGATCATGTATACTGTCCCATCCACAATGGTTTCCTTACTATTTCTCCCTGGGCACATTCCTGACTGTCTGTCAGACACATTCCTACTCTCCGTCCAGATATCTATTTATCTAGCTCGCTCACTTCCTTCAGCTATTTATTCAAAAGTAATCCAGTCAACTTCTCTAAATTTTCAATCCAAACACCATCATTTTACTCTCCCTTCCCAGATGTATTCTTTTCTCTGTTTAACACTTAACCTCATCAAAATATTATATATTTTACTTTTCTGTTTATTGTCTGACTCCCATACTAGAATGTAAGCTCCATGAAGGCAGAAAATTGGTCTATTTCAGCAAAACGTTTCAAGTGCCTAGAATAATGTTTGGACATGTAGTAGGCTCTACAAACACCTAAAATGGATGACTTGAATAAATTACGTTACTCTATCACCCCCATTGGATATTATTATACAGCCATTCTTTTTTTATTGAAAGCTTATGATGCCACAGAAAAATGGGCATCTGAATCTTTCTTACATCACAATATATTAAGTCTTTTTTGGAAAGCAGCACAGTGTATATATACATTGAAGAGTATGTATGGGTCTCAGAAAAACATAAATCAGATTTCAAATCCTTGACTTTCACCATTTTCTAGCAATGTGACCACTAGCATATTTTTTGAGCTTTTTGAAGCTCAAAAAGACAAGGATAAGAACCTTCTCATAAGGTTATTAAAGGCATAAAAGTAGATGATACATGTAAATGACCCCTTACATATTAAGTGTTAAATAAATGTGTCAATACTAACATTTCATACTGATTGTTAAATGTAATGCCTGGATGACTCATATAACATTTCTCATGTTTTCCTTTTTTACACCAGGCAGTGAATACACAAGTGTTTTTATATTATTCTTTTTCAGCATATCTGGAACACTTCATAATTTTTAAATTAAAAAAAAAATTTGAACTTCTGACTAAAAACCAGTCAGAATCTCTAACTGTTCCCATTTGCAGGGCTTAAATCTCTACATCCCAAAGCACAAAATTTAAATATGAATGTTAGATTATCAGCTCAACTGTCAGTCTTAAATAGAATGGGGGAATAAAGGTTTTCTTTAAAGATTTGTGAGGTACCCTAATATAAACTAGAATTTTAATTTTTCTTACCTCCTCCCCCTCACCTGAAAGAGCAATAGATTGGAAAAGGATACTGAGAAAGCTGTTTCTATTAATAAAAAATTTCACACAATAAAATGTAAGATTCTCCATATAAAACAATTACTATCAAAATCTTTCTGTAACACTTTTAGAAAAGGGTTGGAAAATACTTAAAAGTTACACCTTCATCACAGAGCCTCCAGATATAATTCTTAGACAAAAAGGTCCACAACCCAAAGGTCTTAGAATTTTAAGTAAAAAAAAAAAAAAAAAAAAAAAGGAAACTTTATCAATGGCAGATTTTTTACTTCCACACCAAAACATCAAATAATTTATTAATCATACCATTTGCCTGTATAAAAAACAGTTTAAGATTATCTCTCTGAAGGCTCTGAGAAGGACTAAGGCAAGAAAGCATTAGTTTGAGAGAGCTCATTCCCTTGTTTTTATAAGGGACCCTAGAAAGAAGGGAAGAGAGTGTGCCTAAGGAAGTGGCATTTCCCATTTTAGAGAAAGCCTCCAATAATACATGGCTAACTATCTGTAATGCAGTGGTCATCTGATTATGACTGAGATGAGTTGCCAGGTCCAAGTCAAAAATCAGACATACCCAAGCTTATATAAAGTAAAAAAAAGAAAGTGCAGTCCCACAAAAATGGTCATGGCTTTGCCCTTTTAGGTGGCAGGAGGAATAAAGAAGGAGATGAAAATGGTTTGAGAATAAGAAAAAAATATGTGGAAACAAAATTTTGTAAAAAGAACAAACTACCTTTGAGATGAGCAGATTTTATTTACCAAATGTGATACTAACTTTTTGAACTTTCATTCTCCCCCACCCCCCAGTTTCATTTCTATGAACACTTTGTGCCATCTGTTTTTTCCCAAGACATATGGAGCTGGCATATTCAGAAGGATTCTGTGAGGTATATTAACCATAAATTTCTCCCAAAACTGAAATTTGAGAAAAACTGCAAATACAAGCTAAATTGTGCTAAAGATCTTTCTGAAAAGGCCTCTTAGTATTCCTACTCTTCGTGTGATTTAATTTTAGAAGAAAGTTCTTTAAGAGCAAAGACTGTTCATAGAACTGTGATTTTTTTTTTTTTTTTTTGCAATGACATAGCATGGTGACATGAACAGGATGGCTTCCCATCCTCAGATTCTTGATTTGCAGTTCCGAATATTCGTGGTATGCGATAACCCATACTCTCTCCCCACTCATCAGGATGACGTACTTTTCTACTTTCAGTAGGTTGAAGTGGAGGGTATGATTTAATGTTACTCTTACTCATGATACCTAAAAGAAAAGCAAATAGTAGAGCAGCAGTTGGGTGACATAATTTTTAAAAAGGAGGGACAAACATCCACAAGGGTCTTTTCTTTCTTTCTGAAAAATGTAGAAGTATCTATTTCCATTTAATAGGGAATACTGATAGAAATGAAAATAAAACATCTAGAAAAGGGAAATAGATGAGAGAAAGGTCACACAGAAACAAAGGAGAGGTTTCTCTGAGGAGGTTTGAGGCTCTTGAGAAGGACCATGGCAAGAAAGAATACCAATTTCATAAAACTCATTCCCTTACTTGTAAAAAGGGCCCGTAGATGTGAGTAGTGAAGAGGTACTTTATAGCAAAAGTGATTAAGTCACGGCTAAATAATCATAAGTAAGGTGGTCATCTAATGTCTTGCCAGGTTCAAGTCAAAACTCAGACACATCCAAATGTAGAGTTTAAAAAAAAAAGGGGGGGAGAGTCACTCAAAACTTGTTCCTTTATGTTTTTTGTGGGGTTTTGGTTTTTTTTTTGGAAGGGGGAGATTACAGACAAAAAGATAAGAAATAGGATCAGTGAGTCAATGAGTTTCTTCACTAACTCCTGCTTCTACTCATTATCTCCATCCTGAAATGTCAACATAAAACCTATAGAACTTTCCTTAACTTCCAGCTGAATAATGCCAAAGATCCTCAACTTAAGAACTTCTGACCTACAGGGGATATAAATAAAAATTTTAAGGTATACATAGGAATTTATATATCCCTCAAAATTGGCAATATACCTGGTTCCTATAGAGAGTTCAAAAGTATAACCTTTGCTTAGAGATTAGAAAATTGAATTAGTCCAAGTTTCCTGAAGCTCTAGGGCAGCCGTAATTAGTTCTGGTGCAATGATTTGCTCTATTTGGTGTACCTCAAACTACACTGCTGCTAGTCTATGTACATTATAGATAGACTTCTCCATATTTTAAAAAACATGCTTAAATGAATTGGTCATTATCTTCCCCGTAGAAGTATTTTCTCTTGACGACCCACCAACAAATCTAGAAACAGCTGTTCTCACACTAGAATTAAAACCACTTGTTGCATTATTCTGGATTTTGAAGTGTCTATTTTTAACTATAACATAGTGGGATGATAAATAAATTCATCAGTAAGTAATAAACATCGCTGTTAAATGTGTTACAGGAAATAGATATATCAACATAACCAAATGACTGACTTTAATAAGTTTATGTTTGGCACTTTAAAAAAGTCCTGAGATGCTTACTTTAATTTCAACTTGCTCTTCCATTTCTTTAGTTTTTATTGTAGTGTATTCCTTTTCAAGCCTAAGGAGGAAAAAAAAATTAACAATATGTTCTTATTTAGTTACTAAATTATAAAATTTTAACCTATTTATTAACACAAAATATAATTCCAGTAGGTACCCCCAACTTATAAATTGAGATACTTGATATTAGAAAAATAATCTGAATAATTACATGGATTCTTACCTAAAAAACTATTTCACAAATAACAAAAATGAGAACCACACACAAATAAACTTTAGAAAGTGAAATATATAAGGCATTTAAGAACTGAGTATATAGATTCTATTTAGCCCTAAACTTATAAAAAGAACTATCATTCTTCCTCAGATAAAAATACAATGGTTAAAATCCACTTTAACTGAGAAAAAAAAAAAAGTACTAAAAATGGTATTAAAGTTATAATGGGGAAAGAGGAACAATTCTTTTTTAAAGATTTTATTTATGAAAAAAAAAATTTTATTTATGTATTTGAGAGAGTGAGACAGAACAAGTAGGAGGAGCAGCATAGGAAGAGGGAGAAACAGGCTCCCCAATGAGCAGGGAGCTTAATGTGGGGCTTAATCCCAGGACCCTGAAATCATGACCTGAGCCAAAGGCAGACATTTAACTGACTGAGCCACCAGGGTGTCCCGGAAAAGCTCTTTCCAATAAAAGGATTCCTGAACACTGAAAGAGTGAGGCAAATAAAAAATCACCATGAAAAAATAGTAATAATAAAAATAAATTAAATAAATTAAAAATCACCATTAGAATTCTCCCAGAAGCAAGAAAACCCCCATAGGCAAGGAAAACCAGTGGAAGCTAAAATTAGTAGGTAAAAAGTGTAAGCACAGTCTTAAAGTATCTCTCAAAATATTTAGATATTACCAAGGGAAAAACAGTAGATTTGTACTACAGTATCTTGACAGCACCTGAGCTAACTGATCAAGGTTAATACTACTAATAATACATGTTGATATCAAGCACCCCTTGTTAAGATGTACTGAGAAAGGTACCTCACCTCCATATCCTTCCCAAGAACGTATATCCTCAATCTAATCAAGAGAAATCATCAAACTCAAATCAGCAAACCCACTGACTGGCTCACTTCAGAAATATCAAGGTCATGAAAGATAAAACTGAAGAACTGAAGAACTGTCACTAACTATAGAAGAGTAAGAAATGACAAATGCAAGGTACTACATTTATACTACTGTAAGTATAAAATTATCTTTACAAAAATTTATAGGTGGGAAAAGTTATTCCCACCAAGTTATTTTTAGATCTTACTCTGGGCCAAAAATGTTAATAACAAGTTTAACTACTCCTAATACTAAAAACCTAGGCCCCCAAAACTTAGAGCTGTCAAAAATCAAATTCTCCCTCAAAGGAGAAAAACCTATTATTTACCATATATAAAATTTAACTCACAATAACTTTTTTAATGTGATAAAATACACATAGCAAAATTTACCATCATAACCATTTTCAGCTACACAGTTCAGTGGTATTAAATACATTTATAATGTTGTACAGCCATCACCATCATGTGCATTGTTCTGTTCTTTTCATCAACTGAAATTCTATACCCTTAAATAAGAAAACCCATTCCTCTCACCAGGTCCTGGCAACAACCATTTTACATTCTGTTTCTATAATTCTGACATTAAGTATATCATATATATGGAATCACACAGTATTTGTACCATTGTGAGGAGCTTATTTTACCCAGCTTAAAGTCCCCCGGGTTCATCTATATTATACCTGTGTTGAGCATCTTTTTATGTACTTATTGTCGTTTGTATTTCTTCTTTGGAGAAATGTCTATTCAAGTCCTTTGCCAATTTTTGAATCCTCTTGTGTTTTTTGCTGCTGAGTTTTAGGAGTTCTCATACACTGTGAATATTAATCATTTATCCAATACATGCTTTCCAAGTATCTTCTCCCACTTTTGAGTATCTTTGGATGTGCAAAATTTTTAAATTTTTCACAAAGTTCAATTTATCTATTTTGTATTTTGTTACTTGAACCTTTAGTGTCAAATCCAAAAAGTCATTGTCAAATCTAATTCAAGCTTTTTGTCCAATGTTTTCATCTAAGAGTTTTACTGTTTTAGTTCTTACATTTAAATGTTTGATCCGACTTATATTGTGAATATGATATAAAAAAGGGTCCAACTTTGTTTTTCTGCATGTGACTATCCAGTTTTCCCAGCATCCTTTGTTAAAAGACAGACCTTTCCCTACTGAATGGTCTTAGCACCCATCAAAAATCATCTTGGGAGATTTCTTGGGTCTATTCCATTGGTCTAGATGTCTATCTTTATTCTAGTACCCTGTTTTGATTATGATAGCTTTATAGTAAGCTTGGAAATCAGGAAGTATGAGTCCTCCAAGTTTTTGGTTCTTTTTCAAGATGGTTTTAGCTATTTGGGTCCTTTCAGTTTACTAATGAAGTTTAGGATGGAGTTTTCTATTTTTGCAAAAAATAACGTTTTAAGAGAGACTTCAGCTCACTCCATAGATCATATTGGGTAATACTGACGTGTTAACAATATTACATTGTCTTCCAATCAATGAACATAGAATATGCTTTTATTTATGTCTTAATATCTTTCAGAAATGTCTGCAGTTTTCATTGTATACATGTTTCACTTCCTTGGTTAATTCTCCATATTTTATTCTTTTTGATGCTATTGTAAATGGAATAGTTTTCTTAATTCCTTCTATGTTATTCATTGTTAAGGTATAGAAATGCAACTAACTTTTTGTGGGTTGACTTTGTAACCTACTATTTTGCTGCACCCATTAGCTGTTTTTTGTAGAAGGGTTTTTCTACATAAAAGATTATGTTGTCTGTCAACTGAGATAATCTTAATTTTTCTTTTCCAATTTGGATTTTTATTTTCCTCTTTATTTCTTTTGCTACTTCCAGTACTATGTTGAACAGAAATGGCAATATCAAGGATCCTTGCCTTGTTTCTGACCTTAGAGGGAAAGTTTTTAGTCTTTCACCATTGAATAAAATGCTCACTGTGGGTTTTTCATATATGGATGGCTTTTATTATGTTGAGGTAGTTGCCTTCTTTTCCTTCTCTGTTGAGTGTTTCAATCATCAAAGGATACTGAATTTTGTCAAATACATTTTATCTGTCATTTGAGATGATCCTCTTTTCTTTCCCTTTATTCTGTTAATGTGGTATATTACATTGAGCAATTTTTGTATTTGAATTATCCCTGCATTCTAGGAATAAATCCCATTTGGTAGTGGTATATAGTCTTTTTAGTACACTGCTGAATTTGGTTTACCAATATTTTGTTGAGGACTTTTGCATCAATGTTTTTAGGGATATTTATGTATAGTTTTCTTATAGTGTTCTTATCTTTCCTTATCTGGTTTTGGTATCAGGGTCATAACGCTGGCCTCCTAGAATGAGTTAGGAAGTATTCCCTTCTATTTTTTGAAAAAGTTTAAAAAGATATTAGTTCTTTAAATGTGTAGTAGAATTCACCAGTAAACCAACAAATCCAGGGATTTTCTTCTTAAGAGAACTTTGATTATAGATTCAGTCACCTTACTAGTTATAGATCTACTCTGATTTTCCATTCCTTTGTGATTTAGTCTTTGTGTGCATGTGCACTGGCCATAATCACTTTTTAAGATATTTTTAAATGTTTAAAATTTTAACTCCAGTGTAGTTAACACAAAGTGTTATATTAGCTTCGCGTATACAGTATCTACTCTTAAATTATGTAGAAAACAAGCTTTGGAGTTACAAACAAAAATTACATTAATACTAGCTTTGAGACCAGTAATTGTTCTTTTTTTAAGATTTCATTTATTTATTTGAGAGGGAGAGATAGGAAGAGAGCAAGCAAGTAGGGAGAGGGACAGAGGGGGAGGAGAAAGGAGAGGGAGAGCATCTCAAGTAAACTCTGTGCCAGAGCACAGAGCCCAATATGGGGCTCAGTCCCATGACCCTGGGATCATGACCTGAGCCAAAATTAAGAGTCAGACACTCAACCAAGTCACCCAGACACTCCAGTTTTCTTTAAAATATTAGCCTTAATTCATGTAGAAAACAAAAAGTGGAGTTACAACCCACTGTTAAAATAATAGCTTTTATAATTGCCCATGTGTTTACCTTAATTAGGATCTTTCTTTTTATTAAGATTTTATTTATTTATTTGACAGAGACAGACACAGCGAGAGAGGGAGCACAAGCAGGAGGAGTGGGAGAGGGAGAAGCAGGCTTCCCACCAAGCAGACAGCCTGATATTCTCTCTGACTCTTCCTCTCTTCTGGGACTCCCACAATGTATATGTTGGTCCCCTTAGGCTCTGTTCAGTTTTCTTTTATCTTTTTTCTTTTTGTTCCTCAAATTCAGTAATTTCTAATATTTTGTCTTCAAGTTCACTTATTCTTCTGCCTGCTCAAATCTGCTTTTTAATCACTCTATGAATTTTTCATTTCAGTTACTGAACTTTTCAGATCCAGAATTTTTGTTTCCTTTTAAGTTTTCTATCTCTTTACTGGTATTTCCATTTTGTTTGTCTATCTTTTTCTCAATCTTCCCCACATCTTCCTTTAGTTCTTTGAGCTTCTTCTAAAGTCTCTACTTTATCTGCCATCGAGTCTCTTTCAGAGAGACCTGAACTTGAACAACATGAGAATCAAAAGTGCTGACACCCCTGGACAGTTGAAAATCTGTGTATAAATTATGACTCTCTAAAAAGTTCACTACTGTTAACTGGAGCCCTTACCAATAGCACAGTCAACATATGTTTTCTATATATTATATACAGTAATCTTATGATGAATATAAGTATAGAAAAGAAAATGTTACTAAGAAAATTATGAGAACATTCATTTGCAATACTGTACTGCATTTATCAAAAACAATCTGCATATAAGTGGATGAGTGCAGTTCAAATCCATGTTGTTCAAGGGTTAATATTCTTTTCCTTTGGGGCATACTTTTCTTTTTTTCCATATGCCTGTGATTTTTGTTAAAAATTAGGCATTTGTGGGGCTCCTGGGTGGCTCAGTGGGTTAAAGCCTCTGCCTTCAGCTCAGGTCATGATCCCAGGGTCCTGGATCAAGCCCACATCATCAGGCTCTCTGCTCAGCAGGGAGCCTGCTTCCCCCTCTCTCTCTCTGCCTGCCTCTCTGCCTACTTGTGATCTCTGCCTGTCAAATAAATAAAATCTTAGGAAAAAAAAAAAACTAGACATTTGAAACTAGTAATGTAGTAACTCGAAAAATCAGTCTCCCCTCTCCTCAGAGCTCGCTGTTTTTTGTTAGTGATTTTGTCTTGTTGATTGTTATAGGCTACCTTTGTGCTGAAGATGAACCTGATAGTTCAGGTTCTGAGCTGTATGTAAACTGTCTCAGGACTTTTCTGAGACTTTCCCTGGGCATGACAGTCACTTTCTCATTTCCCTCAAATACGTAGTTTTTTTAATGTTCCAGTCTTTCCTGTCCGTCTCCCAAAAGGGCAAAAAAAGAAAAATAAAGGGAAGAGAAAGGATGATGTCCTTTAAATCTCTTGGCAGTTATGTCAGCTGGAGGAAGAGGGGACTTGCAACAATGGGGAGTGGTGCAACACCAATGGCTGCTCACTTCCTTGCACCTATGATCAGGAACAGCACTGCAACCACTGATCAGAGCACACAGATCCCTGATATCTACAAGACAAGGTCATTTTTGCCCACCCTGGTTCCCACAACTGCATGAAGGTTGCTCAAGAAATACTAGCACAGCTGCCTACCATGAGGCTGAAGGGTAGAGGATAGTGCTAAGGGGTGCTAATGTGCTAAGAGTTAAAACTGACCAAATTAACCACAATTCACCATCGAAGGCTTCCCCTAAAAGTTCAAAGGTTTATAGTAAGCCACAGGGTTCCAAAACAGTCCCATCAGATTCTGCTACTGCAATTGTTGTTTTGTGGGAGACAGATTCCTGGTGCCCTCTACTCCATCTTCCCACAATCCTCCCTCAAATATGACTTTTTAATGCAGGTTGTTATGCCAATTTGGAGGCTAAGAACGATTGAGAAACTTGCCTAAGGTCACACCCTTGACAGCTGTACTACTATGTCTCTTACTTTAGTATACCTACAAGGATAGCATATCCTAAAAAGTTTCTAGAAGACTCTAAAGAGGTACAAAATGTTTTGAACAATGGCTATACTGCTGGAAGTTTACAGTCTTCACTAGTACCTACTTTGAAGTGAATATTTTGTTATGTGTAGGTGATAAATGTAATCATTACTCACTCATACGCCTAAAACAAAATACTAGAAATCATCATTTAATCCTTGCTTCCCAATTCAGTCACCAACCACATTCAATTCAACTTTCTTAACTATGCTCTAAAATATATTATTCCTCCTTCAACTGTACTGATAGAGGTTTTTTAATAAACTTTGTTTTTTGAGAAGAGTTTTACACCTACAAAATAAGTAAAAAGAGTAAAGAGTTCCCATATACCTTGTCCCCAGTTTCTCCTATGTTTAACATTTTACATTATATAGTACATTTGTAACAATTAATAAACTAATATTGATACACTGTTAACTAAAGTCCATACTAAATTCATATCTCTAAATTTTTATCTAATGTCCTTTTCCTATTCTAGGGTTCCATCCAGGGAATCACATTACATTAAGTTGCCATGTCTTCTTAGGCTCCTCTTGGCTGTGATAATTTCTAAAACTTTCCAGGTTTTTGATGAACTTGATTGTTTGAGGAGTACTGACCAGATATTTTGAAGAATATTCCTCAGTTGGGATTTCTCTTATGTTTGTGACTGTATTGAGGTTATGGGTTTAGAGGAAGACCATAGAAGTCAGTCCCATTTTCAGTCCCATTTTCATTTGATCATTTGTATCAAGGGTACAAATTATCACCAGCATATCACTATTGATATATTGATCTTGATCAGTGGGCCAAGGTGTGCTTATAAGGTTTCTACAAAGTGACTTCAAAGTAACTATAGAGCTACACCATTCTTTTATTGGCAGCATTTTTAGGCCTTCATTATACCTTGCCTTAATTACCAGAGGATACTCCTAATTGTTCTCTCTGCTGCCAGTTTCATAATTCAATCTTTTCTGTACACTATTGCCAGGATGACATTTTTACAATGTTGATTTGGATCATACCACTCCCAGAGGCCAACTGCTTCAGTGTCTATTACCTTCAGGCTGCATTTTAAAGGCTTACTAAAAGAAATCAAGGCTCTTTGGAGAAATGATTTGCTCCTGTGCAGGAGCAGGTAAGGCATAAGATGATCCTAGAGCTTTTTGTTGTCTTAAAATAAGGAAATTCTCAAAGAATCATGGGGACATGTCAAAAGGACAAAACAGTCAGCTTGAAAGGACTCCTACTGGACAAAGCAGGGACAAATGGAAAGTAATGAATTATAGTTCACCAAATAAAAAAAAAGCCTACAAATTCACACTTATATAAATAAATTAATAAATATATTAGCAAAAAAGAAAAGCTCTTCCTTACAGTAGAATGCCAATTAATAAAGAAGGAATGAGAGAGTGAGAAAATCATAAGTGGATGTAAATCTGGTGAGGAAAGGTGTGGTAAGGAGAAAGATATTATATAATCTCAAAGCATCTGGAAACAAACAATAATCGACAAAGTAATAACGTTACAGTAGTTAAGCTTGGCAGACATCACCTTATTAACCTAGTGATTATAGAGATATCATCATCAATTCTGCGATTAACCAGTGGCACATACCTACTGCATGGTTAATTGAGAAGATACATCATTGGTGTACCTGCCAAAAAAGTACAACCTAAATCTACTCACGAGGAAATGTCAGAAAAACCCAAACTACAGGATCTTCCACAAAATAACTAGCTTATACTCTTCAAATATATCAAGACATACAAGAAGAGTGGAGGGAGTGCTTGAGATTAAAGGAGATTGATCTGACACAACTAATGCAATACATGATCCTGGAATACTTAAAGTGGATCCAAAACCCAGAGGTGAGGGGTAGGGAGTGGACAAAAGAGAGGATTCGGCGGGGGTCTGAAAGTAGATGAAGCAAATGACAAAATATTAATGTTGAATCACTATACTGCATACCTGGAACTAACACTATGTGTTAACTATATCAGAATTAAAACTTTAGGGGCAGCGTGGGTGGCTCAGTGGGTTAGGCCTCTGCCTTTGGCTCAGGTCATGATCCCAGGGTCCTGGGATGGAGTCCCGCATCGGGCTCTCTGCTTGACAGGGAGCCTGCTTCCTCCTCTCTCTCTCTCTCTCTCTCTCTGCCTACTTGTGATCTCTCTCTGTCAAATAAATAAATAAAATCTTAAAAAAAAAAAGAATTAAAACTTTAAAAAGATGAATATTAACTGTTTAATCTGATGATATATGGATATTTATGGATATTATTCCAGTGTCTCTCTGTATATTTGAAAAATGTCCCGAATGAAAAAAAAAAAAAATAGCAGATGGAATATGATGTGGAGCTAATGAGTAAACTATTCTTTCCTTCACAACTGAGTTTCATAAAAGAAGAATGAAATGCTATGTTGAGGTAGGTTTTATTTTGTTTTTAAGTCAGAACTCAAAAATACCTTTGTACACTGAAGAAAATGAAACAGAAAGAAGGGATGAAGATAGAAGTAGAAACAGCTAGTATAGGAAAGACCTGCAAGAGATGGAAACAACATCCTGAATTAACCCTGTAAAGGCATAGATATACTATATTCTGAAAAGGGAAAAAAAAGAAATATGGCTAACTCTGTAAGCTGGAAGTCATAGGAGAAGTTCAGAGTGCTTGAAAAATGATGGCTGATGAATTAAGAAGCAAAATAACAAAAAAATAAAAATTTAAAAAAAAAAAACCTGCCAAAGAGTTAGGACAAAATGGGACAGAATCTGGGGAAAATGACAAAGTTTGAAATAATCACCATGGGGAATGGGAGAATTAACCAAGGTCAATAAAAATATACAGGAAGTGGCAATGGAGATAGAACTTAATGCCAGCAATTTGTTTATGCAATTTTCTCCAACACCTGGCTACATGAACACAGGGTGCAAGACATCAGACAAGGTATACTTATTTGGATCAGAGGAAGGCTATTTAACACCAGAGTAGAGATCATAAACTGGAACAGAGACACTGTATGAGAATGAAAGTGAAAGAACTAGAGAGTCATAAGTTTGAAAAGTAAATAGAATAACTAAAATTTCAGAAATAGGATTATACTAGTGATAAATAAAATCCAAAAGGAAAATCAGTTATGTTGTTCTCTGTAATTGAAGTGAAATAAATTCTTTTTTTGGCTAGTGTGATTTAAATGTGGTTTTACCAAGAGATGGAAGTTGACATGGCTCCTAAAAGTTTTATCAATTATAGAACAGAATTGCTTTTTGGTCAAAAATGTCTCAAAATCATAGTGTAATGTAATTTAAAAAGATCACAAGTAATTCATTAATAATAGTGAAAGCCCATAAATTGGCTTGCTTTTGCAAATTAGAGCTAATTTTATTTATTTTTAAGATTCTATTTATTTATTTGAAAGAGAGATAGACAGCAAGCACAAGTGGGGAGGAGGATCAGAGGGAGAAGCAAACTCCCTGCTGAGCAGAGAGCCTGATGCAGGGCACAACCCCAGGACCCCAAGATCAGGAGCTGAGCGAGAGGCAGACGCTTAACCTCAGAATGAGCCACCCAGGTCCTGCTAGAGCTAATTTTAATAACATAATTATCATTCATATTCTAATATACTTCCTTGGGTAGGAACATCCATGGGGGTATGTGTTACACTTGAATGGAATTTTATGTTACAGCAGTGAAGATATTGAGAAATGTTAGCATATAGTATTGTTATCATTTTAAAGTATCTTGTACCACAGAAAGTAGTGTCAGGAATAGTAATTATGACCTCTGGATAAGATTTGTTTAAATACTGGAAACTGGAGGAACAAGAGCTGTCATTCTTAATACCTTTATAACATTTCAAAAAATTAATCTTTGGGAGCCAAGATTGGTTACCTTGAACTTTGATTAAATATGTATCAAGAAAAGTTTCATTATAAAATAATACACAGGGGCACCTGGGTGGCTCAGTGGGTGAAAGCCTCTGCCTTTGGCTCAGTCCCAGGGTCCTGGGATTGAGCCCCGCATTGGGCTCTCGGCTTAACGGGGAGTCTGCTTCCTCCTCTCTCTCTGCCTGCCTCTCTGCCTACTTGTGATCTCTGTCAAATAAATAAATAAAATCTTGGAAAAAAAAAAAGAAAGAAAGAAAATAATACACAATAAAATAAAAACTTAAACTTTCAATCTATGCCTCATGCTTATCTTGTTGGTTAGGCTAATCCTGAACTTAAGTGACACTCTGGGGCTGAGCAGAAAAGAATGTCAGTGAAGTTGGATCACACCACAGAAGTGGTTTTCAAAATAACAGCACAATTGGGGCACCTGGGTGGCTCAGTGGGTTAAAGCCTCTGCCTTCAGCTCAGGTCATGATCCCAGGGTCCTGGGATCAAGCCCCACATCAGGCTCTCTCCTCAGTGGGGAGCCTGCTTCCTCCTCTCTCTCTCTGCCTGCCTGCCTACCTGTGATCTCTGTCTGTCAAATAAATAAATAAAATCTTTTTTCTTTTTTTTTTTTTTTTATTTGACAGAGAGATCACAAGCAGGCAGAGAGGCAGGCAGAGAGAGAGGAGGAAGCAGGCTCCCCGAGAGAGCAGAGAGCCCGATGCGGGGCTCGATCCCAGGACTCCGAGATCATGACCTGAGCCGAAGGCAGCGGCTTAACCCACTGAGCCACCCAGGCGCCCCATAAATAAAATCTTTTTAAAAAATAAATAAATAAATAACAGTACAATCACAGCTATACATTTACCAGGTGCCTAATTCCAGTCAATGTAGAATGGGAAAGAGAAGTTTCACAGGTAATACATAATGGTCCCAAGCACCACTACCAAGAGATGTGCGAAATTCTAACATTAAATTTATGTTTTATTGAAACCAGTACCACCAAATAAAGTTCTACTGTTCTATAAACTGAGGAAGAATACTGTACTTATCACTGGACTATTTTGATACTTCTATTTATTCTCCTATATGCTTCAACAAATAACCATGACTAAATACCAAAATTATAAAATACTTACTTTTTCATTTTTTTTGAGTTATATTTGACTTGGTAAGCTGCCTGGATTAATTTGTCTGGACCACCATCAAACTGATGTGGAATGACCTTTTGAAAGTGCTAATAAAACACAATCAAAGAAAAGTACAAGAACTACTTAGTGTTTTAGTTATTTATTATTAACTATAAACTTAGTTATTTATATAACCATAAATTTATATAAATACATTTACATAAATACATAAAGTTATTTATATAATTATAAACTTAGTTATTTATTATTAAGTAATTAACAATAAAATCCGAAGACACTCAAGGAATCATGAACTGACCTACCTGTAACATCCCTTCCATGTCAAGTTGCATCAGTTCTGCCTGATTCATCTGAAGAAGTGCTAATCCTACTCGAAACACTATTTCTAAACCCTGTGGAAACACATTTTTATAAAGCCAAATTTATTTTACTCTTCCATTGACAAAAATTAATCATTCAAAAGAATACTAAGGTAAACATTTAGGGATCTTACTAGAAACTGGCAAACTTTTTTTGTAAAGAGTCAGATAGCAAATATTAAAGGCTTTGTGGGTTATGTGGTTACTGTCATAAACATCCAACTAAGACCAAAGCAGATAGAGATAACACAAAAAATCAGCATGGCTATGTTCCAAGAAAACTACAAAAATAAGTCGAAGGACAGATTTGGTACCTGAACCAGATGGTCAGTACACAAATCACAGTTTGCTGGCTCCAAACTAAACTAATTTAACTAGTTAATATAAACTAATCTTCCCAAGATGTGATTAACAAAATTAACAGTGGGTTTGATTAAGATGTTCTATTTATGTGTTTATGTATTTATGTATTTACTTATTTTTTTTAAGCAAGCTCTAAGACCCTGAGATCAAGAGTCACATGCTCTCCTGGCTGAGCCAGCCAGCCATTATTAGTAATAATTAATAACACTTTCAAATGCTATTTACTGTTTGTCACCTAACCTTACCTGCCTACCTTCTCATCCAAAATACAGAATAAAAGACAAAGGATGATCACAACATGACAATGACAATTAAAAGGACTACCTGCAATATAATTAAGTAGAAGAAACTTAATTATATTCCATACTTCTTGCTCTTTCGGTAATAGATGCAGAGCAATCATATTAGCTGTAAGGCAAATTTCACTTTTTACTAATTCTCACTGAATCAATCAGGAGATGATACAGAGGTTTAAGAGTGTAGGTTCCAGGGATGCCTGGGTGGCTCAGTGGGTTAAGGCCTCTGCAGAGGTGCTCAGGTCATGATCTCAGGGTCCTGAGATCAAGCCCCGCATTGGGCTCTCTGCTTGGCAGGGAGCCTGCTTCCCTTCCATTCTCTCTGCCTACTTGTGATCTCTGTCAAAAAAAAAAAAAAAAAAAAAAGTGTAGGCCCCAGGTTTTGACTGCCTGTATTTGAACAATGGTTACTACACTATTTACGTGCTGTGTGTCCACAGACAAGCTATTCAACCTTCCTCTAAGTCTCAGCTTCCTCATTTTTCATCTATTAAATGTACTAACAGTACTTGATAGCGTTGTTACAGGTTTAAAGGAGAATATCCAGTAAGTAGTTTAGTATGGAACACATGGATAGCCTTTATTGCTCTCCTCACTGCCCTGCACTAATGATTAACCCAATGATTCCTTTGCTCAGCCTAACCATTAGCTTACCTCAGACATAAAGATATCAAATATCCTTGTTGCAATTGGTAATGGAAAAGTCGTAAGAAAGATCGTTAGAAACCAGGATGATGCATACATTGAGGTATGAAAACTCTGAGACTGAAAATGCACAAAGAGCTCTGGAAGATGCTCCTAAAGAGAAGAAAAGAATTAATTAAAACACAGTAAGATTGACCATTTTAAACCAGATTACTCTGTGTACACTAGATAAGCCTATACCAAACACAAAGATCAGGCATCACTTGGAAAAGTTAAGATGCAGAAATTGATACATTCGGGATGATGGTTAGTATCAGGGGAAGGGAAGGGGAGTTAGAACTTAGTCTGTACCTGTAACATTTATTAATAAAAACAACAAAACAAGTAAATAAAACTTTAATATTTGTTTGATCATGTTGGTAGGAACATGGGTGTTTGATATTTTCAATACTTTTCTATAAACTATAATTATTCCAAAAAAGTTTTTAAAGGAAGGAAATGCTATGCTCAAATACTTTCAGGTACTATCTACCTACCTTTGATTACCTATCCTTACCCTCCTACCCTCTCACCTGAAATACAGATGCTTCCTCAATTCTAATAATTAAAAACAAAAATGACACGTTAACTGAAAATAAACCAAGAGAGATTAAGGTTGGTTAAAAATGAGCCTACACGGGTGCCTGGGTAGCTCAGGTCAGGTCTGAACTCCCAGTCCCACAATGAGCTCCCTGCTGAGCAGGGAGTCTGCTTCTCCCTTTCCCTCTACTCCTCCCCACTCCTCATGCGCACTCGCGCGCTCTCTCAAATAAGTAAATAAAATCTTTTTTTAAAAATCCTACCATTTCAGAAAGAAAAACTTAACTAAGAATCATCTTAAGACCTACTTTGTCATTTTCTTTAAAATGTGCCAACATTTTGCATATCCCTTTTTTCCCCCCGACACATACAGAAGTAAGGATTTTGAAATTCTTATAGGTAAGGCTGCCCCGGGAAAGGAGACTTGTAAAATGTAAAAAGCTCTTATGTCAGCTGAATCATTAACCCAAATTCTTAAAGTTCTGCTTATCTAACTGAAATTTAAGTAAATGAAAATATTTATACCACTATATTACCAGATAATACAGTAAGCTAATTTATACAATATATATGTATTAGTTAATAATATATATATCTTAGTCTACTACATATATATGTAAATTAACTCCAGAAGGGCAAAATATTGCAAAAAATCTTTTTCACTTGATTTTGATTCCTCTCCTCCTCTTCTATACACCCTCACACAGTCACTAGACTCTCGGTCTTAAACTAGCAACGTAAAAGCCTTATTTTAAGAAAAGATTACAGGCTAGCAAAAGAGTGAGATAAAAAGGGAAAGGCAGGAGAAATGACTGAAAGAACCAGAAGAGACAAGTCTCAAAGGAAATTAAGGGATGTCAGTGTCATGTCATGAGTTCCTATGACAGCACAGTCTACATAACAATAGAATACAATAGGGCATAAAAAGGAAACTCATGCATTTAGGCAATGTGGTTGTGATAGGTTTGGCACAAATGCTTAAAGTCTGAATATGAAAACTGCAGTCAAGTTCCAGACTGTGATCTACTCGCAAACAGCATCTAAGTGGAAAGTAGGCCTACTGTGTTAACCAATCAACAAATGATCACATGATTAAAACACTAATTTTTCAATTGCTATAATGCTTTTAACATTAAATTTGCTTAGTTCTCACTCAAACCAAGATGATGCAAATATAAAGGCAATATGCCTTTTTGTTAACACTACAATTTTACCTGTATTATGCATTCAAACTGGTACATACAAAGCCCCAATTCTGCCATACTTGGTTTAAAAAGTTCACGAAGTCTATAATCTTGCATTAATTTAACAAATACACAGAAAGCTTCTTCTTCTGGCATCTACATTAGGAGGGGGAAAAAAAGGCAAACAGGTTAATGTTCTATGATACACAAATAAGCTAAATTCTATTTAAACTAAGTACCCCTCATCTTTATATAAACACTGTTTTCGGTGGCCATGTGATACAATGTTAAGAACAATGAAGGAGGAATCAAAAGGTTCTAATCTCCCATTCTTAGAATGAGAAGTCAAACAAATCTTATATCCTGTGAGACTAACTTCCTCACTTGCCCAACTCATGAATTCAATCAACCAATATTCATTTAGAGCCAGATACTTCTGTTGTTCTGGGTACAGACCAGTGAACAAAATAAACACTTTACCCTCATGGAACTCGAACATCCTACCGGGGGTAGAGAGACAATACATGTAATAAATCAATTAATATGTAAGCCAAATGGTTTTGAGTGCTACAGAAATAAAACAGAGTAGGGTAACAGGAAATGCTGGGAAATACACTGCTACTTATGTAGGCAGATTAAGGAAAGCCCCTTGATAAGAAAGCACTTGAACAGAATAATGAAGAAATAAGGGAGCAACTGAGGAAAGAGAGAGCAACTAAGGAAAGAACAGTGCTGGGAGAATGAATAACACAAGACCTTGAAGTAGAATCACAATTGGCATGTTCAAGGAACAGAAAATAGGAGACTACTAATTAGGAGGAATTCTACAAGTGGCGGTTAGGTTATGAAGGAGAAATACAAGGAACCAAATTACATAGGGTTTTAGAAGCCACTGAAAGGATGTGGACATTTGAGACGTGAGATGTGAAAACTTTCAACAAGCTAGCCCCCTCAAGGTTCTGGAAACCTTATATCCAAAATTCCTTAGAGACTTACACTATCCCTAACCCCTCCCAACTTGAAAGTATACAATGTGCCACTCCTCATGACCCCAGTGCAACTCCTTCTGCCCATGGGTCCCGTTCCTGTGTTTTAATAAGACCATCTTTTGTACCAAAGACATCTCAACAATTCTTTCCTGGCCGTTGGCTTTGAACCCAGTTATTTTTCCTACATTATTCATGGGGCACGCTGCCACCTCCCTGTGCTTCCTAACTGTCTATTCCCCATACAGCGTGGAGCTGCCAGAGTGATCCTTTCAAAGCATGAATTAGATCATTTCACTCTACTGCTCAAAATACTCTAGTGGCTTCTCATATCCTCAGTAAAAGCCAAAATCCTTACAAGATCCTACATTACATGACCCCTTACTACTTCTCTAACCTCTTCTCCTCCCACTATCTTCCCCTTTGCATTCTGCCCCTACCACCCTTCATTCTAGTCACAGTGGGAATATAAATTTTTTTGTCTTATAAGAAATTTTTCTTTTTGGAACATATCAAAAAAAGTTTCATTCTCTTCCTCCTCTGCAATAGTACTGATATGGGAACTGACAGTGTGTTTTAAAAAGTAAGTTGAAGTAATTGAATAAAAGCCCAAAAAAGAAAAAAAAATCAGTGGGCCATTCTCAAAAAGACTGAAACAATGGTCGCAAAATGAAAAAGTGTGACACCAAGTAAAATATAAATATGAAGAACAATCACCTAGTTGTTTTATAGCCACTCATTTCTTTTAGAATCTGGGTCCTTGAATCTCACATCAATTGCACTACTACATACTTTCTCCAAGATGCTGACTTAACAAGAATCCATGCCTTTTGCAAAGGTCTAACAGGGACATAAATATACCTAATTTTATAGGAGTATTAAAATATACACAAAGCAGGCATCTGGATGGCTCAGTTGGTTAAGAAACTGCTTCTGGCTCAGGTCATGATCCTGGAGTCCTGGGCTCCCTGCTCAGTGGGGAGTCTGCTTCTCCCTCTGACTTCTCCCCTCTTATGCGCTCTCTCTCCCTCTGCCACACCTCTCCTAGCTCTAAATAAACAAATGAACCTTAGAAAAAAAAAAAAATATATATATATATATATACACACACACACACAGCATATATCCAGCAATTTTAGCTATTTTATTTTTTTTAAAGATTTTATTTATTTCGGGGCGCCTGGGTGGCTCAGTGGGTTAAGCCGCTGCCTTCGGCTCAGGTCATGATCCCAAGTCCTGGGTTCAAGCCCCGCATCGGGCTTTCTGCTCAGCAGGGAGCCTGCTTCCTCCTCTCTCTCTGCCTGCCTCTCTGCCTACTTGTGATTTCTCTCTGTCAAATAAATAAATAAAATCTTTAAAAAAAAAAAAAAAGATTTTATTTATTTGACAGAGATCACAAGTAGGCAGAGAGGCAGGCAGAGAGAGAGGAAGGGAAGCAGGATCCCCATTGAGCAGAGAGCCCAATGCAGGGCTCAATCCCAGGACCCTGAGATCACACCTGAACTGAAGGCAGAGGGTTTAGCCTACTGAGCCATCCAGGTGCCCCCACTTTTAGCTATTTTAAAACAACGTGTACTAATTACACTAACTTTGCAAAATAATTTTCTCAGACTCCAAGTTGTGTAGCCAAGCTGTTAGAGGCAATACAGCAAAGGGTGTAACAGAATAAGCTTTAGAAACAAAGACGGGGTGCTTTTGAATCTGGCTGCACCATGCTTTCTAGCTTATAACCCTGGGCTAGAAAATTATTACTATGGTAATGTATTAGCTGCCACTGACAATACTAGCTAAGTAAATTCATCACTAAATAAAAGTACCACTACCAGCCTACAGTATCCTGAAGGAAAATGTGATCTCTCCTGAGGATTCCTACAGAGCTAGGTCTGCTGATTTGAGATTCCTAAATCAGGTAAGGAAAAGCTGCTTTTTTTTTTTTTAAAGATTTATTCATTCATTTGACAGACAGAGGTCACAAGTAGGCAGAGAGGCAGGCAGAGACAGAGAGAGAGGGAAGCAGGCTCCCCACCGAGCAGAGAGCCCGATGCGGGGCTCAATCCCAAGACCCTGGGATCATGACCCAAGCCAAAGGCGGAGGCTTTAACCCACTGAGCCACCCAAGCGCCCCAAAAAATGCTCTTTAAATCCTCAATAGAAATGACTACAGAAAGATTATTTTGGAGCTAATATGAAAGTAAAAGGCATAGAATTATGAAAAAAAAAATCACTGGACTGATAATAGGAATGCTTGAGTTCAACAGTAAAAATCCTACCAATATTAATCAATTCCAAATTAGGAAAAATCACAATTGTACAAAACCTTTATACCTCGATATTAACAAATCTAGTTTTGTTTTTATTATTTACAATCCAGTGTCACCTAGAAATGGACATCTGACATCATTGTCTCTAACATCAAGTTTTTTACTCAAGAAAAGTAGTGTGGACAATTACAGAGCTTTAAAACTCAAAACTGTTGGGAAATTGAAGAAAGTATAAGGGAAGAGTTTCAGATTCCTACTCTGCTTTTATCTACTAAGAAAAGTGATCTCGGGCAAGTCCCTGAACTTTTATTGCATGTCTACTATGTGGCAAACATCATAATTAGGTTTTTATATTTATTATCTCATAAGACCTCACAATGAATCTTAAAGTAGAGAGTATTACCTAATTAAAGCTCAGAGAGAGATTAAATAATCTAGTCCACATTCAAAGAATTCAGGGCAGTACTGAGATGCAAAAACCAGCACATATATATATACATGACTCAAATCAAGCTATCTCCAAGGTTTCTCTTCAGATTACATTTTAGTGTGAGATAATATAGGGATATGATGGACTTGAGAAAAAATTTCAACAAAGGTGAAAAGAAAACACTACTTGTCATTTCCCTTCTAAGAAATAAACTGATGAACCTGTCCCTGACTCTGAAAACAACCCACCCAAACCCACTCCAAAATTATTTGCCTGTAATGGAAATATAGGTTATATCTCTGGGACAGTAAGAGTAACTGAGGATCTCTATTTTAGAGCCTATAACAAGATAGCATAACAAGCTCTCAACTCTATGACAACCAAATTTCTGTGTAAATTTGCAAAGATGTATGATACTAGTAAGATTTTTATACCAACACTTCAGTCATGTCCTCCTTGGTTCGGAAAAGATGAGTTTTTATTAAATATTGACATATAAGTTAAGATTTAAAAGTAGATACAGGCTTTAGTGGAATATTATGGTCCAAATGTAGATACCAAGAAGCTGAAATTTTGTTTAGTAGCAGGATATTATTGTTTATATGTTATTTTCAACACTTTAAATATTTTAAACAGCAAACTAAATATCCCTATTTAAAATATGCCTAGGGACAATTCCCACTATCTAATGCTAAATAAAAACAAGGATGATTTTTAAATTCTCTAATCCAACTTCAATAAAGAACTTAATCAGACATTTAAATACTTGTACTAACTTACCTGCATAAGCAACAATCCAACTATAAAAGCGCTTCCTTGACAGTAACCAACCTCACGATCCACTAAGAATAGGCCTAAAAGTAAAAAAACGTTCAGAATACTTTAACATATCTTCCTGTCTCTAAAAACCAAAAAATCATGACATAGTGGAGTAAAGACCATTCTTCTTAGAAAAGCTTTGCTTGCTGTTATACAGGTTATCCTACAATTGTTTATAAAGTAGATGATTTATTAGATAAATTTATAATATTTATAATTATATTAAATATATTTAATAAATATTTAAATATTATTTAATAATAAAAATTAAATAGTTATATTTAATTAATATTAAATATTATAAAATATTACATAAATATATAAATATAAAAGTAAATGAATATATAAAATTTTCTTTTGACAATTTCCCAATTAGAAATGGACAGCTCCTAAGGACAAGAAAATAAAGGAATCTGTACTCAGTGAAGTAACAAAGTTTAAAAAATGTTTATCTGAGATAAAACCAGAGTAAGGTTATGGTAAAGCACTGGAAAAACTGAAATGGTTTAAGAAGAAATTAGTATTTTACAGAGGTAGTTGAAAGGGAAAGGATTATGAGAAGAAAAAGGGCAATATTGAAAGAAAAAATTACAATGGCAAACACGTTTAAGGGCTAAGAAATTTTAACAGTGCTGGCCACAGTAAACAGAAAATTTTGTTCTGGATTGTAAAACTCACAGAAGATAAATTATCTATTTTCACAGATGATCTTTCTATGGTGTATAGTGATTTCCAGGTTATTTGATTTCAACCAACTAGTACTAAGTAAAGTGATGGATTTCCTAAGTTCTCCAAACTAGACAGTAATGTAGTATCAAAAATAAAGCAAAATTAGGCTAAACAACCTTTTTTGCAAAAGAAACTCATTATTGTGCTGAAGGTTCATGCTTCATTATATGTATAATTTTCAATCTTCTAAGAATTCATTTCAAAAAATGAATAAATAGAACTTACCTTCATTACATTAAATAAAACCTCCTGTCCAAGGCTATCTTTTTCCTTAAAAAAGTTGTGTTCAGGATAAGTTCTAGCAATGTCCCTTCTGATCAATTTTTCACACGGTGAGGTCATTTTCAGGAGTTCTGAATACTGATCCTTAATTGGCATACTTTGTGCACTGCACAAAAGTTGCCAAACTATTGCTCTAAAGTGGTGGGGTATCCCTTTACGAACAAGCTCCTAAAAATAAAAAGTAAAATAAAATTTTTAAATAAACCATTTAAGTCTCCTACCTTAAAAGCCAAAGAAGATTTATGGGGGGTTGGAATGGGGTGGAACACTTTATCAAATTTATAATTCACAAAGCTACTCTTAAGACTAAGGAACCTTTTACCCAAGGCTAAGACTTGGCCCTTGGGTGTGTCCTATTCTGGTCAGAGAGCTACAATCCCATGGATAAATTCTTGACATTTCTCCCAAAGTATGGCCTCTAATTCCTCTATTAAGGAAGTAACTGATAATCTGCAGAGCTGTGAATGAAAGCACAGTCACCATTACCTTTCAAAGAGGTGTTTTAGGCAAAAAAAAGTAAAATACCAATAATTCAAAGATATCAGATGGTACAACTTCATTCCTGAATGTATAAAATGCGAGGATTTAATCTCCAAAATAATTTTCAGTTATATATTTCTACCATTAGGAGGCATCTATAAAAACTGATATCTGTAAGTTAAAACTTTAATATGAAAACATATAAAGTAGAGCTCTTTATTACAGCACTTGCAAAGTACTAGAATCTGATTTTTTTTAAATCTTCTATTAATCCATGACATCATGCCCCTTTGGAATAAGAGGAAGAACTTCAACAAGGAATATGAATACCTTAACTTGCTTTTCCTTCTTTTTGCGTACATCTTCCCATTCATTAACAATTCTTCCCCAAAGAATCCAAGAATCTTCTTCGAGGTGGCTGAGGTTGCTAGAGGCTGATGAACTTGATACAAGGGAGGAGCCACTGTTTCTTCTTGACCCATTTACAGATCTTAAAGATTTACTATCCGTCTCTAATAATCTAAAACATAATTAAAAACTGCTCAAGATCTAATTTCACAGTGACACTAGATGAAGCAATGATGATACTTAGAGCTTCACTATAGCCATGGTTTTAGAATATGCATAATTTCAATAATATCTGATTGGCATCAATAAAATTACTGCTATATTTTTTGTCATCTAAGCATAGCAATTTCAAAAAAATTTTAAAGACTATTTATTTATTTGAGAGACAGAGAGAGAGAGCCGGGGTGAGGCAGCAAGGTAGGGAGAGGAAGGACGTAAGACTTCCAAGTCATGATACATAGGAAAAGAATTTACACATTCATTAAGAAAATGTAGACGGGGGCACCTGGGTGGCTCAGTGGGTTGAGCCTCTGCCTTTGACTCGGGTCATGATCTCAAAGTCCTGGGATCGAGTCCCACATCGGGCTCTGCTCTGCGGAAAGCCTGCTTCCTCCTCTCTCTCTCTGCCTGCCTCTCTGACTACTTGTGATCTCTCTGTCAACTAAATAAATAAATTCTTTAAAAAAGAAAAAAAAAAGAAAGAAAGAAAATGTAGACGTAGGGCACCTGGGTGGCTCAGTTGGTTAAGCGTCTGCCTTCAGCTCAGGTCAAAATCTTAGGGTTCTGGGATTAAGCCCCACATCAGGCTCCCTGCTCAATGGGAGTCTACTTCTCCCTCTACCTCAGCCTCTTCCCCACTGCTCATGCTCTGTCTCTCTCTCTCAAATAAATAAAATCTTGGGGGGAAAAAGAAAAGAAAGAAAATGTAGACTTTATAGAATGTGTAGTTAGAATCAAGTATTTTTATTCCTTTTTGCTAAATACAGTGATGAAACAACTCAGGAAGACTCCTAAGCTGGTTGCCACGTAGTTTCAATATAACTGAAATATTCTGACATGGTAGCAGAGGGTGTGTACTACCTGAAAATGTCAACAATTTCCAAAGACTTCAGGCCAGCAACTAGAAAAATGGTAATACTGCATTACTCATAGGTCCTTGGACTACTGAGAAGTCTATTCAAAATGTACTTGCTTTCCTCTTTCCAGAGCAAGTGGGTTCACGGCCTTGCACAGATTTATTGCAAAAAAAGACACTACCTTTCCATCCCATCGTAATTTCCATATGACTAATATAAGAAGAAATTTATCAGATTCAGGGAAAAGAATACCGGCCCAGCAGGAATATTGTATGCTACAATCAAAGGCATTATCCACAGGTCTGCGTGGCCTCCTGACATTTTTTAACCTGCCACTGCTATACAGTAATTCACAAGCCCAAATCTATTCATCTCTCAGAATGCTGCCAGACTAAGACATCAGAGGTTGGATCTTCACTGCCTGGAGAATACATAACCCTCAGTCTAAGTAAGCAACTCCAAGTTTTTGTTAAAGTAGCTCCAGCTCTAAGGACAGCATTCAAAATGGCTATAGCCTCACATTATCTAAGATGGGGGTGCTAAAGCTAATTTTCAGTTAGACTTCACTTCAAGTAGCATCAAAGATAGAGAAAGACTAGGTTTGGCTGCTTCCAGAAGCTTAGAAGACTTGGCAGAGAAAAAGCATTTCCAGTTCCTAATGTACAGAACTCGTGACTAAACTGAGAACAAGGGAATATGCCAACACAGAGTTTTATTTTTGGGGGCAGATTACTTCACCATATCTTTGCTACTGAAAACTGAACCTTATCCTTACCAGGGGTCACCTATCTAAGGAAAACCGCAGAGTGTGTACTTCATGATGGGCATATGGAGTAGCTTGTGTGTGGCAGTGTACACTTGAAGAACATCAAAGAAAACGCCTCTCACAATAACACTATGACTGAAAAATACAGTAGAGGAGAAGGAAAACAATGGGTTCTCTTTTGGGTATTTGAGAGTATGAAGTACTTGGGGACATCAGTATAGGTAAGAAGCACAGCAATGGAAAAGACAAGTGTGAACCTGAGAAGAGAGGTGAAGACACAAATGGAAATCTGGCAATTACTGGAGGGTCCCACCCCCCGCCTTTATCCGCAGCTTCACTTTCCTGCAGTTTCAGTTACCCACGATCAACTAGCGTTCATTAGCAGATGATTCTTCTTCTGACATATGGTCAGAAGGTCAACACTGACCTAATGCTATGTCACAATGCCTAGGTCACTCACCTCACTTCCTCGGTAGGCATCTTAGCATCTCACAGCACCACAAGAGAACAGTACATTAAGATATTCTGAGGGAAACCTTATTCACACAACTTTTATTACACTATATTGTTCTAATTGTTCTATTGTATTATTAGTTATTGTTGCTAATCTCTTACTGTGCCCAATTTATAAATTAAACTTCATCACAGGTACATATGTATAGAAAAAACAGTATATACATAGTTCAGTACTATCTGTGGTTGCAGACATCCACTGCCATTCTTGGAAATGTATCCTCCACAGACAATGGGGAAGTACCCCACTTGTGAAGAGTTGATAGTAAACTTTGTTAATTCCCTTTTTTACTCAGCATAATACTTTCCTATGGATACCAGAACTAAACGATCAGGATAAAACAGCAACAGGTCATCATACCATTTGGAAATGTGTAAACTGCTAAGATAATTTACAAAGACCCAAGGAAAGATCTAAGAAAAGCTAAGGTAAAAAATTGCTATATAAGAAAAACACTTGGAAAGCTAAATACACTGGCACTTACTGCAGGGAATCAGCTTTCCAAACATGGGATTCAAATATCTCTTGTAATGTTACATCAAAGAAACAGGATATGAATGTACTGGGAGAAAAACAGCAACTAGCAAGCTAAAAGAACAGCAGATCAGCAGCAACAAAATACTTGCCTGACTCACAGGGTAGTCATACCCTTTCACATCAACATCATCAAGCACAAATTCAAGTCTCAGAGAAAGAAAAACAAAAAGGGGAGAATTAAGAGAAAGCACAAGGAATTAGCACAGGAAACAATTCAGAGACAACTCTGAGTGGGGTGCCTACACAACAGGGATCTCTCTAGTTCTGAAAGCATGAGGGTTTTTCTTTTGCTTCTGTTTCTTGTAGATGAGGTCTCAGAGAAGGCAAACACTGGAGACTTGCACCTCCCTCCCAAATATCCTGACCAGAAATTGATGGTTTGGGGATTACTTTTATGTAGACATTACAGACAGACAAGCATAGCGGATTTAACTTCTGAGATATCTTAATTTAAGAATACCATGTGAAGCTAAGATAGCTGCAACAGAAAATGTAGTTCAATAAATTCTCTTAATTACATCATCAAATTCCTTAAGAAATCAGACAACTGATACAAAATGCAAAACAATCCTCAATGAAAAGAAAAAGAATAAAGAATTTGTGTGAAGATCTTAAAGGCCTCTCCTATGATTGAAAATATATGAACTTTTTAACAGAGAGACTTGGAAAGATCGATTTTGCTTCCAAGCTTTTTAATTCCTTAATATTCTTGGTTGTGTTATAGAGAGTATCCTCTGGAAAACAAAATAATGCTTTAGTAGTAAAATTATAAACATAAGATGAAAGTTAGATCATCTAGATCAGCCCTGCCCAACAGAAATGTACTGCAAGCCCCTTCTATCAGTTTAAATGTTCTATAAGCCACATATAAAGTATAAAAAAAAGTGTAGTTAATTTTAATAATTTTACCAAATATAGCCAAAATACCATTTTATCATGTAATAAAAATTTAATTAATGAGATATTCTTTTTCTCACATCAACTCTTCAAAATCTGGTATACATTTTACTTTTCTAGCACATAACAATTCAGACCAGCCACATTTCAGGTGCTCAACTGCCACATCTGGCTTATGGCTACCAACCGGACAGTACAGATTCAGATGTTGGTAGGATAAAGATATATAAATTAAGGTTTCAAAGATTCCTGCTTACTATATTTAAACGTACATAAAATACATTTACTTTAGTTTAAAACAACACATCCATTTCCTTAATCTCATATCCTCACCTCCAAAAATCTGTTAAAAAACAAAGAATGTAAAAGGAAATAAACATGGTTGTAATGCCAAACTTTTAAACCACACAAATAATGGCCCGTTAAAAATTTAAATTAGCCTGTGAAGTGTGTAAACCTGGCAATTCACAGACCAGTACCCCTGGGGCTAATAATACATTATATGTTTATAAAAATATTATTTAAAAATTTTTTTTTATTTTTAAATTAGCAACATTTCCCCTCCTTAATTAAAATGCACTGCTATCACACTTGAAACTTACCTTCCTAAATTCATCTCTGCCAAAGCCTTTGTATTTTTAAAATGAAAAACAGATTTAACACATAGGAAAAAAATAGGTATCCCGTTTCAACTTTAAGGCTATCAATTATTAACTTTCATCAAACAAGATCTTTGATATTGTACTGAACCATTTCTTCACATCCTTCTGGTGTTGCCACATGCACTGATATTTTAAAAGTTATAATTGCAGTAAAACTATGAGAAAGAAAAACAGTTCATTTGAGTTTTGATATTTTCATGTTTCTTAAATTATCATTTTCTAAAATATTGCCATTTTTATATTTTCTGAAATTAAAGAGTTAAGTAACAGAACCAGAGATTCATCTATATCTGGAGAAAAGAACAAAAAATCCTAAATAAAAGTGTTTTCCTTATATCCCTTGTTACAAGTAGTAATTGAGTCTCATAATTTTTACTTTAGTTATGTAACTTGCATATCTACATCATAAGCCACAGAAGTGGTCAGAGAAAATATAAGTTATTATTCTTATAATTTGCCTTGGACTTAATAGGTTGGCAGAACAGAGGGAGGAAAAGCTGGACCTAGTGTTTGCCATTTTATTTTTTATTAGAGTCAGAGATATGTTTTTCCACCAGGATTGTTCTAAAGCAAAACAAGATGTCATTACATTCAAACATTCTCTATACATAAATTTTTCCCATGGATTTTGAGTTTTAATGACAGAAAAAAAAAGGGGGGGGGAGAAAGAGAAAAAACCTGAAAGCCTCAAAATGTGAACTTGAAAAGAGTACAGATTTTGAGTAATCCACACAAGAACAAGGGTGACAACCTTCTGCTCCTTTTATTTCTTCAAATTTACTTGTCAAAACCTCCTTTCTAAGCATCTTTTTTTTAAAAGATTTTATTTATTTATTTGACAGACAGAGATCATGAGCAGGCAGAGAGGCAGGCAGAGAGGCAGGCAGAGAGGCAGGCAGAGAGGCAGGCAGAGAGGCAGGCAGAGAGGCAGGCAGAGAGGCAGGCAGAGAGGCAGGCAGAGAGGCAGGCAGAGAGGCAGGCAGAGAGGCAGGCAGAGAGGCAGGCAGAGAGGCAGGCAGAGAGGCAGGCAGAGAGGCAGGCAGCGAGAGAGGAAGGGAAGCAGGCTCCCCGCCAAGAAGAGAGCCCGATGAGGGGCTGATCCCAGGCTCCTGGGATCATGACCTGAACCAAAAGCAGAGGCTTTAACCCACTGAGCCACCCAAGTACCCCTTTCCTAAGCATCTTCAAACTCTAGTAATTATTCTTTCGATATTAACATATACACAAGGCACATCTGGTATTCCCAAATAAACTGTGAATTACTTGGAAAAAAGTTCATCTATATCCATACTTCAGTCACAATAATTTTTAATATAGTGATTTATATATTTTAGTTGTACAATAATTATTGATCACAACCATAAAAATAAATTCAACTCTGGTCACTTAAAACTCAGCACCCAAATTATCTTTTGCAAACTATTTTTCCATATAAGAACCAATTCAAAACTTACAAATACTTCATTCCCTTTAGCACTATCTGTAAGTGCTTATTATTAGGCCATTAAAATTTACTGTGACTATATTTCTGTACGTTTGAAATTTAAGTACTTAAGACATACAAATAACACTTGGTTCCAGCTTCTAGAGATAAGCCACAATGTGAGAGATGAAAAACACACTGGATGGGATTAATGGCAAATTAGACATGGAAGAAAGCAGTATCAGTGAACTTGAATACACAGCAGTAGAAACTTTCCCAAAAAATGAACAATTCTCACTGAGCTGTGGAACATGAAGGAACTTAGTATTTGTGCAATTAGAATCTCTGAAGAGGAGGAAAGCAACAAAAACTTTTGAAGAAAAAAAAATGGTCAAAAGTTTCCAAATTTGAAGAAAACTATAAGTTTACAAGAAGTTCAACAAAACTCCAATACAAGAATCAAGAAGAAAAGTACAGGAGTGCCTGGGTTGCTCAGTCGGCTGAATATCCAACTCTTGGTTTTGGCTCAGGTCATGATCTCAGGGTCCTGGGACTGAGCCCTGCTTTGGGCTCCCTGCTCAGTGGGCAGTCTTCTTGTCTCCCTCTCCCTCTGCTCCCTCCCTCACCCACATGCTCTCTCACAACTTAATTTTTTTTAAAAAGCACAATAAGACACCTCAGAATTAAAGTGCATGAACCAGAGATAAAGAAAAAAGAAACTTAAAAAGAGATGGCCGGGGGGAAGATACACAGGAACAGGAACAAAAATAAGGAAAGGATAAGATTTCCCAATGAAAACAATGCAAGACAGAAATCAATGAAACATCATTCAAGTACTGTGCGGGGAAAAGAACTGTCAACCGTTAGAGAGAAAATATTTTTAAAAATCAAAAGAAAAACAAAACAAAAACTCAAACATGTAACAGCAGTCCCACACTAAACGAACTTTTAAAGAAAGTCCTTCAGACAGAAGGAAAATTTATCAGTTGGAAATCTAGAGCTAAAGAAAGAACCAAAGAGCTCCAGAGATGGAAACCATATATGCAAATATATGAGACTTTTTCTTATTATTTCAATCTCTTTAAAAAGTAATTGGCTTGAAGCAAATATAATATTGCATGGGGTTTGCAACATATATAAAAGTAAAATGCTTGACAAAACACAAGGACTGGAGAGGAGAAATGGAAATGTACTATTCTAAGTACTTACACAACATGTGAAATACTATGAGATCCCTTTAAGGCAGAAAGTGGTAAATTAAAGATATCTACTACTGATCTTAAAGCAACCAGTTTAAAAAAAAAAAAGTTATAGCTAATAAATCAAAAAATAAAATAAATAGAATCATTAAAAAATATTCCATTAAGTCAAAAAGTAGGAAGAAAATCAAAAGAAACAATATAAAACAAAATGACGGATATAAACATAAGCCTATCAATGTCACATTAAATAAAAATGACCTATTTTCCTCAAAAATCTAGGAAAGCACTATGTTACATGAAAGGAGCCAGTCACAAAAGACCACCTATGAATGATTCCATAATGAAATGTCCAGAAAAGGTAAACCCAGAGATAAAAAGTAGATTAGTAATTACCAAGGTCTGGAGGAAGGTAAAAAGGTGATACTAATGGATACTTTCTTCTGGGGAAGGGGGGGGGATTAAAGTGTCCTGAAATAGGGTAGTAGTAAGGATGCACAACTTTGTAAATACACCCAAATACCACTATAATCTGTACACTTTAAAACGATGGATTTTACAGTGTGTGAATAATTAAAAATACAAGTAACACTATGATGAAAATACAGGAAAGGGGCGCCTGGGTGGCTCAGTTGGTTAAGCAACTGCCTTCGGCTCGGGTCATGATCCCACGCGTCCTGGGATCGAGTCCCACATCAGGCTCCTTGCTCAGCAGGGAGCCTGCTTCTCCCTCTGCCTCTGTCTGCCAGTGCTCACTCACTCTCTCTCTCTCTCTCTCTGACAAATAAATAAATAAAATATTAAAAAAAAAAAAGAAAAAGAAAATACAGGAAAAAGAGATGAAATATAATAATAAAGTACACATCTTCAGGGCACCTGGTGGCTTCAGTGGGTTAAGCCTCTGCCTTCAGCCCAGGTCATGATCTTGGGGTCCTGGGATGGAGCCCCATATCAGGCTCTCTGCTCAGTGGGGAGCCTACTTCCTCCTTTCTCATTGCCTGCCTCTCTGCCTACTTGTGATTCTGTCAAATAAATAAATAAAATTTAAAAAAAAAGTACATATCTTCTTGGATCCATCCCTGCAAGAAGACTGTAATTCTCACTTCACTCCATAATGTATGGGTACGTGATTTCCTTTGGCCAATAAAATCTAAGCAGAAGTTATGTGGATCACTCCCTAATAGATACTTGGAGGTATTTCCACTCTATCTCTTTTCCATTTGCTACAAGTCCCATGTTTGTGGACAGGGGTGGGTCATTGGTCCTTGAATGAAGAAGTGTGGAACAAAGATGTACTCAATCTGCAGCTTGAGATGAACATGAAATGTAAGGAAGAAATAAAACTTTGTTGGTGTAATTTTTTTAAAAATAAATGGTCTAAATATTCCAATTAAAAGGCAAAGATTGGGGGCGCCTGGGTGGCTCAGTGGGTTAAGCCGCTGCCTTCGGCTCAGGTCATGATCCCAGGTCCTGGGTTCGAGCCCCGCATAGGGCTTTCTGCTCAGCAGGGAGCCTGCTTCCTCCTCTCTCTCTGCCTGCTTCTCTGCCTACTTGTGATTTCTCTCTGTCAAATAAATAAATAAAATCTTTAAAAATAAATAAATAAATAAAAGGCAAAGATTGTTGGTTTATAGTTTAAAAAGCAACATCCAACTATGTGTTGCCTCTCAGAAAAACTTGAATGATAAAGAAAAAAGGATAGAAAAATATATAAAATTTTAACACTATTCAAAAGAGGGCTACAATGACTATATGAGATAAAGCAGATTTCTTTTTTTTTTATATAATTTTTTTTATTTTTTTCAGCATAACAGTATTCATTATTTTTGCACCACACCCAGTGCTCCATGCAATCCGTGCCCTCTACAATACCCACCACCCTGGCGCCCCCCACCCTCCCACCCCCCACCCCTTCAAATTCTCAGATCGTTTTTCAGAGTCCATAGTCCCTCATGGTTCACTCCCCTTCCAATTTCCCTCAACTCCCTTCTCCTCTCCATCTCCCCTTGTCCTCCATGCTATTTGTTATGCTCCACAAATAAGTGAAACCATATGATAATTGACTCTCTCTGCTTGACTTATTTCACTCAGCATAATCTCTTCCAGTCAAGCAGATTTCTTTTTTAAGATTTATTTATCTTTTAGAGAGAGAGAGAGAGGATCATGCAAATGAGAACATGGGTGGGGTAGGGGTAGGAAGAGAGAGAGAGGCTCAAGCAGGACTCCCTGCTCAGCCTAACACAAGGCTCGATCTCACTACCCCAAGATCACAACCTGAGACCCAAACAAGGACTTGCCCCCCCCCAAATGACTATGCCATCCAGGTGCACCAAGTTTATCTTGGACAATTTCTTTTTTTTTTTTTTTTTAGGATTTCCTGTGAGGAATTAAAATTTTTTTTTTAATTTAAATTCAATTACTTAACATATAGTGTATTACTAGTTTCAGAGGTAGAGGTCAGGGAATCATTAGTCCTATATAATCATTAGTCCTATATAATACCCAGTGCTCATTACATCACATGCCCTCCTTGACATCCATCACCCAGTTACCCCATCCCCCAGCCCTTTCCTCTCCAGCAACCTTCAATTTGTTTCCTATTAATAAGAGTCTCTTATGGTTGAACACAGCTGTTGGGAAGATGGCAAAGCAGGAGGACCCTGGCTCACCTCCTGACACATGGCCACCAAAAAACACCTACATTGGCATAAATAACCCAAAAAGCAACCCTTGCCAATGTGGATGCCTTTTCTTTTCATTGTTATCTGATTGCCAAGGCTGGGACTTCTGGTAATATGTTGAGCAACAGTGGTGATAGAAGACATTCCTGCAGTGTTCCTGACCTTACAGGAAAAGCTCTCAGTTTTTCCCCATTGAGAATGATATTCGCTATGGCTTTTTGTACATGGCTTTTATGATACTGAGGTATGTTCCCTTTATCCCTACATTGTAAGCATTTTAATCAAGAAAGAATGCTGTACTTGTCAAATGCTTTTTCTGCATCTATTAGGAGGATCATATGTTTCTTGTCCGTTTCTTCTTCTTTTATTAATGTAGTGCATTACATGATTGATTTGCAGATGGTGAATCACCCTTGAAGCTCAGGAATAAATCCACTTGCTTATGTTAAATAATCCTTTTAATGTACTGTCGGGTCCTACTGGCTAGTATCTTGGTGAGAATTTTTGATCCATGTTCCTCAGGAATTTGGTCTGTAGTTCTCCCTTTTGGTGGGGTCTTTGTCCAGTTTTGGGATCAAGGTAACACTGGCCTCACAGAAAGAGCTGGAAGTTTCCTTCCATTTCTATTTTTTGAACACAGCTTCAAAAGAACGTATTAATTCTACAAAGTCGATTTCTAAGCAAACAATATTACCAGGGATAAAAAAGCCATTTCACAAGAGGGCATAACAAATCCAAATGTTTATATACTTAATAATACAACTTCAAATTATATGAAACAAGACTAGAGGAATTTAAAAAGAAACGACCAATCCAGAATTATAGTTGGAGGTTTCAGTACTCCTCTGTCATATCTGATATCACAAGGTAAACAGAAAACCAGCAAAGATATAGTAGACTTAAACATATCAATCAAACTTATTTGATCAATGTTAACAGAATTACTCCACCGAACAACAGCTGAATATACCTTCTCTCAAATTCCATAAAATGTTTAACAAAATAAGACTGTATTCAGGACCATAAAACAAGTCTCAATAAATTTTAAACAGCTATTGCTAAAGCAGAGCTTGAAAATAAATGTACAACATCAAACATTTATATTAGAAAAGATAATATAAGGACAGAGACAGTACATAAAATGTCAAAAATCCCAAGACAACTACAGATCAATATCCACCATGAACATAGATGCAAAAATTCTAAATACAATTTCAGCAGATCAAATCCAACAATATTTTATAAAGACAATGTATCATGACCAAGTGGGTTTATACCAGGAATGCAAAGTTGGTTTAACATTCAAAAATCAATATAATTCATAAAAATTTTTTTTTAAAAATGTACTTCATTATATTAAACTATAAGAGGAATACCACATGACCATTTCAGTAAATGCAAGAAAAGCATTTGACAAAATCCAAAACCTATTTCTTTTAAACTCTAAGCAAACAAGGAAGAAAAACAAACTTCCTCAATCTGATAAAAGCCATCTACAGAAATCTACAGTTAACATATTTAATGCTTTATCCCTAAGATCAGGAAAACAACAATGCATGGTCACCACTTATACTAAAATTTGTACTTGAGGTGCTAGCCAGTTGCAGTAAGGCAAGAAAGAGAAACAAAGGCACCCAGATTGTAAAGGAAGAAGTAAAAGTGCCTTATTCACAGATGACAGGCTCATCTACATACAAAAATCTCATGGAATTGAAAAACAACAACAACATAACCTACTAGAGCAAGTTTAGCAAGACAGCAAGATACATGAGGCAATAGAGTTCCAATCAAAATCTCAGCAAGTATTTTTGTGGAAATTAACAACTTGATATAAAATTCACATGGGAATGCTAAGTTCCAGTAATAGTCAAATGGGAGAACTATTTGGAGGATTAACACTATCTGATTTCAAGACATAAAGTCACAGTAAGCAAAACAGTAGTGTTTTGGCATTTTAAGATAGAAAACAGATCAATGGAATAGAATAAGTCTAGAAATAGGCCTACACATACAGTAACAACTAATTTTTGACCAAAGCTCAAAAGTACCTAAGTGAAGTAAAGGATAGGCTTTTCAACAAATGGTACATGAACAATTAAATATGTATATTCAAAAAATGAATTTTGATCTATACTTTGTTCCATATACAAAACTAACTCAAAATGGACCAGACCTAAACATAAAACTTAAAACTATAAAACTTCTGTAAGAAATTATGAGTCAAGCTGTGTGACCTTGAGTGTCCCAAAAGCGCAATCCATAAAAGAACAATTTCAAATTGGACTTCATCAAAATTTAAAACTTACATTCTTCAAAAGATACTATTTAAGAGAATGATAAGCTACAGATTGGGAAAAAAATATTTTAAAAGCATATATCTGATAAAAGCATATATCTGATAAAGAACTCCTATCCTAAATATACAAAGAACTCTTAAAATACAATGATAAGAAAGCAAACAACAACAACAAAAGAAAGAAAGCAAATAACCTAATTTTTAATGGGCAAAAATTTCAAATAGAGAACACACATCAATGGCAAATAAGCACATGAAAAGATGCTCAACACCATTAGAAATACAAATTAAAAATACAAGATACCAATAACTGTTAGAATGGCTAAGATTAAAGCCTAACCATACCAAGTATCAGCAAGGATGTAAACAAACTAAAAATTTCGTACACTGATGGTGGGAATGTGAGAAAAGTACAGGCCCTTCGGAAACCGTTTGACAGTTAAATGTGCACCTATCATATAAACCAGTCATTCCAAATCTAGGTATCTGCCCAGGAGAAATGAAGCATACATCTATGTACACAAAGGCTTATATACATAAATAATGTTCACAGCATTTCATAACAAAAAGTGAATAAACATGATATATCCATACAATAGAATATTACTAAGCAATGAAAAAATGAACTATACGTGGACACTACAACATGGATGAATCTCAAAATAATTACTCTGAGTAAAATACTCCATTTAAAAAAAGTACACACTATATTATTCCATTTCTATAAAATTCTAGAAAATACAAACTAATCTATAATAACTGAAAGCCGATTAATGGCTGCCTGGGGATGAGAAAGGAGATAGTGGATATGTTCATTTTCTTGAGTTTGGTGATTTCGCAGATAAATACATATGTCAAAACCTGTCAAACTGCACACCTTAACTATATGTACTTTATTATGTCAATTATATATGAAAAAAGCTGTTAGAAGTTGTCTCTGTGGGGCGCCTGGGTGGCTCAGTTGGTTAAGTGTCTGCCTTTGGCTCAAGTCATGATCCCAGAGTCTTGGGATCGAGCCCCACATTGCGGTCCCTGCTCAGTAGGGAATCTGCTTCTCCCTCTCCCTCTGTCTGTTGCTCCCCATGTTGTGCTCTATTATTAGAAAAAAACAAGTAAAAAATCTTAAAAAAAAAAAAAAGAAGTAGTTGTCTCTGTTATTACCCTTAAAGCCAATGGTAGTATATATCCTGACTGAACACAAAAGGGCTCTTCCAATAATTCTTTTGTAGCTGATGGCCAAAAGAGCTTCTGATAATAATATAGTGAAGGGCACACAGGATTCAGAGTATACATTCTCTGTGTATATATGTGTATGTACATATATATATGTATATATAAAATAGAATAGTTGTTTTATATATATATATATAACAATATATGAAATAGAATAGTTGTTTAACGATATATGAAATAGAATAGTTGTTATATATATAACAATATAGATAGTTGTTATATATATAACAACTATTCTATTTCATTCCCTTTAAGAGAGAAGGATACTTTGCCTTCCTTAAATAAATTAAGAGATTTCCCACTCTAAACCATAAATTAGGTATCTACCCTAAATTAAATTACTTTACAAAGTAACCAAAGGGGACTAGCTTGAGAGTTTAAATCAAAAATGGTAGTGTTGGGGCGCCTGGGTGGCTCAGTGGGTTAAAGCCTCTGCCTTCGGCTCAGGTCATGATCTCAGGGTCCTGGGGTCGAACCCCACATTGGGCTCTCTGCTCAGCCAGGAGCCTGCTTCCCTCTCTCTCTGCCTGCCTCTCTGCCTACTTGTGATCTCTCTCTCTCTCTCAAATAAATAAAATCTTTAAAAAAAAAAAAAAAGTTAAAAAAAATGGTAGTGTTAGGGGCACCTGGGTAGTTCAGTCAGTTAAGCATCTATTTGCCTTCAGCCAAGGTCATGATTCCAGGTCCTAGGATCAAGCCCCGTGTCTCATCAGGCCCCCTGCTCAGCAGGCAGTCTGCTTCTCTCTCTTCCTCTGTCCTTCCCGCTCCCACTCCCCCGGATTATGTTCTCTCTCAAATAAATAAAGTCTAAAAAACAGAAAAGAAATGGTAGTTTTATTGCCTTAAAAAAATTATAAAATTCAGAAACAATTTAGGGAATTTGCCATCTTTTTTTTTTTTTTTTTAAAGACTTTATTTATTTATTTGTCATAGAGAGAGAAGCGAGAGCGAGCACAGGCAGAGGCAGAGGGAGAAGCAGGCTCCCCGCCAAGCAAGGAGCCCGATGTGGGACTCGATCCCAGGACGCTGGGATCATGACCCGAGCCGAAGGCAGCCGCTCAACCAACTGAGCCACCCAGGCGTCCCGGGAATTTGCCATCTTAAGAAAAATCTCTAAAGCTATCTGAGCCAGAAGAAAATTTTAGTACAACTTTAGTTTTAGGACCAACTCCTCCAAAAAAGACTTGAATACTTCTGTTATGTAATTTTCATAAACAAGGAGCCAAAGACTAGAAAATAAACACTCAATATGAGTACATTTTGATTATGGCATATATATATAAATGGATGGTTGAGCTCATATAACTGCAAAGAAAGAAAAGCCAAGCAACTTCACTCACCTATTTTGTTCCTCCAGTTTAGCCAGGAGTTCTAAGTCGTCTGGACTCAATTGTGAAGGGGAAGTTGGTGAAAGGGCTGGTGTAGATAGTGTGGTAGATGAGGATGTAGTGTGTAATGAGGCAGATGGACTTGCCACCTGACTGGCCATCTGACTGACTGTATGTGATACTGTGTTCTTCACCCATGAGAGAGTAGAACTCAGCTTTTCTGCAACCTTGTCTGTCGCCACCTACGGATAAAAATGAAAGTTGAATATATTTTAGTTTTATTGCATTCATTAGCAAGAACATGATAACCCTGTTAAGTTTTACTTAATAATGACCATCACAATATTTTCTTTGAGGTGATAAAGGTAAAACCTACTTTAGCAACAATTATCCTAACACCTGGCTTTTTTGGAAAATATTTCAGTTCTGTAACATGAAGAAACTAGAACAGTGTTTACAGTGTTTTCCAAACTACAGGAAAAATCCATCAGGGAGTAATAAAATCAATATGACAGGTAACACCCGCATTTTCAAAAATGAAAAAGAACATAAAATATCAGTGATACATTGCCTTATGAAATTGTTGTTAGCTTACATGTATGTATTAAAACTATGTACTACCTGTGCATATATTTATCGGTATATTTAGTTGGGATGTAAAATGTATTCTTTAGTCAAAAACATTTAAAAGCAAAGGAATTAAAACATGTCCACTGGGTGATGAGGATAGGGAAATGCTGTAACATGACCAATAAGTCAACAAAAACTGGGGTTGCTTAGCCTAAATAAGATGTAAGGAGACCGGTGGTACCTGTCTCCAAACAGCCTAAGAGTATTTTTGTAGAAAAGGGACTCTTTCTAGAGGAACAAAATTATGATAAATGGTTGAGTGAGCAGAGTGGGAGAGATGCAAGACACAATTTTCACATAGAACTATTCTGAAATAGAATGGGATGCCTATGAGGAATAGACATCCCCACTGATGGCTATAATAAAGCAGCTATTATAAGAACCGAATGTCGGAAGCTCAAGATAACTTTCTGTTTTAAATGGGCAACCAGAATTTAAAAAACACTTAAGATCCCTATTTCTAAGATTA